>NC_054084.1:45028377-45353605 GCF_017562075.2 Anopheles merus | reverse complement strand
ATGTAATGGTCTAAACAGCTGTAGGTTTAATGCGACATGCGGACATGAGGTGCGTATAGCCCGACATGATTCAATTTTCACCGGATCGTCACATCCTTTTGACGATCCAGTGACTTTTTCATTGCCTGTGGTACAAACACCTATAATTGTAACAACCAACTACGGGGTAAAAACGATGCGCTCCAAATAGCTAGAACATGCCCTCCCTCTAGACCCCTCGCGGGGCACAGGCGAAGGGGCAGATAGAGGGTTGGAAAAAATGTGATTGCATAAATAAACTATCTATATTGTTCAAAACAAGACAAAAAAGAAAAGGTACAAATACCTATAGTATTCCTAGCACTTCAAAACATTATTGATAAACTCACTTCAACGAAAGATTGTGGAGTGCTTTATTGATACCTTTCAATGAAATAATAGAATGTATTCATCATTCATTCACACTTCGCTTGGCTCTTTCGGCAAAAGCAATGACCGCTGTGTAAACAGTTGATTGCGAAAAATCTACCAGACACTTTCAATCCTTAATGTTGGCCCTCAGGCGTCATTCAAGCATCAAGAGCATTATTAAAAAGCTCATCAGTAAATCGCAACAATGGTACGTCGTCATTGCAGCATTTTATGCCAAGCAACCATTCCTGCGTGTTTCACTCGGGAAAGCGATGGCCTACTGCGGAAAGAGTCATTATAGATGCTCCAGGAGCAGGGTCGTGTACTGTGGAGATGGTTTGCTGAAGATGTTACCACGATGCGGTACTACTGGGGCGCTAGTGGAAAGCATAATTCAGTACTTGCATTGAGCGTAGTCACACGGGCACGAGTCACAATCTTCTGACGGTGGGGTGAGAAAACGGGAAAGAAGATAAGCAGACAAGAAGCCACAGAAGAGTGCAGTTTCGTAGCTGGATCATTGCCAAAGGCAGCCGGCACCAGGAAGGCCACCTGAGAGTTTTTTGTGAGCCGAAACAGGCTAAAGGCGGCCGATGCATTTGGGAGACAAGTGAAGAATCCTTGCAGGCGTTCGGGACCCAGCGGGTAGCAATTGGCTTCGAGTGCTTAAGGGCGTTTCGCTTCATCGATGGCAATGAAGCTTATTCTATCACTACACACTCACACATACAAGGTATACCTGATTGTTATTCAATAAGCAACTTCGATGTCTGATCTGCTACTGCTTCCGCTCGAGCAAACAGCTGGAACTTCTCAGCAACTGGAGCTCCCAAGCCCTGCATCATTCCTGAGAGATCATCGCAGAATGCGGCTGTATCGTGACATAACCGCAATCAAATGGCCGGCGGCTTTTTGAAGTACTTCGCGAGTCGCGAAATTCGACTAATATTGTCCCGTTTACGCCCTGCCCCTGGAAAGCTGGGAGCTATCCTTCCGGATCGTAGCACAACTGCAAGATTTAGACGTTATTAGGAATCGAACGGGTGAACTAGCTACCACGAATCATGTTATTTCACTGCAGTGATCGGAGTGGAAAGGTTAGCCAAAAGTCAATCGGTTGCATCGGGCAGAACTGCATGCTGAGGGTAATTGCATTAACAAAGGAGGGCCGTGACGTGCTTTCTCGGGTAAGACGACGGGCAGTCGTAAAACCCCGCCGTATGTTCGTGATTATCTCATACATAATTCATCAAGACTGCAATAAAATTGGTAATGTACTGTTTTGTTTTATTTTTTACGAGTTGCTAATAGGCACAAACGAGCCAGGTTCTACGTGACTAGCGTCTGCTCGCTATGAGCGTGCTAGACTAACATACGCAGCGGGTAACATTAGTCGATGTTTAAAAAAGCAATTGAATTAAACGTATGTCAAGATATTAGAAAGAAAGATGGTTTCTCTGCATTACGATCATGGCAGATGCATTGATGAAGCAGAAAAATAAAAAGATAAATAGGATTATTTTCTACACATTACTTAAAAAATCAGGTTTATGCTTTTCAGAAAAAAAAACAATGGCATTGAAGGATATGCCATTCGAAAGTGACTTGGAAAACCCTGTAAGCTTACAAGTTAGTATCATATCGATTCAATCACATTTCGACGAATCTTATCGAATAATTATTTTTTAATTATATAATAAATTAATAAATAAATATAAACGCATAAAAAGATAATAACAAATAAATAATTCAATCAATAAATAACTAAAAACTAATTATGCTTTGTAGCCATTACCATTGCACACATCACTTCCTAAGCTAGTAAGGTTGATAGTTAGGCTAACAAGAGGCCATTCCAACGGTTTGATTAGACAAAAACCTTATTGCTATATACTCGAGAATACTTGAATACGGGAAAATCTCGTTACATCTTAATTAGGCCATACGGCCCGTTGAAGATTAAATAAATAATAATAATAATAATACTAATAATAAATCTGTTTGCTTTCATAGTTTCATAGCAATAAGTGTTATCAGAAATTTTGAAAAAAGAAAGTCCAGCCACGAGCAGCAGAACCGATCGTAGAAAACTATGTTTACTACTGCCTAGGCAATAATAACTATTCTCATATTTTGTGTGATATTGTATTTAAAAATTTGGATTATTGTCGTTGCATATTGAATTTACTCTTTGTATAAAAAATATCACAGCTCTTGGAGAAAAATGCGTCAAGCGAGATACAGAGTACTGATGTATTCCAATTTAGAGACCTTCAAGAAAGAGGCCGTAATGAGTCTAATTTGGTTGAAATGTAAAACATATTAATAATAACCACAAGCAACAACATTACCAGAGGACATCAAGAACTAAAGCTTGCTTCTCAATCAGAATAGCTTAAAAACATAATTAATACCATCTGTTCAGTGTAAACAGCGCAGACCATCATCATCAGTGCGTAAGGAAAAACTTGATGCCAAATTAATTCCAAACGTGTTTAGATAAATTAGCTCAATTAATTTGACCATCTTTGTAGAGCTTGTAGAAAGTCTTTCTTCCATATTTTGTATAAAGGAAAAAATGAAAAATTATATTTTGACTTTCAAAAAACCTTTTCGCCTGAAGTTAAAATACCATGAGCTTTAAAGCATCATTAAACTTTGCTACTGAAGCAGCACTCCTCACAAAATCGTGTTAAGAATGTATTCCCTTTCCTTCGTCTCGGAAGCGCTAGTACATACATAAGTGCAAATTTATAATCCAAGCATCATTTACTTTACACCCTAGGGCAAACCGTACCACCGAACTTCTTAGATGTATCGTGATGCGGCACTCATCTAAGCGCAATCTGCATTTCTAACGCAAATTCTCACGTGTAGTGTGCTTCTTATCGTATTGAGCTTGATATTTTCACCCACAGGCATATGCTCTGGTACTGTAATAGAACACATTAGAAATAGTCATGTTTCTTTCTTTTTACCCTCACTGGCAGCTGGTAAAAGCCAAGTTTAGAAGCCAAAGTGTGCACAATGTGTGTGTGTGTGTGTGTGTGTGTGTGTGTGTGTGTGTGTGTGTGTGTGTGTGTGTGTGTGTGTGTGTGTGTGTGTGTGTGTGTGTGTGTGTGTGTGTGTGTGTGTGTGTGTGTGTGTGTGTGTGTGTGTGTGTGTGTGTGTGTGTGTGTGTGTGTGTGTGTGTGTGTGTGTGGTGTGTGTGTGTGTGTGTGTGTGTGTGTGTGTGTGTGTGTGTGTGTGTGTGTGTGTGTATGTATGTATGTATGTGTGTGTTGTAGCTCATTTGCAACGAACCGTAACTAATGATGCTCAAGCGCGATCCTCACGGTACGGTGGAAAACTTACGCGGTCACGCAAAGCACAAGATATGGCCAAACTGGTAGAGAAGGTTAAAGATATCGTCACTGTCAAAGGAAGGGGGAATTTGCGACAGAGCCTCGAGCCATTGCTCGCTTTTTCACGACCCAACAGCTTTTGGCCGTTGGAAACATAAGCTTCTTCCAGCTGGATTTAATTTACAGCGCACCGCTACGCATTAAGATCGCGCCGTGACAAGCGCAAGGACAACTCGGTAGCCTATCACGATTCGACGCTCCCACGACCACGATTTCCACAGAGAAAACAGTTCTGCCGAAAAACCAAACACCATGCTTCTGCTTCGTTCCTTACGTTTCGGTAAGCAAAGTCTCGATTTTTAAATCTGTATTCAGAAATCGTGCCTATATCCCGAGGCGATCGCAAACGAAATGGTAAAACTTCACTCGCTCATCAGCAATGTCCCACCAGCGACGAGACATGGGCCGTGTGCCCTCGACCGCATGCAGCCTGGTAGGTGTGGTATTTTAATCTGTTTTTGTGGGACACATTTTAAGAGCGATGTTTAAACAACCATAAAAATTCAAACCAAGTTCATGGGAGGGTGTGTACAGGTACCCTTTCGATCATGAGATGTTATCGCAAGGTTATTGCGGTTCCTGTACACAACCATCGATCCAGATAGCGGCCCCGTAGAACGGGTAACAAATTGGTAGCTGTCGATATGAACTCCACGAAAGTTTGAAACGGTTGATATCAGTTTTCTGATCAGTTTATGTTTATAAAAAATGGTTCAGGGCAATTAGCAGCCCTGTCCACCGGTACCCATTCTAATGTACTTTTTTCCCAATGAGGCAGGGTGTGCATGATGCTGGTAAATTTACCATATTGCTGTTTTTTTTTTAAATATTATATTTACTTACAAGAACTCCTACCTGAATAGTTGCAAAGGAAAACACTATAAAATTGTCTGTTTTGGCTGCTTTATACGTATTGCCCATGTTTTGGTTACACTTTCGTCGCAGCGTTGAATTAACCTCAGAAGTCATTCGTCACACGCCGAGCAACCTTGCGACACCCTGTCAGGGAGAAGCCCACGCTGCTGCGGAAGCTATCAAATCTCCTCTCTTTCAATCTCTACCAGCCAAGCTCGTCCTCGGAACCTTCGTCCCCCTCGAGCGTCCCTAGCACGCCATTCACCTTTTTCCGAGTGAGGGCAGATCCTGAAGCATCCGGGTTGCGCTACCGTAATGAAATTCAAGAACATGTTTCGGTTGAAAAATGAAAAATACGATTAGATGTAGATAAGGCAGAAACTCTATATTATAATAAAATATTTTGTCGGTCGCCCGTAGGCGCTTTTATAACACGAAAATATTATAATTTTTCGGCATTGGCCCGGTGGCTGGAACCGTCAGAAGCTTCCCCCGAGAGAGGGCAGGAGATGCGGAAGGTAGGTTGTTCCACTGTATTCCGGTTTCCCAGCCCTTCCTACCATGCCAAGGGCAATTGCTGGTACATCGGAACCGATGGCTCTTGCGTTTCCCCAAGTCGCACGTTGTACGACGGGTCTTGTGCACGGTCTACGGCAATGAGTGTCCCACATTTTAGCTCTCTTTTGGCCATTGGAAAGCTGCACCAGGCAAATGGGTAGTGAGATGTTTTCGAGGACGATACCGGCATTCCAACGATGCCGAAAAAGGTGACGATAGACAGATTCACATCGGCGGGCACCCACTTCCCGGCACACCTTGAGCTAGCCGAGAGTTTGGTACATTAAATCGAGGATGTGCTTGTGTGTGTGTTGGGAATGTTTTGGAGTTCATCCAGCTGGGTTTAGTGTTTGTTTTCCTTAATGGTATCCAGGTGGTATCGCAGCATTTTTGCAACTGGCATCGTGTAAAGTTTGCGGTGAATTCGTGTTTGGTGCTTGCTAGTGTTAACCGAACCTTACTTTACAGCATTAACGGGAAGCCGCCGGTGTGTTTCGTCAACCCTGTACATGTATCAGGGTGTGGGGAGGGATGCATCGAAAAGTTAAACACAATTTTGGGAAAGTAATAAAAACCAAACTGAAATATAATATTTTTACAAACCATTGCTGGTGGTGCTGTTTTTAGGCGAAAACTAATGCTAGCTAATTTGACCGGCACTTGAGTGTTGCGTACTATGCGAACAAACCGTCGTATAGAAACACATTACCGCATTCAAATATACCACACGCATGCAAATATACCTCAATCGGAGTACTGTAAAAAGTAAAACAAAAAGGGAAAACTTTTTGTAAACACAGATGTAGATTGTTGCAAGAATCGTTTAATAAAAATTTGGTTGTTGAGCGGTTGGTATGAGAGGAAATGGGAAGCATAACTGTTTTTTTAGAGTTTTGAAGCATCAACTACAACATTGTTTCTACTTTACTACATATTGTATAAGACAAGCCGATGTTATTTGAATGCAAAAGGATACTAAAATCACAGTATTTCACACAGCATAATTCTAAAAGAGTCCTTACTTACTCGTTGACGTGCCTGGTTAAGTAATTGATTTTGTATTTCCAACACAACAAGCACAGCAGCAAACATGCGTATGCGAGAACATCAAAATGGATTCTTTAACTTTTATTGAACCTTACTCGCGGAGTGCCAAACCAATTGACATTTTCGAGCACAATAATCAGTAATTCGAGCAAATTCCCTTAAACTGGAGTCTGGGAAGTTTACCTTAAACAGCACCAGTTTAAGGGAATTTAGAAAAAGTCCTTTAAAATCAACTGTGATGGGGCTTCCAGATTCGCTCCGAAATGATGTTTCCTATCGTTATATTTGGTCGTGTACCGATTTTATACTTAAATAATATCCATTTTTGATAACGTCACACAAAATTATCTTTTATTTTTCATCAAAAAACCGTAGCTATGAATGAAAAATGAGCTCGACGGCATCGTCCATCGATAGAGGAACTTCTAATTTACGAACTTGGCGCTTTTAACACACTTGATCACACACAAATTCACAATTTCAAGCGTATCGAGTACTAATCCAGCAGCTATGGGAAATCAATTTCGAGCAAATGTCACTAGGGAATTTTGAATTGCTGGCAGACTGGCTGGCTATTTAGCTTATTGACTCCGTGGCTGGTTGGTTGGGTTGACTAGTTTGCTCACCGGATTCGCGAGACCACATGCCGGATTCATATTGCTGTGGCAGGTTGTATCGCGTTGAGTTGCTGCTGCTGGGTCGAGAGAACGAGCTCACGTGGCAGTAACCATGGGCACCATATGCTAATTGTCCATCTAGCTGACGACACAATGAGTTGACTGACAAAACCTGTCTAGACTGAATATCGCGTTAGTGGCTGAGACAGAGGACATTGAGATTTATTCAAAAATCCATAAAAAAGATAAGCTGGGTCAGTTTGATCAGCTGATTGAACACATACGCCACCGAACGGTTAAAAACAGTAGTAAATTTTATTCTGCTAACAAAAATAACAACTTCCTTTGAGCCAACGCTAGCTGAAAAAGGTTTTAATAATAACTACTTTAAAATACATTGTTTCCAGTGATAACAATATGCACTTTGTTTTCATGTTGAACTCATGCTCTTCATTATGTTTTTTTTTATTTGAGAGTATATTTTTTTAACCTGTCTGATAGACTCCCTTTTCTAAGGTTTGACATAGATCGATTCTACACAATTAGCACAAAAATGCTACATTATTAGCACAGGAACAAACATATGTAGGATTGGGAACAAAATTCATATTCACAATAACCATTTTAGAAACAATTTCCATAAACCGTACCTCAGTGCACCACAGTGAGTAAAAGTGGGAAAGTTTTTCATCCGGCAAAAAAGGGATAGGAGATGGATTTTATGAGATCTACTCGCGTTGTAAAGGTAAAATTCACGAAACTCAAAGAAGTATAACAAAAGAGATGCAATATTATGTTTCATCTAATAAAATACGTTTGGCAACATAGTGAATTGCTTCATACAAAGTGTTGTTTACCAACAGCGGTTCTAGTTTGACAGATGCGTTGTGGTGAAGTGAGAGAGAGGGACAGGTAGCACAGGCGAAACAAACACGGGCGAAATAGAGAGAGTAGGAATGGTTCATCCCGAAGGAGCTTCGCGTGCAACGGATGAACCTGCGCAAATTAAGTGGAATGACCGCAATCGGTTTTGCGTGAAGTTTTAAAACGGGCACGAAGACGAAAATCGACCTCTTTCTACCATCGCGCCAAGAGAAGAAAGTTCAGTGAATTTTTAATACAGTTTAATGAAATTAAGTGAATTAAGAAAACTGATGTTTCAACTTTAAATTCGCGAAAGAAAGAGCTTTGTTGCTGGACGCAACAATTTAAAAATTCACTACTTACGTTTCACGAGTCCTGGTAAGACGCGAACCCGCAGCGCCTTAGCGAAACCGCAATATCAGTGACGTGAAGCAAGAAGGAAACCTCACGGCTTGGAAAATGGAGGATAAGCAGTGTGGTGTGTGCAATGGTGCAAGTACGGAAAATGCAGTGGAGTGCGATCGATGCGAAGGAATGTTTCATCTTGCGTGCGTGAACGAAGATGAAACCGTGTACAGTAGGGATTGGACATGCCATCTGTGCACTCCTGAAACACCGCCCCCCGCTTCATCTACCCTTCATCGTGCGACGCCCGTAGTAGCGACCCAACCAGCCCCGGTAGCAGTGGATACGAACATAGTGAATCTGGAACCATCCACCAGAGCAAGATCGACGGAAGTGATCACGCCCGTATCGAATCCTCCGAATGATCCATCAAAAGCAAGACCCACTCAAACTGCTGATTGTCCATTGGACAATCTTAGCAGAACCTTCCAACGTTTCTTGGAAGAAGCACGCGAGCCACGCAGGCAAGAGCCTGACGTGATACAACGGCTCGAATCCGTGCTAAACACCTTTGTTCAACGGATGAATCAAGAACAAAATCCGCAAGGATCACGCCGGGACAATCTAGGATCTACGGCGTTTTGTTCGAGTGATACAACCTTGAACATTAATCAGAGTCAGATACTAGCTAGACATTCCGTCAACGCCCAGCTACCGACGTTCGCCGGTAACCCAGAGGAGTGGTCCGTGTTCGAAAACGCGTTTTATGAGACGACGGAACTATGTGGTTTCTCTGACGGAGAAAATATTATAAGGCTGCAACAAGCATTAAAAGGAGAAGCGTTTAAAACAGTCCAGGGGAGACTCAGGAAAGCAGCTAACCTCAAAGAAGTCATGCAAGAGCTCAAATCATCGTTCGGACGTCCAGAAGTAGTTGTGAAAACGTTGTTGAGCCAGATTCGACGACAGGTACCCCCGAGAGCAGAAAAGTTGGAGACGCTTGTGCAGTTCGCCGTATCCGTGGACGAAATGTGTGCTGCTGTGAGAAACAACGGGGTCGAGGAGCGTTATGATGGACCCGTGTTGGATGAGCTCGTTGGTCGTCTCCCTCCGATGATTAAGCTGATGTGGGGCATACACAGTCTTACGTTGTCAAAGGTCAACCTGGCTGCATTCGGAAAGTGGATGCAAACCATTAAGCATGCAGCCCAAGCGGTAACGAGCCCTGCAAATCTTATCGAACCACGATGCAGTAAGTATTTGCACATGCATACTACTAATCCCTCCTCGCAGAACTCCACAGAAGCCGTTTGTGCATGCGATAACGGCTGCGCTCGCTTATACGAATGTGACGGATACTGGCAGAAAAGCGTAGCAGATCGCTGGGACATCATTAAGCGGAACTACTTGTGTAAATGTTGTTTGAAAAAACATCGTGCGCCCTGTAAAGAGACGAGAGTATGCGGCAAAGACGGATGTACTGTAAAACACCACCCGTCACTACACAATTCGGCAGGTAAGGGAAGACACGAAGCAAATTTCTCTCACTCTACAGCCACCGACGAGAACATACTATTGCGATACGTGCCAGTTGAGCTGCAGGCTGTAGGAAAGACGATCAGAACAGTTGCTTTTCTCGACGAAGGAGCGTCAGTATCGCTAATCGAACATTCGCTAGTTGACGAGCTGGAACTTGAAGGGACAAACCGACCTCTTTGTTTGAAATGGACTGGAGGACAACATCGCACTGAACGAGATTCAAAACAGGTGAGCGTAAATATAGTAGGAATATCCAGTGGTGCTCAGACCTTTGAAGCCTCTAATGTACGAACGGTGAAAAGTCTTGGGTTGCCCTCGCAACGCGTTAAAATGGATCGTTTACGAACAAAATATCAGCATTTAGCATCCATTCCATTAGCACCATATGCTTCTGTACCTCCACGCATTCTCATAGGAATGAATAACTATCATCTCACTGTTCCATTAAAGACGATAGAAGGAAAAACAAATGAACCCGTCGCAACAAAGACGAGGCTAGGATGGGTAGTTTCGGGTTGCGATTCGTCGTCAACTTCTAACAACAGCAACATTTTGGCATTTCATCGAGCACATATTTGTGATTGTGCAGAAATAGAAACCAAAATTGATCAAGCTCTAAAAGGTAGTTTTGCGCTCGAAGAACCCACATGTAAAGGCGGCATAAACACTCTTTCAAATGATGAGGAACGGGCGAGTGTATTGCTGCGTAAACACACCTCACTACAAGGTGAGAGGTATGTCACTGGATTGTTGTGGCGCTATGATGACGTAAAACTGCCAAACAATCGAGCAATGGCTCTCAAACGCTTGGAATGTTTAGAACGCCGCATGGCAAAAGATGAGCACCTTCGAGAAATGATGGACCGAGTGCTGGAAGACCATGTTGAAAAGGGATATATTAGAAAATTATCAAATGAAGAGCATAAGTTTAAGCATCCTAGAAAGTGGTATCTACCAATCTTTCCTGTATTTAACCCCAATAAACCAAATAAGGTTAGAGTAGTATGGGATGCAGCTGCAACAGTGAATGGAATTTCGCTTAATTCCATGTTATTGACTGGGCCAGACCTTCTTTCACCACTGCCGACTGTCCTAAGTCGGTTTAGAGAATATCGTGTTGCTATTGCCGCTGACATTCAAGAAATGTACCATCAGGTTATGATTAAAGAAGAGGATCTGATTAGCCAAAGATTCCTATGGCGAACGGACCGGTCGCAAGTTGAGCCCGATGAATATGTGATGCTGAGGATGACCTTTGGGTCAGCCTGTTCACCAACTTCCGCCCAATTTGTAAAGAATGTAAACGCGGACCGTTTCGCGGCCCGCTATCCTCTAGCCGTCGAATGTATTAAGCGTCATCACTACGTCGACGATATGCTTGCCAGTATAGAGAGTGTGACCGAGGCCACGAAGCTAGCACAAGATGTGAAATTTATTCACTCACAAGGAGGATTCAAGCTTCACAATTGGATGTCGAATTATGGCCAAGTATTAGATGGCGTTGGTAGTAGCAACAGCCGGGAGAAGGATATGAACCTCGATCCAACAGCTTGTACCCAGAAGGTCTTGGGAATGTGGTGGAACGCAAACGAAGATATGTTCCAATTCAAAGTGCCGTTAAAGGATGTAGATGTTCTACAAGGGATCGTGATACCAACCAAACGGCAAGTACTGAGCACGCTTATGACAATCTACGATCCGTTAGGCTTGATAGCAGGCTTTTTACTGTTCCTCAAAGTCTTATTGCAAGAAGTTTGGCGTTCTGGAATTGGGTGGGACGATCAAATACCCAGTTCTCTGCAAGACAAATGGAAGGAGTGGTTAACTTGCATACCCCATCTGCAATCTATCAAGATTCCGCGATGTTACCGCACGTCCATCAGCTTAGAGAACTGCACGACACAGCTTCATATTTTTGTAGACGCCGGGAGAGACGGTTTCGCAGCCGTGGCGTACTTCCGATTCGAATCCGAAGATCAACGGGAAGTTGTGTTGATCGGCGCAAAAACTCGAGTAGCTCCGTTAAAATATACATCGATTCCCCGATTAGAGCTGCAAGCTGCAGTATTGGGAGTTAGACTGATGACAGGTATTCATCAATCACACCGGATAAAGATCCATAGACGCTTCTTGTGGACCGATTCAAAAGACGTTTTGTGTTGGCTCAACTCGGATCATCGAAATTATAGCGTCTACGTAGCTCATCGAGTAGGCGAAATATTAGAAAACTCGTCAGTAAAGGAATGGCAGTGGGTGCCGACTAAAAACAACGTAGCCGACGAAGGTACAAAATGGTCCAACCTTAACCGACACTGCACGACCGGAATGTGGTTTAAAGGACCAGCGTTCCTACAGCAACCGGAAAACGAGTGGCAAGTGCAAAGCTTCAGACCTTCAACTACTGAGGAAGAGTTACGCCAGACGGTTTCATATCATCGTGAATTATCCCCAGTAATTATCTTTGACAGATTTTCTGATTGGAAACGCCTGCATCGAGCCATCGCCTACATGTGGAGGTACATCAATAATTCTCGTCTGCCAAAAATGTCTCGATATTTTGGACCCCTTTCGCATCTCGAGCTACAACAAGCTGAGCAATCGATCATCAAGGAAGCGCAACGATTAGAGTTTCCAGAAGAATATCAGCTACTTCTGCATGACAAATCAGGTACAAAGGGATCTAAAATGATTAACAAGAAAAGTTCTCTTTATAGACGTAGTGCATACATGGACGACGACGGTATCTTACGAGTACGAGGAAGAATCGATGCTTGTCGTTACGCAAGCCATGACATGAAGAGGCCAATTATTCTTCCCAAAAAATCCTGGCTCACCGATCTGATTGTAACGGAGTACCACTGGAAATATAAACATCAAAATCATCAAACCGTAATGAATGAAGTGCAGCAAAAGTTCGATATTCCTGGCCTACGAAGCGCGTGCCACAGAGTGCGAAACAATTGCTTTAGATGTAGCCTTCGTAAAGCTTACCCTAAACCTCCAGTGATGAATGAGTTGCCGTTAGCTCGAGTGTCGCCGTACGCCAGACCGTTCTCCTACACAGGGATAGATTACTTCGGACCCTTTTTGGTCGCTGTTGGACGGAGACAGGAAAAGCGCTGGGGTGTGCTGTTCACGTGTCTAACAATACGGGCCATACACATAGAGGTGGCTCACAGCTTGAACACCAGCGCTTGCATCATCGCTATTCGCAATTTTATCGCACGTAGAGGGACTCCGATTGAAATCAGAACTGATCGTGGGACTAATTTCGTTGGCGCTGATCGTGAGTTGAAAGATGCGGCGAAGCAGATAAACACCGAGGAGCTGATAGATGAAATGTACCTCCCCGATACGACGTGGATATTCAACCCCCCCGGAGCACCACATTTCGGTGGTGCATGGGAGAGATTAATCCAATCAGTTAAACGCACCCTCTCCGGCATGCAATTTACCAAAACACCGACAGATACCGTTTTCGCCAATTGGTTAATTGAAGTAGAAAACATTATCAACTCTCGCCCACTAACACATGTATCGGTTGATAGTGAGGAAGAAGCCGTGTTAACGCCAAACCATTTTCTCTTGGGTTCATCTTCTGGAATAAAACCATTAACATCTCTTGATGATTCTTCCGCAGCCCTCAGGAACAACTGGAAGATGTCACAACTGTACGCAGATCAATTTTGGAAAAAATGGTTAGCTTCTTATCTGCCTACGCTCACCCGTCGCAGCAAATGGTTTGAGACCCAGCCGCCATTGCAATTAGGAGACCTCGTGCTGATTGTCGATGACGCCCTACCAAGAGGATGCTGGCCTAAGGGAAGAATCGTACAGCTCGTACCTTCGAAGGACGGAACAACTCGGCGTGTGCACGTACAGCTTGCGAACAAAAAGATTATAGAGAGACCGGTAGTAAAAATCGCTGTAATAAACGTAGAACCGCACGAAAGAGTTTAACGCAGTCAAACACCGGGGCCAGTGTTGTTTACCAACAGCGGTTCTAGTTTGACAGATGCGTTGTGGTGAAGTGAGAGAGAGGGACAGGTAGCACAGGCGAAACAAACACGGGCGAAATAGAGAGAGTAGGAATGGTTCATCCCGAAGGAGCTTCGCGTGCAACGGATGAACCTGCGCAAATTAAGTGGAATGACCGCAATCGGTTTTGCGTGAAGTTTTAAAACGGGCACGAAGACGAAAATCGACCTCTTTCTACCATCGCGCCAAGAGAAGAAAGTTCAGTGAATTTTTAATACAGTTTAATGAAATTAAGTGAATTAAGAAAACTGATGTTTCAACTTTAAATTCGCGAAAGAAAGAGCTTTGTTGCTGGACGCAACACAAAGAATTATATAGAATCCACTGATGTAGTTATTTGCACAAAATCTGGTTTCTGCTGAATCTCTCCAAACTCCTTCGCAAAATGATGCGTCGGTCACGGCAAGTAATCCGATATTTAAGTGGTCCGTGCAGAGATGAAAATACAGCGAATGGAGATTTTAATCTGAAATTTCATAGAATCTCCGTATGCCACACACTGCACAAACAATTACTTAGAATAACAAACACATGCAGTAGTTTGGTGAAAACATTTTCTCGCATCTTGCTCGGTTAGATGGTACGCTGACGCCACGGCGGCTAACACGTTCTCACATCAATTTCGTGTCTACAGGAGCACCAGTAGGGCGGCCCGTGCGCTAGTTTAAGCTTCGAAACGATTGATTTAAATCGATCCGGCTATCGAACATCGGGGATGAGACTGTAAACTCATCTGAGCTGGTATGTTCGGTCAGTTGATTGCAAAACCCACGACCGCGGGCCCTAACAGGGAAATGATTATTATTGCAGTGAAGTGCAGCGTGCAGGCGGTCAGATTGCGTGACCGAAGCGCGCGGGATTAAAACAATATATACTTTGCAGTACCTGTAATCGTTTGCAGACTATGATAATCCCTAGTAGTAACTGGTTGTCTAATGATAGAATAATATTATCGTGTGTACTTCGTGTTTTACCATCAATTTTTGTGGCATGCATGCATGCGCGCTCCTCGGATCATTTTACGTATTGGCGCTCAGATATTTGTGATTGGTTGGGTACACCTTTTATAGAGTAGACAATAAAAATAAAAGTCTTCTGACACTTGCTGGAACCATGATACTGGAAGGTTTTATAAATTTACCAGAAGTTCTGAATGTAGAACAAAAATTGATTGTGTTCAGTTCCACTTTTTTACTTTTATTTACAACCTTGCTGAACTTGATTTGATTTCATTTCTTGTAACTATACGTTTTTTTGGCAGAAATAATTTTTTAAAAGTTTTCAAATGATTCGCCAGTCTCGGGGTTCCAACTTTCATCCTTCTGGGCTCTAGTAGCTAGTAATTTGTATCCTATACACTTTGAATCGGTCAGACCGCCTTCCGTTCAAATCATATTTAAAATAAAAAATAAATCATATTTAAGCTAACCTGATCGAGCCTGTCGCATGCCAAACTGTTGACGTGATTTTCGCCACCAACTGTCAAACTCCATATAAAAAAAAACAGGCTATTATCGTGAAACCCCTCATCGGTGACATTTGTTGATTATGTTTTGACATATGTTATCGTAAGTGTTTTATGTCTCATTTCATTATGTAAAACATCTTGTTGAAAATCAGTTGCTGGCACACAATGACCCGATTTTTACCATGCCCTGAAGATGCGTTAAAGTACACAGGTTGATTGATCAGTATTATGAACAATTGTGGTACATAGATTCTTGAATGTGTACATGCGTATGCATTTTGTGATGTTCAAGATATATTTCCCAAAAATAGCTTTGATCAAGTGCATGCTGAATGTAGATCAGTCCTTAAGTGATTGTTTTGATTTTCATTTGAAATTAATTTACTTTATGTCACAAACTAATAAAAGCATAACTAAACTTATACTAGAAACCGTCATACTTTTTACATCTGTAGCAAAAACAAATCTGTAATAATGTTTCTATCCGATTGTTGAATGCTTTCACGTGCTGCAACTGTAAGCGAGAAATAAAAAAATGCCTGTTCGAACGACTGTTCACGTCGGTGCTATTAACGGAATAGCCACCGGATGCTGAGCATTCTACCATTCTTCGATTGGCTCTTTAGCTAACGCGAGTTTTTCCTGCGGTTTGCATTGCCTTCAGTTCTTCCGTTCCTACCGCCCGACTGGCCATTTATAAGCATTCACCTCGGGCGCAAAGTTTAACTCATTTTCGATAATAATAATAATTACATTCCCATTGCCGTGTGCCGTCCCGTCAAAATTATCTTTTTCTAAAGGAAACATAACTAATTATGCTATAATTTCTTTCCGCAACTATGGATGACACAGTTTGATGTTTGCAGTGCTACTCTACTCAGGACCTTTGCACAGCCGAATCAGTATCATTTTGCGAGTAACGAAGCGTTCACCGTTTACGTGCCCAGTACCCTTGCTTTACGCAGTGCAAACAGTTTTTCATTTTGCTGGGAGAAAACGGTCTGGCGGGTGACATTTCACAAGTTGAAGCATTACAGGAATAGTAAGAAAAAATCGTACCATGCTCGCCCAAAACCTGTGCCTGGTAAAAACTTTAATCATTAATTAAATTTTTTATCTTTGAGTTTTTCTCGTGAGTTGCGTGAGAAAAACGATTTAAAGTAGTAAAAAGGCGCGATAGTGATACTACCAAGCGAGTTGGTGTGCATTAAGAGGCAATTCAAATTGGCACAGAGCGTGAGCTGAGTCATTCGCCAATAGCAGCACACTCCTACGGCAGTTTCATGATGTCGTCTTTCCTCCTCGTTCGACAACCTCTTGGTTAATCTCTTTGCATCCTTTCACTCATCGCTCTCTTTGTGGGTATGAAACTGGTGGTTTCCAGCGCCCTGTGCTAGGCGATCACAAGTCTAATAATTTTATAATTTTTAAAAACATTTATAACAAAACTGATTTACGAACTTTTCGCGTTTGCAAAAATTAAGCACTCCGCCCGCAGCCGTTGAGACATTAACGGTATCGTCTGGGAGAAAGTACTTGGTTGAAAATGCCTTCGAGCATGTACTGCGAACGATAGGACCTATCGTAGCGTGGGGCTACTTTGCTACTACACATTAACTTACTTCGGCGGTTTGGTTGGCCATAACCAGCGCGGTATGGTGACTTTTAAATTTGTGAAAGTGAGAGGCCAACGGTTCTCCGGGCAGCATAATGGAGAGTTGCGAAGGTTGAGATGGTGGTGCTATTTTCTTCGAACATCTTGTCAGAACAATCTTAACGACACAACGCAGGCCAAGCAAAGGGTTAATTTGGGCCATTAACATTTTGTAGTAAAGGCTAAATGGAATGAGGTTTTTATGTGCTGAGGGATGAGTTGAAGTTTCAGTAAGTTTAAGGCTTGAGGTTATAGCAGAAATAAGCCAAATTGGTGGTGTTGATTAGTTTATACGTGCCATTTTAACCATCGGTCGATTCGTGTATAAATTAATGAGTGTAAAATAGATTTGTTGTCTTGATAGATTAGATATTATTTTCTTTTTCGACACGACAACGGTTTTCGGTCCAGTATGAGTTGGCGACTGTCAGACCCGGTTCAGATATTACAATCCAATAAAATTGAAACACAAGTGCAAGTATATAAACATTAAACTATCGAGCATTGATAACTTGCCATTGTTATAACAAGCACACTAATAAACTAAATTCAAAAATTTCTTTAAGATGTGAACTGTATCTCTGTTCTCCCTGTCACCATTTTTGGTATAAAAATCGTTAAAAATTTAAATTGTGTTTATTATTCATATTTTTACTTATTTGTATGCTTTTAAACAATGCTTTAGAACAGACATGAACAACCTGAGGCTCGTCTATGCGGTCCGCTGAACAATTTTCTATATCGACTTTGTGTATATATCGGCTTATGTCTGAAACAGTGTGAAAATTTATTCATTTTAAGTTTAAGTTAAAGAAATTTAATCCATATAATTTAAAATATAACAATTATTATGCTTAGTTTAAAAGATGTTGAAAACAAAACTGATGTTGAGAGTGAAAAATTTGCATATTTTAAAAAGAAGGGCTTAAATTTCAATAGTTTTTTTTTCAAAATGATCAATCTAATTATAAGTTTTTATAGTGTTTTTGTAATCTAAAATTGCAAATGTCATAAATATCCTCAAAGACCTTGTAAGATTATCATAATTTTTTCAAGAGTCAAAAATGCTTCATTTAAGAGCCAAAAACCGTCAAAAAAGGTGCGTTTGAGTCAAAAAATGAATGATTTAGAGCCAAATTTCAGACAAATTAGCGACTGTATGGGACTTCCCTAAAACGAATTGTCACTGTGATTAACGAGTTATCGGATTTCAAAATAAATTAAACGTTTGTTTTGTTAGATATCATAGTCATATTGATTGTTCTTTAAATATTTAAAATTGATAGCATACCATCATCAGCAATGTTCAAAGTAATAATACCAATACTGATACTGTTTTTTGTCGGTCAAACTTTTCGTATTTAGTATGTCAACTTGTACCTCTTGTTATAATGGTTTGCCTTCCACTGTCCTGCGTTATATCTACTGTTCAACAATGAATCTTAAAAGCGCAATGTTTGGTTCTGTCTGGTCAGGGTGAAAGTTTGACCAAAAGTTGACACCGTATCCCTTCCGGATGTGCAAATAAACGCTAAACTTCTTCCAGCCTACCATACCCGGTCTGTCCGTGCCCTCACTGGAAACCAATTCTGAATCGTTCACACCATAACAAATCCTTAACCAAGAGCAGGAGCCGTTTCGTGCTAGCCGTAACAAAACCACAAATTGGCCACCCGTATTTGTAGCATTTTGTAGTGCTTGCTTGGTGTGTCTGTGTCGCTTCCAGTAGGGAACAGGTTTTGTTTGCTGGTCTACCAGGGACTAAGTGCATGTATATGTGTGTGTGTGTGTGTGTTTGTGTCTCTGGAATGAGTTGATGGCACCAAAACTATCCGTCAGACTATATAGTGGCTTTCAGAGATTTTGTCCGAAAGATGGTCAGTTGCTGTTTTGGCCGGGACGTATCTGGCTTGTTCCATGCTGTCCGAGTCATAACGTTCGTTTGTCGCCCTAGGACGAATTTGATTTGGTACGTTGTACGTTGTCTCGATTGGTATGGTTTGAAAGTGACACCAAAGTGACTTTTAAGATGCTGACTTGTGGTTGTTTGTTGGTATTCTAAAGGCTGCAGTAGATTTAGCTGTGTCTGTGTATTTGTATGTACATAGATAAGTCATGGAGGCGCCTGGTAGTTGATACAATTGCGCAATGGACGGATCTGGCATTTAGGTGATTTCATTTTCAAGTTTAGTTAGGTCCAGCTTGGCGTAAATGAGAATAACTGTTGCTTAATGTATGAAAAAACTGTGTAGGATATAAAAGTATAAGATTCCTATTTCCTATATTCCTAAATTCATGAAAATTATGCAGAAACATTTACTGCCAAATATTGTTTATTCGAGACGTATTATTGCATTGAAAATAGAAATTTTAACAATTTGACTATTATTAATTTTCTCTAGCTGAGAGTTAAGACTACTAATGGTATTTTGACACCGTAACGATGTAAAAAAGTTAATTTCCCTCGGCAAATAATCCCTTTGGCTCTAATGTACTGTATGTAATGATCTATTTATTTGATTAGTAAGAGACGTTGAACATAGAACATAAACATACTCTGTATGTAAACGGTATACTGATATTTCTATAATGATCATAGAATAAGCTTTAACACTTTAAGCGCCGTGTCATATAAATTCGCATGACGGTTTTGCTCACCGTTCAGCTTTGCATCTGGCGCTCAGTGATTCTCTTGATAACGAATGAGGTAGGAAAGAGAGAACGAGAACGACATGTGCTACGCCGCTTATCGCAATGAAACAAAAGAGTGATAACAATGGTACGAGAAACTGTCGCTCTCGTCGCTCTCTTGCCATGCGCTACGTGCTCACTCAAAAACTGTGACGTCAGGCCGGCGGTCAAAGTGTTAATGTATTATCTAATTTGACCTATTTGGATATTTTAAATAATGAATAATGAATCACATAATATTAATTGTCATTAATTCGTAGCTGGTTATATTATGCAAGCTGATATCCATTCTGTGCTGCGGTGGAACGGTCACGATAGGTACTTGCGGGAGCTCAGGGAGCCGAATAAATATGAATAGGCATGAGGAAGCCTTCACGTCTGTCGAATAGACCACTAGGACCGACAAATGAATGTATTTTTACTATAAACAATGAAGTAATTTCAAAAATCCTAAGCGAACTGCAATATTTTTAAATGCTCTATATACCATGTTATTACATCGCATGTTTTTTATATACAAAAAGATTTAAAATGCAATTATTTTCCAATTTTCCAAAATTCGTTTTCAACGGTTCAATCAGAAGTATAACTACAAGCTCTTTACAATGCTACGACTCATTGCATCATAATAGGGATACCAGAACTGTAAAAAATGACATTTTACAAACGGAACATTCACAGAAGGATTCTTAATTTTCTTAAGCGTCGTTCATAGTGGACAGATTCTATCACCTGAAAATATGCTTTTCATCACCGTAATGTACTCAAGATCAACCCACATTTTTTGCCCACCCTGAACCTAGTCCCTTTTCAAGAGGATGCCTTTGGCTTTTACAAAGGTACATTCACTCTCAAACACACTCACACACATACCTTTACCTGTTTGCCCATACAATAAGTCAACTTCATTTCCTGCCGTGCGAAAGAATGTATCATCAGCCAGTGAAACGATGTTATTTTGCCACCTCGATTCACCAAGGATTTCCGCTCCAGCTATCCACAGCATGTCGCAGCTTGTAGCCGTATTTAGTTAGCGAAGATGTTAAAGAAATTATATTCCGTGCGATGGCGACGTCTTGCTAGCTATACATTGGGTCATACGGTATAAGGAAGGTATAGGAAACGCGCCGTAACGGGCTAACACCAACGTCAAGCGGAGTCGATCGTACCTTGATTAGACTTCTTGACAGCTACCCAGTGCACCAATCCAGGGGAACAGAGGCAGGAGAAATCTGAACTGGAAATCGAATTTTCTTGGTATTTCTAACCGCCGGGAGATATGTTTATTTTAAAGACGGTACTTTTTTATTCTTGTTTGACGATGCACACAGAAAAAGATACAAGTAACGAATGAATGTAATCGAAAAGTACGTTCTTTTAACAAAATGGCTTACTTTACTAGTATAACTCTAGTTTTTTGTTATTGGGAAACACCTATTGTCAGCCAATCTTTTTTCTTAGCCCATATTTCTAAAGAATAAATATTACACAATAATCTGATCGCAATGGAATGGAGTAAATTTAAATGGTCAAAATCACTAATCACTGGAAATTATCTGTAGCTAGCAATGAAAACAAAACGACAAGTAACTAACTATGAGTAAGTAGTCAACGATATAAAGGTTAAATAAAAAAGTGAAAAGTTTTTGACGCATGAAAACATTTGATTGTATCGTTATCAATAAAAAAAGTAACAAAGATGAATAAATGAGTTAAAAATTAATTTATTTCAGTTATTGGGGGCCTTTCCGTTTTAAGCTCGTAGGCTGAAATTTCAGCCTGTCAGCTTTTTGCATTGTATATCAGTTTTCGAGCAGCTATCTAAGTGGGTATAATATACAGGTGGCCTTATCCCAAGGTGTATGAATTTAGAAGACTGATTTTTATCGCTTCTATTTCTGAATGAAGATTTTAAGAGTGTTTTGTGTATTGGTCAAGCCCCTAGAAAGCTCGATTGAACTAAAGTTTTCACCCATCCTGTCAAAAAGTGATATTCAAATTTGGTTATAAAACATGCTATGAGACCACCTGGACTACATGCACTTTGATTCTGGATTCCATCACCAGATCTCTTTAATGCACCTTGGGATGAAAATAAACACCACCTTGTTTTGCCATTTTTCGAGTAGGTACTCGAATCTAATTCTAGCTTTGAGGCTAGAATAACCTAAACTGAAATTTGCAGGCTAGTTTTTTGTGTGGTTTTGTATGGAGTGTTTACATGATTTCAGCCTCCAACTGTCAAACTCCATACAAAAAACTAACTAGAATCGTGAAGGCCCCCAATGTTGTTATAGCTATTTTTTCATTTTCAATGTACTTGGTGAAATTTTCCAGAAGAAGAAATGGTGTATTCAGTAGCGTACAAAGTTTTCTTCTTAATTCCATTACATAATTGGAAGTAAGATTAACAAACTAAAGCATAACGGTTTTATTCAGTATAATCAATTTGGGACAATTTGCATCAGTAAGTTGGAGAAAGAAAAGCAGTAATATCTGCTTTATTTTCAACCACAACAAAAGATGGTTGTTGATTGTTGATTGTGTTTTGTCATTGTTTGTTTGCTTCCCGCGAACTATACGGTTATCTGTTGCTTGATACTCTGCGTAGCAGAAACCCGCTCGGTTTTTCGCAATTGCCAGCCAGGAGGATGGTAGCGCAGCAGTAGTGTTATAATTTATTTCAGTCACATTTTCCATCCCGATATCGCATCCTACTATGACGTGTTGTACGGTGTGGTTTTACTTTCATAGTCGTAAATTTTGCTTGGCAAACTTCCACACTGGTCCGAGTGCGTCGGTTTTCTACACTCGCTAAAAATCAACATCGTAACAACAAAAACAAAAAATAAACCGTCGAAAACGTAATACCAAAAGCATATCCGCATGCGGCTACGAGGCTGCCTGCTTCTGTGTTGGTTTGGTCTTGAACTGACTCGAAGAGAGTAATTAAATTTTGGAACTTTGGCAAAAGAAAACAGAAGTTCTGTAAAGGTGTAGCATTTGTGGAACGCTGTCCTATCCACTTGGCTGTTACCATCTTGGGATGGCCTTTGAATGCAGCAAGTTACTTCCTACTGCCGGTTGTTAACGTAGTCTGAATGTCGTGAATATTCTATGCCAGCTGTTTTGGTGCACCATGCTTTTTTGCCCTGCTCTACAAGAAGCAACAAACATAGCCAAAGCAAAAAAGCAAACGAGTTAATTTTAATTTGCAACTTTCCGCTCAAGCTTTGCCATTGTCGCTGGTGACAATTGCATCAAATGGTATAACTACAACAGTTGACCTGAAAATAATGTATAAAACAATAAAGAGTGGTGTCGCGGCAGGGCAAAAATGCAAAGGATTTAATACGAAACATAATTTATTTAGTCATATATGCATGCATTAAAGTATTAATGAGCTCAAGATCACGTAATGAAAACAGGACGTCAATTGGGGTTTTTAATGCTTCGAATGATGTTTCATTGCTTTTTTTAATTAAATATATTTGTTTTTTAATTGTTTTTTAATGTTTTATTGCCATATTGCCATTGTCATCATTAATGTAATTTCATTTTAAAACATGTGGTAAAATTAATGGCAGCTTTTTGAATTAATAAATTAGATGAAAGCTTTATTGGAATTACTTGTATTATCTTTTGCTCATTAAAGCAATCTTATAAGATGAACCCATATCATAGCATTTATCAAGCACTATTGCGGGTTTAACTGTGCATCTCGATTCTGAGACTACAACGTCATCCAATATTATGGATAAAAAATCACTCAAAAGAGCATACATTCATCTGCAAAAAAGAGAAAAAGCATCGTATTGAAACTTGTGTGCGACACAAGAAATTCTTCTAATCTTCCACCCCAGCACAAACACACTTTCTTTATCGCCGTACCTATGTGCTGCTTCGTTGCTCAAACCTCTTGTTGATCCTGCCCAGCGAAGAAAGCTTCGTTACGGGCGTTGGCCAACTCCTTCGCAATTTCGAGGTATGTTTTATTTTTGGCCACCAACAAGGCTGTGGCATCGAGAGGAAAGTCAAAAGAAGTCAAACTACCGTCGTTCGTGCTGATGGTGCGTTGGAGGGTGTAGATCTGTGCCGGGGCAGGAGGTAGACGGAAATGCGCGGCGACGTTTTTCTTTAGTTCCTTCACCTTCTCTAGAGAGAGAGAGAGCGAATAGGAAATGGGGAAATGACAACCAAACAACCGTATCCCGGGGTAGAGCACTCTGCACATTTAGCACATATGAATTCCGGTCATGATTTTACTCTAACGAGCCTAGACCACGTATTAATTTGTTTTGTTTTTTGTTGCTTCGTTTCATTTTCTGTCTCGCTCTCTCATTCCGGATCGGAAGGATCGTGCTATTTCGGGGTTTCCATCAATTTGAGCATCTTGTCGCTGTTCCATCTGTTGAAATTATGCTTTCCGGCCATGTTTGTGTCAGCTTAGCGCTCAGTTGTCACATTTTTCTGACACAGACCTCTAAACACACATACATGCGCACATACCAGAACGCGAATGTGTGGACCGTTGCCTTGGCAGGTCTTGCTTTACCGTGCTGCCGGAAAACGAGCGCTGGTTGTGAAGGAAACCATGCAAGCCACGTGCCAGTAGTAGCACGCCTTCCCAACAGTAGTTTGCGTAAGTTTGATCAAAAGATCACGAAAAGTTGGAAGGGAATGAGGCAGAAAAAACGACCTGGTGGTGTGGGGGTTTCTTAATGCGAAGTTCACTTGTCACGGCCCGCCAGTATAAGCACAGGTAATTGAAATCATTCTGGAAATATGATTTATTCATATAGGTTGTGTTCGTTAACGAGACGGTTTTCAGTGGGAAATGGAAATAGTTCCTCAAGGATTTGTGTTATTTAGTTAACTCATAAAAAGAAACAAAACAGATATTTTCATTTCATATGTATCAATCAAGAATCTTTATAGTAAAGTATAGAACATATGATCATTTTTCTCATGGTACTATGACTCCTTGTGGTTTAGAATATTAGAAATTTGATCAACCAATGAATTCGATTGAAGAAACGTCAGAAGCAGCACGGTTTGTTGCAAAGTATGAAACTTTACAAAAACAAAATGTAATCGAAAATCTTTTCAATGGTTAAAAAAATATGTATATTATTTTTGTAAGCCAACATTGCATCAATCTTTAAATTATTTTACATAGAGATCACTCTCTTCATATAAAATAACAAACTGATTTTATTATCTTGATTAAGTCCATTAAATCATTTTCGATTATTTTCTCTAATTTACACAGGGTTTTCCACCATTTATCGGTTAGTGCCCAATTGCTTTTATGGTCTTTGTTGGTGTTCCCACGATTTTTTTAGCGTTTCTCATAATTTTTTGGTTCAATTGTATTGCTATCCAACCGGACGATACCAATAAATTATGGGACCTAACCAAAAATCGAGCCAAGACGAGCCCATAAAAGTATGGGAACTGACAAATAAATCGTGATAAACCCTGTAATTCGTGTTACTATTGCTGATGAGAATTCTCACTTCTTACTCAAATACAGGGCTGAGGAAGCCAGAGAAATATTTGCGATAATATTAGTTAAATGGCAGATTATAATGAATAAAAATATACGAGCAAGTGGTGCTATCAGAAGAGCTAACTTGGTCATACACACTCTCAAGACGACCGATATAACTTAATCAAGAATAAAGTATCTTCTTCTTCTTCTTCTTTGTCTCAACAACCATTGTCGGTCAAGGCCTGCCAGTACCACTTGTGTGGGGTTGGCTTTCTGTGACTTTTGGATTACCTCTAATAGTAGGATAGTCAGTCCTACGTATGGCGGCACGGTCCATTTGGGGCTTGAGCCCATGACAGGCATGTTGTTAAGTCGTACGAGTTGACGACTGAGCCACGAGACCGGTTGAAACGTACCTTACTTTATTGAATATCCTCTCCAATCAACAAATGTTTTGAATAAAATGGTAAATTTTGTTTGGAAAACAATTATCTCTTTGCATGACATAATCGTCTACCATACTTTGGATAGTGTGAGTATAAAGATAACATGTGTTCGCTATTGTCATTCAACAGGTTTGACATTTAAAAAGGTTTTAGGGGTCGCTCTGACTCGATCCTTGTTTAAAGATCCTGGGCTGCAGGCAAGTTTAAAAGGTGAAATAGTAGAGTATTGTAAGATGTATCGAATAATCCGTGTACGAAGGGATAAAATGTTCTTCCTACGCTGTCCTAAATACGATATCAATAAAGCCAAATCAATTGGCAAATACAAAACAAAATCCCTGTTCACAACATACACTTCACTCAAGATACATCTTCAAATCGTTTATTTTAATTCTTGCAAACGACTATGACCGTTCTTCCTAGGGAGTAGAAGTTTGATGAACCAAAATGAACACCATTCATCTGTTTAAAACTCTATAGAACTGAATCAACTTGTATACAAAATTACCCCCACACATACACACTCATAGCACACTACCAGCTCAAGGGTCTTTGGGTTGATGAGGAAAATTATACTTGCCACGAGTTTTTCCCCGAAGAAATTGACCTTCCCTGGTGAGATTTGTGACCGGCGGGCAATAGAGAAAGAGAAAGAGAGAGAATAAAAGGCTACCATCGTCATCTATCGTTGACTCGTGGCTTATGCAAGCAGCGATTACAAATATTTAATGCAGGTAGAGCCATTTGAGGCCTTTTATTTATTAAAGATTACTAGAACTGTGACTCTAGTACTTGTTCAGCAGGCGACAGCACATTTTTCTCCTTATTTCCGTTCTTTCCGTTGATGTTTTTGATTTTTTTCAACATGAAAAGAAAACCTCCATCTTCAATCAGCATCAACTTGAGCGGGTGACTAAGAAGGTGCCGTTAGAAACAATATTTGAGCTAGTGGCCTTAACAATAGAAATCACAGAGGAGGACAAACTGTGATAAGAAAACATAGAAAATAACCGAAAACTGAAATGGGCGGCGTTGGTGTGTGTGTGTGTGTGTGTCTGTATGTGTGAATGAGGGCGCGCGTAGGGAAAATGCTAGAAAATACAGCATTGTGAATGTGATCCGGCATGGAAAGTGCCTCGTAGGCGTATACGAAACGGTAAAGTGAGCGTTGATGAAATTGAAAATAAATTTTTAATTTCTCAATTCAACATTGGCATGGCGGTGGTCAAATATCGTTCAATCTTGACATAAAAAGGTCCAAAGAAGCAGTCTGAGTTTTAGATGGTGGAAAATTCAGCCCGGGGTAGAGCAGGGAAAGGGTCGTCGTTGGTCAATTATTGGGAGGCCTCGTGGGAGATGTTGCTGATTTTATTAGAAATAACAAAAGGATACAAGGTCGTACAGTGAGTGAAAGGTAGCATTGTTCCTTGCATTACTTAACGGTTGATAATTAAATACATGTTTTACTTTCTATTTGATCAATCTTAGTCTGATACAAAAATTGTTTAATTTTTTGATCTATTTTTTCTTTGTTTCTTAACAAGACGGTGATGGCTCATCATCTAACGTAACTGTTCTAATTAAATTACTATATTATGAAGTAAATAATGTAAATAATATAATTTACAGATAATTGTTATATTTTTTTAGTTCGATGCATAAGCTGATCTGCGATGCATAATAATGATCTAGAAAACCACCATGTGCATAATTTTTTAAACTTTCCTATGAAACACTTTAATAACAGTCAATTGTAAGACTTAAAGATGAAATGTTAATGTAATTACTTAACCTAGTAAATGATAGTTATTCAAGGAAAACACATTTACTACTGACTATTTTTAGTATAACATTATAATTAATAATTCGATATTATTTATTTTAATTATAGTCAATTAGTTTATGTTATGTATTCCAGAAAAATGTTGCCACAAAAAAATATAAAAAATTAAACGTATTGTTAATTTAACGAAGTGAATTGAAGCAACCAGTAAACCCGTTGCGTTAATTGCTCTCCGCGCACAATGTGGTACCAGTACGATACCGTCTTTGAGATATTCCCACAGAAAGTAGTTCACAAGTGCTCGAAACGAAACATAAGTGGTGTGCTGGCAACCAAAAATGAACAAAAGCGGGAGAGAATTGTGTTGCTGATTTCGTGCTAAGTACTGCTGCAGTGGTTCGACAATTTTTGCACTCCCGGACCAGACCCGGTCCATTTCTCAGGCGAACCAAACAGTGATGAAAAGAAGCGCACATTCAATGGATTCTCCAGGGATTGCAAGCTTCCCGTTTGCGGGGCTCTCTTGAAACTGGGCCGTATTTATATAGGCTTTGGAAACCGGGCAAAATGCTCCGTCCCCAGGACGGGTTGGGAATTTGGGGTTTTCTAGTGTATGAAGTGGTTTATTACTCTGCAAGAAAATGTTTAATAGAGTTCAGCTGTCAGTGAAGCATAAATCGGCCCGAACGGAAATCTCTGATGGTGCGTTCGAGTGACGTGGCCGTGGCGCAACGGCTACGGTTGCACAGACTCGCGAAGGATTTATGGTACTCGTTGGAAATTTCGATAATTGAAAAGATAATTCTTTACATCGGTGGAACCCAATGTCGGAGTCAGGTACTTGAATGGGCTTTACTCCGATTCGTGGAGGGGGGAGGGGCTGAATGTTACGCAATTTGGACGCGATTTGAAAGAGTTCCACGGGGAGAATAGGGGAAACATAAATTAAAGCAAATTATACAATGTGCCGCTTGATTTATGCCTCGGTGTAGTCATTTACAGTCAAAATAGATTTGCAAGACGCAATACTGCGATTTTAAACATCTATATTCCATTATCTATTCCTATTCTGTAGTACATGAACAAATGAAAAAAAAATATGAAATTTTCTTTTTACAACTTGTTAATTTAATCTTTCGCTTGGATAGTCAAACCATCACGAAATCCAACATATTTCTATGTTTATATTTGTCTTCTGTTTCTAAAAGCGCACGTTTGCAGGTATCATTTTTCCTGCGGTAAGCATATGGATTACTGTTTTCTCTGCGTACTGTCAGTTGACATAGTATATACAGCTTTTTTTATTGCTCATCCTTCTGCAGAGGGTCAGTCCGCGGCGCAAGAGAAGCTTTCTTTCAAAGCTCTTCCGGCATGATTAATGTTTCAGGCCTTTCACCATTTAAGTATGCACACAAAGGCAAGAAAGAACAAACAAACAAAGACCTACGCTTCTTTTCATCCTTACGGCAGGACGTTTTCCACCATTTTGGGTGCAGAAAATCAAACAAACAATGTTTGGCGGCACTCGTGTTGCGTACAACCGTGCTACCTCCAGCACACTTCCTCCAGTGGATTTAGTTTTGATTTTATTTGCATGCACCAGATGACGGAAGTACACGCTAAACCCGACCCGAATGACCTGAAGAAAAGATATTTGATGTGTTTGTGTTTTAAAGTAAAAAAAAACACACATTCAATAATAGCGGCACAACAACAAAAGGAAAAAAAAATGGTTTGCTATCATTAAAAGATGTGTGCTTCTGCAAATAAATCAGAAAAGATCTTGGAGCAATCGAGAGTACAAAAGCATCACATTCTGTCGCTTTCGGTTCTTTCCATGGGAGCAATCGTGCTGCTCCATGCATTCGGACAGGAGATCGCCCGCAGTTACAGTAAGCGAGAAATCATCATTAATTATAACGACTTAAGCCATCAAACGGTATGGGGTCGGTCCAGGAGGGCGAGACAAGCATAAGGTAGCAACGCAAGTTCTTGCTTTTCCGATCGGCAAAGCAGGTTTTTATGCTGTTTTAGAATGTTTTGCAAGATATAAAAAATGTCCTGATAAAAGCAGGAAGAAACCGGTCGCCACCTTTACAGGTGCAAAACGTTCGGTACGGATGGTACCGGTTATCAGGGCGTAAATGGGTGAGTACATTTTCCAAAGCTGCCTTCGTTCTGCTGCTTGAATGTGCTCGAAGAGAATCACGCTTGTCGCGACTTTCAAGTGCAAACCCATAAATCTTGTGGCCGACTTGGATGACACGTGGGTTTGCGCAAGTAGCAAAAAGCGCTGTGAAGACACGCACACAAAAGAAGGTTTTTTTTCTAACAAAATATATGTTAATATATCTGAAAATATCCGTTTTGAGAATGAAATTATTGTGGATTAATAGCTAGATGTACTTGTTGATAGATTGCACAATAAAAAAGCAATAGCATGAGTGGGGTGTAAAAAGCTTGATTAACATACGTTCATTTAATTAAATGTAATACATTAACTAGTAAACTTTCATCCTGTCCCAATATTTGCCTTGAAATTGAATAATTAACCCTGAACTGCACCAGTGCCCTCCAATTAGGCGCATTGATTGCTCGCCTACACTAACGACCACACATTTATCAAATCGTCCCATTCAGTTCTCTGCGCCTTACAGCTTCTATCTGTGCACCATCATAAGGACCTCTCAACTAGCCTTGTCGTTCCACTGTGCTCTCACTCTGTACTTATTCACACCAAAGACCATTAGAGAACGTTGGCGTCTTGAGCGTTATTGAACATCCTTGGCCCAGTACGATGGACATGTTAATGCATCCGGAAAACACTTCAATCATCGTACGAGTTGATTCCACATTGCCATCGGCGTTAAGTTATCCGTAAATATATCCATCCCCAAATTGAGCTCATCGTCGAGCTGTGTATATGTATGTGCGCGTGTTTGTGTATTGGGTCCCGTGCCGGGAGGAGCCGTCAATGTGCAGTTTGGTTGAGCACCGGGACGCCCGCCATTCAACATTCGATGCATAGCAATCCCGGGAAAGATTTATGTTCTCTATCGGAAAGCCATTATTCATTCGCCCTGGTCAATGGGAAGCCAAACGAGAATATAGTTGAGACTAATAGTGGACGGAATTTTCGTACAATGTGTCAAGTTGTTTACTGTCAAAAGTACCGACACTGGGAGCGATATTCCGATGGTAGAAATGTAGCCAAACCAAGAAAGAAATGTCGCCCATTCACGAATCAACCATACCGTTTGAGTTGGATTTCTTTCGCATTCATTTTGCGCTGGCACCCAGAGGAGCTTGTTCGTGTTCAAAAGAAGGCAAGCAAATGTAGGAAAATATCCCCAATCCTACTTCCGAAGGCGTTACCTCTTGGACGGCCGTCAAGGCACATGTTGGTTTTCCTAACCTTCTTCACAAACTTCCTATATTCACTCCGGATGTCCGGAAGAACCTTTACGGAGTAAGGATTGGAAGTGCCGATAGTGTTTCTTTCTTTAAACCATTCTCGCTGCTCGAAACCAGGTCCCTTGCGGATGAAGTGTCCCTATTCACCTGCAAGTTCTATTTGAGAGTGTATGAGCTTTTTTGTTGTTGTTGGTTTGTTTCCACACCATCGCTAAAAAGGTGTTTGTGAGTGTGTTGTCAATGAGTATTACACCTGTGATTGGCAACAGGAAATGATATTTTCACCGTGACCATCGTGCTGCTGTCGAAAATCTCACATTACCGCACAGGACACCCGCCATTCGGATGATTCGATTTCTGAGGGACTTTCGGGGCGGCGGCCCCGAGAATCGATGTGAATAGAGATACGGTGGCTGTAATGGTGTAACACAATCGTAATTAAATTTCTGTCACCATTTACGTGATATGAAGCACCATGATACACGACGAACGACGCAAGGACAATGTTGAAAATTAGTTTCGAAAATGGAAATGGATGTGTGATTAGTTATACGCATCGTTAATCGGCTTTGAAGTGATATGTTTTCTAGTAATGGGAATGGTCTAAATGTGATCCTGTTAACATTTAACACCAGGTAGGAGGCATGTCGCATTCACAGTAACATGTGCAGGTGATACTAGTTCAGGAGTGGTGATATTTGTTAGCAATAAATGTATCTTATTTGCATCAGTATTGTACAATTTACGTGTATTAAACTATTTCGGCTATTTGAATTTGTTAAGGAAATTAAGATAAGATCAGAACATATAAAATATCAATAGCAGCAGACAGTAAAAGTAAATTGATGTATTAGGGTAGGCAACAAAAAATGAAAAGAAAAATAAATTAAAAACGTCAAATACTGCGGGCTTTTAGGATATCAGCCAGCTGTTTTATATGGAGTTTGATACTTGGTGGCTGAAATAATGTCAACACTCCATACAAAACCATAACCAAACTAGCCTCAGTATTTCAGTCTACATTATTTCCGGCTGAAAAATATGGAAAAAACGCCAATTCGACGTAAACGCGATCAGGTTAGCTAATGAAGGATTGAATTATTTTGCTGAAGAATAAATATTGTACCACAAAAGGTTAAAAATTATTTGGATAGGGTTTTTTTTTAGATTTAATTACTTATATAAAACAGAGAAACAAAAATACAAATCGATTTTAAAATGCATTCTGTACACAATTTCTGAAATCCAATATGGCAAACTGTAACTGGCACATGGATACTACCCCAATGATGTTTATTGCTCCACTGACAAGCTGAAATTGCAGTTCGTTGGTTGGAAAAAGAAAAGTCTTATTAAAGGAATAATCTTCCTGTATGTTAAAATACCTAATTAATACAACTTGCACTATTTCACCAACACTGAATATAATACACATACAGTAGAATCTGCTACAAATAAATTAGTTTAAATAGTTTGAGCTACGTAGTATTCCCATCTTTCGAATTATGAATTGCCTTTATTCTATTTAACGAAATAATTACTCTCGCATGAAAACAGCCACAATCGTCCTGGAAGTAATCAACAGTTGGCTACGCAAACGATACTTGCAGCAAGAACATCTCCTAAGCGAAATCATAATGTTGCGGATAAACTGTTCACCAAGAAAGGGAGAAAAAACTTTCCCATCGTATAGTTCGTACGAATGCTGCCGCGTAAAATGATACGACCGCATGAATATTACTAACTCTGCTTCTTATCGACGGTATGTGCTTGGAATACTTAAAAACAAAACTGTCTCCAAAGCGCAGTAGTCCCGGCCCGCCTGCCATCAGAAGATATGCCTTTTCATCCTGACGCAACACAGTCCCTTTTGCGTTTCAGCCCCAAATCAGCATGGCAAGTGTTGCTCTTGTGTGCGCATATAAAACCAAAAGGTCGATCCGAATCCTCAGCGTGTGTGTTTGCGTGTGGTGAACGGGCGAAAAAATGCCATATGCGCCGAATGACTTTTCACTTTTTAACTGTTATGATTCTTTGATGGCAAATAATATGCAGCACTCGTCCTTGGGCTGTGACTCAAGTGATCGTCCAAGTAACCCATAGCGGGTAGTTTCTTTTGTTTGTCTGTTGGTGCTTTGCTCACTCTGTGAAACTGGTGCTTACTTGAATGCTACGTTACAACTCACTTTCTGATCACTTTTTTGCGTTTTTTGTTTAACATTCTATGAACGTTTTAGCCTAGGAAAACAACCCCTTAAAGTGTTGAGTTTCCGAATATCTAAGGGGGACTTTAACAAAGGGGTGAATTTTTAAAATAGTAAACAAAAATAAATGTAACATTGAAGAATAAGAAAAACAGTTTAGATGACTGTCTCTTTTTAATTGGAATAATGTTATTCCTCACTTACTTATGAAATTGGATGACAAAACAAAAGTGAATTGCGTACAAAGGCATCTCGACAAAAGGAAGCACATATTGTTTTCCTTTCGTGAGTTTTTGTATGCAGAAAATCTTTTCGGGCTCAGTTGAATTTAATTTAACCACGTATTTTAGCTATTGCAGCGGTTGTAGCTCAGTATGCAGGCAAGCACGTGTTTCTAAAAATGTGCAACGGTACTATAACTTAGTTAGCTCTATACACTTATACATTTACTTAATACAGCTGTAGCTGATTGATTTACTATGCGGTTACACTTTATTGGTGATGTATAAGATAAGATAAAGCTAAATCAATTCTTCTAATTTGATAGCAGCAAACATGATTATTTCGTATCGCATTTAAACGTTACACGTAACGTAAATGGCAATTTTAGTTAGTTTTAGCACGAATCGGTGTAATGCTTATAAGTTAATTGCTACCTGTTTATTTATTGTAAATAAAGGATGCATGATATAATGTTTAACACTCCAGGCATTTTGTAAAATGAAATAATTGTCTTAAAATGCATGTTTTTCTAAGCTTATATATTTCCATTGAACATGCTGCTTAGGGACACATGGACACATGGATTTATATGCGTGATATAACATATCTGATATGTCTGGGGATAAAAAGTTTATAGCAAAAATAACACGAACTTTACTTATTCGAGTCCAAAAGTTTGCTGTCATTGATTTGCCATCAATTGAATCAATATATAAAATGAAAGTTCAGATATGAGATCAAAACAAACATAATATTATAGGTTGGTGAAAGTTTCACTCGGACATATATCATTCTTTTCGTACGGGAGGTACTTTTTTACCATCCATTTCAATGAACGCCAAGCTGAAACCAACTAAGTTTAAAATGAGTCAATAGTAGCAGCATTGCAATTATCGATATTAAAATCGTGTGCGTTTGTCACCTTCGATGGCACCAGAAGTCAATATTTGCATATTTGCAGCGGGTAATAGACTAGCAATGGAGCAATGGTCCTGGTCAACAATTCAGGCAGGTGTTGTAGACAGTCCACTTTCAGTAGGTGGTCCGAGCGGAAAGGTAGGTTAATTAAAGAAATTGATATAATAAATTAGCGCTCGGGCTCAAACCACAAAGGAACGATGATCAATTTATGGCACGAAAAGTGTTGCAAAACATTTAAACCAATTCAAACGCGGCGCTATTGCGGTTTTCCTTTCAGCAGCTATGCAATAGACGAGCTGTTTGTTTGGTAGGTGCTGGATACCTTTTAATTTGAGTGCAGCTGTTTTTTCAATGTACTGGTTTATGGGAATGAATGGGTAAGTTTATATTGCAAAAACTTTTTCTGACATGTTTACTATGCTATTTGTTTCAAAAATCGAGGTTAGCTTACCTGAAACAAACATGTATGACAGTCGAGTATAATTTATGTATCTACATGCAGAGTACTATTTTGTAAATTTTATGATCTCTTTATCAAATTAATGTTTTTTTCTTGTTTAATGAATACTCAAAAAACACAGACAAGACTCGAAATGATCTTACAATTTGAAGCAATACTTATAGTAAAGAATTATGTTTAGCTGTTGACTTGTGTCAGAAGTGATTTACTGGATAAATTTATCACACTCTGGGTTCTTCTTCTTTGGCACAACAACCGCTGTCGGTCAAGGTCTGCCAGTACCCACTAGTGAAGTGAGCTTGGCTTTCAGTGACTTATTGTTACCATAGTAGGATAGTAAATCCTACGTATGGGGGTTCGGTCTATTCGGGACTTGAACCCATGACGGGCATAAAAATAAAAAAGTACTTGAAAAATGATTAATGATAAAGTACTGATTTAGATTGTATGACAACGTATAGAATCAATAGTTAGATTGTTGATAAATACGACGAAGACGAAGTGTTTGTTAGAAGACTCTTGCTATCTTTGGACTAGGTTGGGAAGCAGTGCTATCGTGCACAACGTCATCCTTGAGATCGGAAAGAATTTCTGCTATCTTCGAACGATAGAAGCTTCGAATGAACAATTTTAACATCAATAAACGGAGACATATTTTTGTAGGAAATCGAGCATTATATAGGCTCCACAGCAGTGATGACATAAAACAAACAAAGCGAAAGACAAAAAACACAACGAAATAAAATCGGATCGGAGTCGTGGTTGCGCTCCAAAGACTACTCCACAGTCTGTTAAATCGCTAAAAACTTGAAGAACGAATGTGAGCTATATTGAATTAAAAAAGTTTTTTTATAGAGACTTTGAGACGATAAAAAATGAAATAGTGATGTAGTTGTCACTGAGCATTTTATACGCTAGACTAACTGTCCTGATATAAGTAAATCAATAAAGTCACTAACAGCAAAACGTAAAAGCTGTCTGTTGTACCTTTGCTGTTGCCAAAAAAATAGGTAATTTTATGCCACCAATTTGTTTATAATAAACTCTCTGGTTTGTCTTATGAGTCCTATTGTTTAATCTATTCAGTTATTTTAACCTATTTTCTTACGAATTTTCTCTCCTTTTGTAAGGTTTCGGTTGCAACACTATCAGTAGCTTAGACAGACCTTGCAAAATCGAGGTGTCAAAAAAGAAGAAGATCTTCTTGCTACATGAGCCTAGGATCTTGAGTTTGTTTGGCGAAAGAGACGAACAGTAAGCCATAAACATTCTGAGCTATAAAGCGAAGTGGTAAATCCTGACAGTGTCTTTACGGGAGGTTCAAGCACACCAAGTGGTGACGTGGGGCCACAGTGCAAAAACCAGGCTCCGGTGTTGGTATGGAATTCCAATGTTGAGGCTACCTCCGAAGAATCGCTACGAAAGATCGCTTAGAGCTTTCACTCGTGTTAATCCGTCACTGTATGTTGCAACAGGCTTTTCTCAAATCCAAGTCCGTCGATTCAAATGCCAAAGTTTTTTTTAACATTGGGGCCCTTTCCGTTTGAAGTTAGCAGGCTGAAATTTCATCCTGTCAGCTGTTTGTATTGTATGGCAGTTTTCAAGCAGCTATCTATGTGAGTACAATATACAGGTGGGCTTATCCCAAGGTGTATGAATTCAGAAGGCTGATGTTTATCGCTTCTCCTTCTGAATGATGATTTTAAGAGTGTTTTGTGTATTCGTCAAAGCTCGTTGGAGCTAAAGTTTTCACTAGTTATGTCAAAAAGTGATGTTCAAAATTGGTTATAAAAAAATGCCATGAGACCACCTGGACTACATACACTTTGATTCCAGATTATACCACCTGATCTATTTAATGCACCTTGGGATAAATGTAAACAACACCGTGTTTTCGAGTAGGTACTCGAATCTAATTCTAGCTTTGTGGCTAGAATAATCTAGACTGAAAATTGCAGGCTAGTTTTTTGTGTGGTTTTGTATGGAGTGTTTACATGATTTCAGCCTCCAACTGTCAAACTCCATACAAAAAACAAACTAGAATCGTGAAGGCCCCCATTATTTGTTTAATTAAGATTAGGAAATTATGAACGCGTAAGAAAGAGGGTATTTCGTGAGCGTTCGGTCCTTACATTACTTTTTTCTTTCTACTTAGCCACAGCGTTCATCGCTCCTATTTAATCAGTCTAAAGCCGATGGCCTATCCTAGACCCGATCAATTTATTATCCAAAGACGATTTTGTCGCCTTCTATCCTAATCTTAATAAATCTTCTATTCTAATACTGGGGCCCTTCACGATTCTAGTAAATTTTTTGTAAGCAGTTTGACAGTACGAGGTTGAAATCATGTAAACACTCCATACAAAACGACACACAAAACTAGCTTGCAATTTACAGCCTAGATCAGCGGTCGGCAAAGTCCGGCCCGCGGGCCAAATGCGGCCCGCCGCAACATTTAATCCGGCCCGCGAAAGGTTTTGACTGATTTTGAAAGATGGGAAGAAACTGTTCGTATACAAATTACTGAATATTTTTTAGAATAATATTTTATACCATCGTACTCTTTCAACATAAATAAAGTACTATGGAATGACGGATCGATCGCCCGGCCCAGATAACCCAGTAATGTAGCCACTTGTACCTCTGTCTTCATTTTTAGCTTCTTTTGAAACCTCAAAAAATGAACCTGGGCTCTCTTGCGATGCTTTGATTGTTTCCTAATAGTACCAAGATGTTGGTGACCAAAACGCAGACACATTCTTATGCGACGACAGACTTGTGTACGCAGTCCATTTAAGACGCTACTGGGCGTCATTCGTTGATCGCGCACGCTCCTACGTTGGTTGGTTCACTTTTTTGGTCATCATGGTTAGAGTTTGACTGATAGAGGTGTCAAGGTGAGGGTACTGATAGAGGATGTCTGTTGTATCATGGGATACGACTATTCAAAGTGCAATTAACTTTCTTTTAGAGCGGGTGAAGATAATCCCATGATAAACCTATTAATTTGTCAATTTTGTTAATGCAACCATTATGTAATTTTAACATTGCTTCAACACGACAATAAGACTTTCGGAATGAAGGAAATCGCACACGAAATTTAATATTGATAAGATATTCTAAAGCCTGGTTACCATAAATTTATTTAATGTTTTGAATGCGGCTTGCATTTGATGGGAGAGCATTAGACTTTCACCAACGCAAAACATGCACTACAAAATTTAAAATATAGTGAAACAGCTCCATACATTTTCACGCGATAATTTTTATTTTGTTTTATTCGTTTTTCTTAATTTGACACAAATCAGTTGGTTTCCCTTTAAACTATTTTAGGGATAATTTCGATCGTATTTGAAAGCAAAAACAAATAATTAAAAATCTCTGTTTTTTAACGAGAACGACGATTCCACACTGTTGCTGTTTACGAGTACAACAATTATCAAAGTGCTTTTTTAAAAGGAATCCATTATCAATTGATCTGACATGGCATTACTTACCCATAAAGCATTGTTAATATTACTGAATTTATTTTTACTTCGAGAATTTTTCAGCCGTTCAGACTTTCGTATCATCCCCGGAATATCTTAAATATTTTTTGCGGCATGGGAGGATGGGGTCTTCAGGAAGCTATTTTGATCCCTTTTTGTTATGTTTTGACTGATCACATTTTTGGCCATCTATTGCCGATTCTCAAATGATTAAAGATTAAAATTAGTTTTTAAAGTAGGTATCATGAATTTTGAACCATACTTTGATGATATAATTACAGAAAAACAACAATAATACCTAAAATATTTCTTCTTCTTTTGGCTCAACAACCGTTGTCGGTCAAGGCCTGCCTGTACCACTACTTGTGGGCTTGGCTTTCAGTGACTTATTGATCCCCCCATAGCAGGATAGTCAGTCCTACGTATGGCGGCACGGTCCATTTGGGGCTTGAACCCATGACGGGCATGTTGTTAAGTCGTACGAGTTGACGACTGTACTACGACACCGGCCATAAAATGTTTCTAAAAGATTAAAATGTAATAATTTAAGCGTAATAATAAAAAAACCGCATTCACCTGGCCCGCGGCACTCGATCATTTACTAAAATTATCCCTTTGCCTCAAAAGTTTGCCGACCGCTGGCCTAGATTATTCTAGCCTCAGAGCTAGAATTAGACTCGAGTACCTGCTCTAAAAAATGGTGGTGTTTACATTTATCCCAAGGTGCATTCAAGATATCTGGAGATGGAATCCAGAATCATAGTGTATTTAGTCAAGGTGGTGTCATAGCATGTTTTTTTTATATAATCAAATTTGAATATCACTTTTTGACAGGATGGGTGAAAACTTTAGTTCAATCGAGCTTTCTAGGGGCTTGACCAATACACGAAACACTCTTAAAATCTTCATTCAGAAACAGAAGCGATAAAAATTAGCCTTCTATATTCATACATCTTGGGATAAGCCCACCTGTATATTCACTAGGATAGCTGCTCGAAACCTGTTATACAATGCAAACAGCTGACAGGTTGAAATTTCAGCCTACGAACTTAAAACGGAAAGGGCCCCACTGACGGTATTCTGGAAATTGCCTGAATTACACTAGCCTATCGATGCAGGATACAATTGCAAGATCGGTTAGGTCGTGGGGCACGAAACACCATTTGTAAAATTATTGCTGGATTTTGACGGATATTTATTCCACCACCTCATCTCTTTTACGCATCTTGGGATGGATGAAAAAAACCACCTTGTTTTGCAATTTTTCGAGCAGATACTCGAGTCTAATTCTAGCTTTGAGTCTAGAATAATCTAGACTGAAAATCGCTGACTAGTTTTGTATGAGGTTTTGTTTGGAGTGTCCACATGATTTGAGCCTCCAACTGTCAAACTCCATCTAACTGACAAAACTCTAGCAAAAAACTGACTAGAATCGTGAAGGGCCCCAATTTTGGAATTTGGTTAAAAAATTTAAGTAATTTTTCGAATGCTCTATTCAACTGTTTTTGCAATGTAAAGTATCAGCCTCTTTTATAACGTTGCTGAATTAAAAGCGCTTCCATGACATCGAGTTGTGTCGAATAAAACCACGAAAATAGTAATGTTAATACAATTGAGTGCCGTTGACTAACGCATCGTACATTTGTAATACAAAAAATAAATAAGTAGAAGTAACGAAAAACTTTTACACACCACAAGTAGCACCACTCGAGAATCAGTGCGGGCATCCAATTATGGCAATGGCAGAGAGAACCACTCAGAGTTTTGAATCCCCCGAACGTTTGCCCTTTTCGTGGTCGAACCAGCTCCCGTGGACTGTTGCCGTAAGATCTGTGCGTTAGAGACTGCCGAAGATGCTTTCTGTGCTGCACACGGCACAACACAATCACGAATGCACCGGGGGGCAAGAATTGTACATCCAAACCCCGATATGCTTGGGTCCGATTGGTACGAGCTGCTGGACGGTGAATGTCTCGATTGCGTTCCCTGAAGTCTGTGGGTTTTTTTCCTTCTTCGTAGAACTGCAGCCGCTCAGCTGTCGACAAAGTCAGACAAATTTCGAACCCTGTTCACAGATCGGTGCGTTGAACGAACCACAGTCTCTTGAGAAGTCTCAAAGAACGTTCTCAAGTATCTCATTATAATTTTCATACAATATTCCCACCGGAAAGGTAGATTCCAAGCTAGACATTCGAATGACCGTGCCAAGCGAGTTGAAGATGATACTGACCGCATTCATATTGATGAAAAGTTATGACGGATTTTTTTGCACGCATTTGTAGGGTTGTCCTGAGAGAGGAATGTTTATTCGGGGTTTCGTCACTTTGACACACAATAGAGTTTTGAAGCTGGTGCAGGTATTTATTGGAAATGTACAGTGCGAGTTCAGAGTACAAAAACAAACTACACAAAACGATCTAAATGGCGTGTTTTAGACTTCTTAAATTTATTTGAAAATACCACTTTGTCAATAATAATGATTCTCGCAATAATAGTACTGTGTGCTTTCACACGTGGTAACAACTTGACACATAAAAAGTAGTCCCTTATTGTATTCAACTGTATTTTAAAAGTAACACACTGTACATGCAATGCTTCGTCTAATGATATCCGGAGCATCGTTTTCCAACAACATGTGCTCATTATTTGACGCGCTGCTACCGTGGAAATTGCATTAACAGTTCATACTAATTATTTTAACGAGATCGACAAGCCCAACAGGGATACCGCCGAAATGCGAACTGTATGGACGTATGGGTACGTTCCGTGAAACACGCACAAATTACTCCGAAAATGCGGAAATATATTGCTTGCACACGGAAAATGGTGCATGGTATGGGATGCGGCTCCCTCCACGGTTGATCTACGCAGTGATACGCGTGGAAATCGGTGTTTTCCGACGTTTCTCTGCCGAGCATCCGGACAAAGCGGTAATTGCATCGTGCTTATCGAGTCGTGAAATAATGAACGTTTATTTTACATCGATTAAACTCCATTTCCATTATCAAAAGATAACAAAACAAAGGCCCAGCGTCATAGCCATCGACGTCGTCAGTGCGGTCCTGTTGTGCGCATACGTTTTGGATGATACGTTCGCCAAAAAGGGAACCCCCACAAAGGAAGTACGATCCAGGACAAGTTCTAGGCGGTGTCGAGTGAGTGGTTGTTGTATGCAACGATCAGCACAGAAGTGGGTCTCTTAGTGGTCGTAAGTATAGAGTGCGATTGGAACATAAATGGTGTTGGTTTAGCAGGGATAACCTCCAAGGAATATGAGAACAATTTACGATCAGCAGAATTTTATTGTATTAAAACAAGCAACGGGAATTATAATCTAACACTACCCGTCAATATAATGTTCGCAGGCATTAGGTAGCATGTTAACTGCATCATTTTAAGATTATACTTTTTTCAGTAATTAGTTACGCCTAAACAGGGACTCCCTCCCCCAAGAACTACAATCAGTAGAAAAACTAAAAGCTGTAAAATTTAAAAACATATTCTGAGCAGAAGGGACTGGTGATCTGTCTCCGCATTAACAAATAACTACGTCCCGAAATCACCAGTCCCTTCTGCTCAGAATATGTTTTCACATATTACAGCTTAAAGTTTTTCTACTGTTTGTAGTCGACAAGAGTTTGATTTGGCTAACAGACGCTTCAAGATTACATAAAATAATTATTCTTGAGCTGTGCTTCTTAGCACATATTCGTTGTCCATTTATTTAAAAATTATCTTCGTGTAGAAAACTTATATTAAATTTTTATATTATTCCAGGAGGGAGGAGGGGGGCTGGCTTGTTGTGTGGCGTCGTTAGAAGGGAGTTTTTTTCCACTTATACTTTATACTTTCTACTTATACTTCTATACTACCCGTATGTTCTAGATTTTATAAATGAGCTGGATATTTCTTGAAACAGGGGGATATAGGGCTCCCGTGCCTGGACAACACTAAAATGATAATACTTAAAGGTATGCATTAATACGCTACGCAGAAATAAGGCATATAAAAACAACAATGATTTTAAAAACTACTTTGTTTGTAGATCTACTAATAGGTTGTGGTGATGAAAGTAAACTATAATGCTGTTTAAAATTGTTTAGTTCATATTTTATGTCGAGTATTTCAAAATCATCAAAACTTTCCTGTTCAATGTTTCATGTAATGCAATGTCTAAGAGACGTCTTCCATTTCTCAACGAAATGAAAAGAAGAAAATGAAATTATTTGTACTGTTATACGTTTTGTTAATAGTAATCTCCTACGTTGAAATCAGCACAACATTCTCTGAATGATTTCTTAATGTCACTTTTGCCTGGTCTTCCCAACAAGTATCTGAACTTTAAACCCACACAATACACTGATTAAGGACATTTGGTTTGGGTGAAGTTTAAATATGTAAGCTCATTATCAGTTAAACTCTCCACCCTACCAAAACCTTCGCTCGATCACGCCCCGTCGATGTCAGGCAATGCACGAATCCAAACAAATTACCGGGACGTAGAGTAAGATGAGTAATTATGCTGTTTAAATGATTTCATTGGTTTCATATCGGCAGCATTGTTGTCATTATTGCCTGTTTTCTTTTCGGCGTGGTTCCCGGTTCATCCAGCATTTGTTGTATCGTTCGAATTTTAAGCAACTTGCCATTTTTGCAATTTAAATTGTGCACTAACATTGTACCGTCGCGTTGCAGATTATCGTGCATATGATAAATAAGGTAAGGTCGATATTAAAGTTGACGGTAACACACATCGTTTTCTGCATAAGCATATTCTAATTGAATAGGATATATGCCGTGTGCTGTACAGATAGAAACAAAACAAATCGAAAAGCATCATATAAAAGATTAAAAGGCCAAACACGAAAAAAAAGTTTTATTAACATAGTTAAAACTAATTATTAATATTTAAAAGTAATTAAAAAGATAAACATAACATTTACCTAACATGTTGCTGGATGAACCATGTGTTGTTAACCGACTGTGAAGGTGTACCTGCACAACTAACGTGCGTGTAAGGTTCCGGTTCTTCATAACACGCACCGTCCCCCATTCACCCATCACACCAAATGCCACAATCTCTTCTGACCACAAAAACCTGCCCGTGACAGATACTGTTGCCCATTGTTGCCCAGTGTGCCGGTCCGGAAACACAACCCGCCCCGTCTATTGTTTCAACTCTCAATGATTTCGTTCGTTTGCTTCATTGGCGTTGGTCGAGTCTGGTCGAGGGATGGGGTGGATCGGTTGGCCAGTTTTTTGGACTTGGTTTGGGGTAATTTGGTGTGTTTGCAATTCAACGATGCACACAAAAACCAACCTTCTGTTCCGCATCATGCACCGACTCTTCTTAGATCGCGGCTCTACCCGTGCATGCGCCGGTTCGTTTGCTGCAGCGGGATGAGTTGCGTGCATCGAAGTAGCGCTACTGACAAATGGGCCGTTGACAGGACGGCCGACCGACCGGCGGAGAAAGGCGCCGAGGCAATGGTGACGGCAATGTGGTCATGATGATGTTAAAAGCTGAAATCCTTGATCCTGTTCATCCTTGCTTCACACGCAACGTGTACGGGTGTTTTGGGGCTGCAATGCAAATACGTTTACATCATAACAAAATGTGCAATGAGGCGTAAAGTGGGAATCAAACGGTTCAACTGCAGAACAATGCTCCGCAAGCCATCCGAAACCAATACCACAGAAGGCTTTAACAAACAGTAGTACAGCCAGTCAAATAAGCGAATAAATGGTAGGGCTTATCTAATGCCACAGCAAAGCGTTGAGTTTGCGGTATGATACAAATTTACTGAACATTGTATTACATACAATACGTAAATTTTTTGACAGAATTGCATAAAAGGTTTGAATGCAATGTTATGAGATATTTCATTTACAGCATTAAATGTAAATCTTTGTTTGTCCTACTTAGCTCAGACGAGTAGCATTGCAATACAAAACATGATAGTTTTTTTTTTAAGGATTAGATCATTTATAACCCAAGTTAAAACTTAAGTGTTTAGTAAAAAATCGGAATTTCAGGGATGTCTGCGTCAATTTTCAATGTCTACAACTCGTTTCATTGATTGCGAGATTTTTTTCAGCTGCTGAATGTTGTATCACAATAATGTTTCAGTTATTCTGCATGATTTTCATCCCTTGTTGAGCTGGATTCAGTTTGACAGTTCTTGGTGGTGTGTTGAAAATCATGTGTAAGAACTGAAATTGTATTATGATGCAAATACACCATTTGACAGCTGTTGAAAAACATCTTAGAGGTGGTGAATAATGATGTGCACGTTCGAAAGTGACTTGGAGGGACTTGTGAATGAATTGTAATAAAACTCGGCGGAGTAAATTTTGTTATAATTTTGATATAGTGGTACGGGGCCGTCCTTGTAAAAGAAAAGCAACTATAGATTCTGTTGAATTTTGAATGTTAGTGATGAGAATGTTTTCTCTTGTATAGGATTTCTACATACATCCAGTTCTGTGCTTTCTTAAATAAAGGGTGTTAAAAAAAAAACATTAAGGGGCAATGAAATATAGCAGAACCTAAGAAACGAAAAATACTATATTAAAAACAACTAAAAAATATGTATATATCCATTCATATAATAATTTAAATTAAGTTTATAAATGTATCATATATCATCATCATCCCTATACAAGTTCTACTAAAATTCCTACACTAATCCCACTCCCAGCTATTGTTTAGCGACCAACAAAAATAGTCACATGATTGGAAACTGGAACTGTTTCGGTTTCAGACCTGGACTGAATCTGAAACATGTACAGATTCAGTTCCAGGAATGGAATAAAATCTAGAATTCTTTCTGAACCGTTATGGGTTCATGATCGGTTCAGTATCAGGTCTAGGACCGGTATAAGATAATGATCAGTTTCTGAAGCAGTATAGGAACTGTTCGGCTTCAGAACTGGGATGGGGTTTTTTTTTATCATCGTAATGAGTCGTCTTTAGTTTCTCATTTGAATTGTGTTTCGAATCCAATAATTTCTGCGAGAACCTTATAGTCAAGAGAACCCTTTAAATTTCATTGCGCTGCCCTACAAGCGAACCTCATTAACTAATGTAAATAAGAAATGTATTTATTCACTTACTTATGATTTTTTTTATTTTATGTATTTATATATTCCTTAATTTAGTTTATGTTTCTAGTTGTTCCTTTGGTTTTAATGTTTAACAAACGTGTTATTTATTTTCAAAACACTTATCTACTGGTCTACTTTATACATCTTAATTAAATTAGAAAAAATAAACATTTCAATAACAATTGTAAATATTGTAGACAATTATTCTTACAAAACCTGCGGTATCGTTTCTTCCTTCCTATGTTAGTTAGTCCTTAATGCGAGTGGATGGATTAGAAAGGAATAGAGAACTCGAACTATAGGTAATCAGTATATCATTAGAAATATCAAAGCATGTATGGATCAGTAAACGTTTGAATGCAATGGAACTAATGATTGATCAGCAAAAGGATTAGTGTGAAAAATTATGCGCCTTTGTAGCGGTCTACGACAACATAGATGGTGAAGTGGGTGGTGGGAGCAAAAAACATCAAGTTATGATTACATTTCTCAACTATGTATGTAACAATAGCAATCATTTGGATTCTGCTAAAAAATCGTTATTGAGATGTTTGTGTTGCTTTTGTTTGATCGGATCAGTTTTGAGCCGTTATTCACTAAATGGAAAAGGCTCTCGTGGCAATTAAAAATTATTGTTACATACCGTACTGCTTTGAATTACGGACACTTAAGGCATTTTTGGCACGTAATAATTTCTCAGTAATTCAAATTTAATTCGTCATACCCCAGAATAACTCATTTTACTGAAGCAAACTTTCTTAAATCGAGATTTCCAATAATTTTACTCGAAACACTGCAAAAACTCATGAAACTGCAACGATATTTTGATTCATATTCCGGACAGTTTCAAGTTCATTTTTCAAATTATGTACGTTTTGTTTCATATTCCGGACAGCCTCAAAATTTCATTTATTATCTTAATATTAACACACACTATATATATTTTTTATCTTATATTTACGTCCGGACAACAAATTCTGAGAGTCATTGTCCTCCTCGGTCCACAAGTCGACGGTATTACAGACAATGGGGTTTGCGTGCGGTTTTCCTCTTGCATTGAACCCAAGTACTGCTGCGCGATTCGAAGATATTTCCTGCACGGCAATTAAGGCATTGGGCAGATCTATCATCAAACATAGTCGTTTTCTTATTATTACTTGATCTTTATTCTTGTTTTTATCATTGTCAAAAAAAGTATTTTTATGCAATTAATCACAATTTACTTCAACTGTCCGGAATTAAAATCAATATAAACAACATTGCTCCGAATTCCGGACAGTATTAGTTACGTGTTTTGATGAGATTCAGAGCATCATATGATAAAACATTATTGTTTTCACGCTAACAACTACTTCCACAATGGATTCCGATGTATTTCAATGCACGTGGACGTGATTAATAGGAATTATCGAAGAAATAAAACTAGTGTGGATTTGAGGCAAAACTGCTAAGGAAGACTCTGGTGGTGAACTGACTGACAGAAAATATTTACTTACTGTGGTTTCAGGTCCTACTAGGGGCCATAAACATTTTAAATATTTTTTAGCACATCTTGGCCCTTATATAAAATTAAAAAGCGGTATGGTCAGGGACTAGATATGAAGTAATACAGTAAAAACATGCCGAATGTCTGGAATTTGGAGCTGTCCGTAATTTGAAGCATCACGGTACTTTGGTTTGAATTTTCAAAACAATCATTAAATGCATTTTTTTTTAATGTTTATATATTCAAAACCTTCCTAAGATTTGTTATTAGTGTTTTTGGACGATTTTTAAATGCATTTGTCAGTATAAAAAAACCTATTTTTCGAAGTGTCTTTGTAGTTATGGTACGACCCTAAATTGCAATTTTTTGTTATAAGTCATGTAATAATGCTCCTAAAATTTTGAAAACATAAATGCAAAGACGTGAAATAGTAATTTGCTCAATTCATACATTCGTTGTTTATATCTATCTCCTCTGGATTTTTACAAACCGCGAAAAACGACTGTCCATAGAGTTATGGTAGGCGCTGTATCATACATTCTAAAATGCGAACATTTTATTGGGATTCTCAAGTTGTGCTTAACCAGTTGCCAAACTTTCTAGACTATAAATGACATGCATTCTTTCTGTGTTATCTTTATAACGGATTACGGTATCACATAACAGGCTCGAGAAGAGAGAAATCGTGTAAATATTATCAGCGCCACAGGCAAACTCTGTATTAATAGCTCATGCACTCGTTGCATTTGCAAGTAATCGATTGTCCGATGGGTAGGCCATTGTTGCAAAGTTCATCCGGTTGTCTTTAATGTAACCTAGACATAAGACCGCCATAAACACCAGCTATCAAGTGTAGGTCGACTCGGCTTGATAATCCTCGTCCTAGGCCTGATTTGGTAAAGATGATGAGCATGAAAAGCTGGCAAGGCAACTAACCTCTGAATCTACCCATCCCCCATTCATCGTGTGACGAGAGCTAGACGCAAGATGTTTGAAACTTACGCCAGGCTGTATGCGCCGTATTGCATGCATTCATCGCATTGATCTAGAGTTGATGTATCTCTATTGTGCTGTAGAAACATACATCAGCTCGGGCCATGTATGGTTTGCGAGAAAAACAAGACCTATCGATATCGAACCAAATGAATATTCATTAAGCAAGACTACACCCAGCAAGGTTGCATATTTCAATTAAGTTCAAATCAAATTAAGTTCTCAACACCGCTACTAGCTATAAGTTGCTCTTCATCAGCAGAATAAGAACACTTGCTTAGGTAGGAGTATCACAATCACAACATCAACATCAACAACAACACGTTGCGATGCAGTCGAACATTCTCGCCCATCGTTGTGTTAGTGATGGTCTACACCTTGAAGGTATTATGATTGTTATTAGATTTAAAATGAATTATAAATGCAGGCGCCTTCGTTTGCGATCTCTTGCGATGCTTGTATCTCTAGCAAAGCTTCGGACTGCTTACCAAGTTTCTCTGAGTACAGTGTGTGTTGGGGACTTAAATGCGTTTTAGAACGGAAGTTTGATAGAGTGAGGCATAAGTAACAATTAAAAAGAACTTAAAACTCCACATAACAAATTAAGAAACAATGCTTTTCAGTCAGTGCCTTTCTCTAAAACAATGGTATGAAAGCAAAATACACAATAAAATTTGTGGGTTTTATTCACAACAACGCGTCTATATAGTCTTAGGATTTTAGTCTACATTACTTGAGCTTGAAAATGTAAAAAACTGCCTGTTTATTGCTTGCCTGACCGTATTTTTTCAAGTTTAAATTTTTTTTCTTAAACACAAGTATTTTGTCAAGAAATGTAAAAAATAGTGTAATAATAGGTGGAAAAATAACCTTGCAATGAAACAAATGTGTTGAATTTCTAGTAGTTTGCAAACAAATGTTGAAATCAAATATGGTACAACAATATTATTAATTTTCTTTTATTGAAGCCAGTTTAAGCGTCAACTATCGAAGGAGTCACTTTGGAAAGTACTAAACATACCATCATAAAAACTCATATCTTATACTAGTACTAATGTCCAAGCTTTTATATTTTATCTGTATTGTTGTAACAATTCACCAATGTTTTGAATCTACAAACATTTCCTGATGCGCGCTCGCGAAGCCGATGGAAGCGCGCTAGCAACAATTTATGTTTTCAGTTGATGCATAGATTAGCTCCAGACGTGCAACATCGTATAATTAGTCCGTTCATCCTGTATTTTCAGTCCGTACAATGTTTCGAGCTATAGCGAATTTCTAGACTGCATTTCAATACTAAATCATAACACAAAATGCAGTGTATATTTGCCTCTATCACCCTCTATGTACTTTTATTAACAACTGGCCATCTCCATCTATAATTTACAAAAATGTAATGATGCCAACTAAATGAACACAACAAGGATGCCACAACTATTCGATGTGGATATAGAAGCAATAGGATCGATAGGATAAGCAAACCTTGTAAATCCAACCTATCCTAATACTGGCAATAGATCATGTGAATGTTTAAAGCATCTGTTCCGTCTAATCAGCCGGAAGACGACTTGGATTCTAGTACCTGGGACAATAGACTAACGATTGACATCGTGCAGTAGGAGCAATGCATGAGAGAAGATAGAAATTGCGATGGTGGAGGCAGTGACTTGTAAAATGTGGATAAATACAATGACCGAAAAAAACATTAAATCATTTTTAACAATTTAACCTTAACAGTTTTCAAACTATCTAAATTATCTATTTAGTATGCGAGTGCTCCAAATATTTCAAAAGGGATGTCAAGTTCAAACTAGCTATTTTTTGTCGAAATAAAGCAATGTCACGGTAAGCCGTAAACATTGAAGAGGACAACACTATTCAAATTTATCGAACGACCATACATTGAATTCTTGAATGAATAGGAAGTTACAATTTTTTGCTAGTACTTTTGATTTGTTTGTTTTTTTTTTGTTATAGTTTTATCATGGCCTGGCCCTTATAATACTATTCAAGTTATTTTTAAGAATGGTTTCGACACGATAAGCTTATTTCAGAAATTTAATTGTTATTATTATTATTATTATTATTATTATTATTATTTATTTAATCTTCAACGGGCCGTATGGCCTAATTAAGATGTAACAATTCAATAAAAAAAATACATAGCAAAAACAAGATTTGCATCGCAATTCACTGCGGCCACGTCAAAAGCCGGAGACGTTCCTTGAAGCACTGAGTTGAGATGTCGAAGTCGAAGCAATCCGAGACAGTGTTGAAGACAGCCGACATGCGGAACATAGGGTCAGACCGACCAGCACTGGAACGGGGTTAAGCGAGCCGTAGAGTTTCTCTAGACCTAAGTGTTCGGGATGGTGCATAGATATCGACTCGATGCAACAAAGGCGATGAGTCGATAGAGCCATTTAGCAATCCAGCGATGAAAGAGCACTGTGCATTGCGTCTTCTAACCGAAAGAGGTTCAAGGCCTAGAAGACGGCACCGCGCAGCCTACGGAGGAAGATTATTGCGATCCTGCCAGGGAAGTAGGCGTAGGGCATATCGCGTGAGCTTACGTTGAATCACCTCAAGTCGAGCAATTGAAGAAGCGGTAGTTGGGCTCCAGACTACGCACGAATATTCCAGAACCGAACGAACAATACAGTTGTAGACAGCTTTGATGCACATGGGGTTGCGGAATTCATTAGTTGTCCGGATAACCACGCCAAGTAATAGATTTCCTCTGTCTACAACGTCATCGATATGCTGTTTAAAGTTCAAACTAGAGTCAAACAGAACGCCCAGGTCTTTGGCATGATTTTGTCGATTAACTGCAGTGCCGTCCATGAAGTAGGTCCCAGTGACTGGGCTCCTGCATCGACTAAAAGACACGAAGTAGCATTTCTCGATGCAGATAGTCAGTCCGTTACGCTTGCACCACGAACAGAAAATTTCGATGCAGTCTTGCAGGAATGTACAATCACCTGTGTTGTGAATAGGCGCAAAAATTTTTGCGTCGTCGGCAAACAGACTGATACTGTCGGGAGGTAGAGCGAGGGTAACATCGGTGATGAACAATATGAAGAGAAGCGGGCCAATATTGCTTCCTTGTGGCACACCCGAGCTGCTGACTATTTCTTTGGGCATGTGCTTATCAATTTTCACGATGTATGTGCGATTAATTAGGTAAGACTTAAGCCACTGTACGAGCAAGCTGGGAAATCCTAGCTTATCGAGTTTAGCGAGAAGAATTGCGTGCGGAAGAGAGTCGAATGCTGCTTTCAGATCTGTATAAATTGCATCGACTTGAGCTCCGGCATCAATTTGACTAGTGCAATAGGTTACAAATTGCACCAGGTTCGTGGTAGTTGACTTTTTTGGCACGAATCCATGTTGATACGGGCTTAGGTAGCTGCGGCATGCATGTAGCAGATGTTTGTATATCACTAGTTCGAACACCTTGGCAATGGCACACAAAGATGTAATACCCCGGTAGTTGATGGCATCTGTCCTGTCGCCCTTTTTGTAAATAGAAACCATCCAATATTTTTGTAAATAGGAATAGGAATTTTTGTAAATAGGAACCATCCATTGATATCAGTGTATCATGACATACACGAAGTATAATCGTTGCAATCAATCTCGCTAACGAATAAAAACAAATATTTATGTTCAATGATAAACAAAATGTAGTGTAAAATGTATCATAAATTTGAACAAAAAAAATATTAAAAATCATGAAATAAAAATAAAAACTTAAACTAGTCATATATCGGTGCATTACACTTTAGAGGTGGCTACACTGGTCGAACCAGCGAAACAAAACATCACCAGTAAGTCTGCTGATTGGCTTTTCCACGGTAAGGCGCGTAAAGGGATCGAATACAGGTAACCAACAATACGAGTTTCCGGGTTCCACGCCGTCAATTAACTTAGTTTACCTTCTGTCTGTCCGCTTGTCGGTCGGTCGGTCTGTCTGTCTATCTATCTTACTGACACCACGTTCTGTCTGGCTGGCAGTTTGTCGCTCTGTTTGTCTATAGCTGCAGATTCTTCTATTCTCCCACAATCGAAGCCGCATGCATATTTCAAGCACGATCTTAGAAATGGTGAAAGTGAACCTACCCATTCAAAGCCCCGAAACCAGCGTCGAGTCCGTTGTCCCCGGTGGTTAATTCCGCACCGGCTGTCTCTGATAGTGTCGCATGGTCAGGTGAGATGAGCCGGTATTTGCGCTAGTTTAGATTCAAATCGTTTCTTTTATGACAGCGAAAAAAGAGGAGGAGTATGTGTACGTGCGCTGCATTCGAATGGGTGCATTCACATTTTTTGAAGTTCATTCTATTCCGCCAGCACCAGATACGATGGTCGACAATTTATGAAATAGAGCTTTGTTGAAAATAAACGGGTACTTTAGTGTTTCACATTTTGGACGTGCACAGTACGGAACATTGGACATTGTGTAGATAACGATTAGGCTAGGTTATGCAACACCGAACAAGGAGGGAGGCAATTTTTCCAAATTTGCTGCCTGGAAAAACATTTATTGTAAAATTGGAAAGACGTACAACGTTATTGATGTGAAATTAGTATGATGAAAATATCCGTGTCCGTATCCGTGCTTTGTTGCTTTTTTGAAGGACTTCCGAAACAATTCCAAAAGCAGAAAATCAAATCGGATCGCTTAACCTTTAAAACGCACTTTACATCCAACCAGCAACATTAATCCGAGTTCAAACAGATGGAATTGTACTGCATCATATCTTCCCCAGTTGGACGCCCGGTTTTCCACTAGGGCCGCTACAGAAACGGCCCCACAGTATCGGGTTCCAAATTTTCGTATCCGTTTCACCGTTTTTCTCTCCATTCATTATGCAACGCCCATCGCACAACGGTCAAAGACCGTGTGCGGAAGGCGGAAGTGTATGAATTTTAGAGCACAATCATTAGCACCGGCCCAGGCTCGACGCTGGCTAGCCTTTCCGTTTGTAAGCGGAAAGCTCTCGGGTTTCTCACGAGCGTATTGCACCCGGGTACGCTCAATGGACGGTCTGGGCTGGAAACGCACAACCATTTGGAATGGATTGGAGTCCATTGTTTGTGTGTGTTGCCGTTCGCTGTTTGCGTTATTGCTGTTTTATCAATTGTGGGCGGAATGTATTTGTTGGGTTTTTTTTTGAATTCAGGGAATTAAAGGACTTGTGGGAGAAGAATGATCTATTGCGAGGTCGGCTCGTGTTTTATCATTTACGACGGGCACCGTCGAGCGAGATCGAGTGGTTGGCTGGCTAGAGGGTAGAATAAAATTTCCCCAAAAGCCATACAAAACGGTACGGACTGTTGGGACCGTGGGTAAGATCTGCAAACAGATTTCGCGCTTCCGGTGCTACCGGGTGTAATCGATAATCTGTGACATTGATTCAAATTGAAGTATCAAATTTTGCACTGAAATCGGCTCGAAAACGACCGGCGATGCGCATGGTTTGAGGGTAAAAGTCAATCTATCGTCAGTCCTAAATTTCTACTTATCGGGTGGTTGCTTTGGTGACTGGGTAACTGGATCCTTTTTTAGTATTGAAATTTGTTTCATTTCAAAGTGGAGATAGAAAAAATACAAAAAAAATAATCTGAATAGCGTTGAAAGCCGTTGCTCGTCACTAAACACTTGTGAGTAAGTGTTATATTTCGAAAAAAGGCTTTCAAAAGTTTGACTAAATGTTTATTGATTAAAAAGCCAAAAAATACAATTACAATAGTTTAAAACTAATATCTACATTTGCTGCTACATTTGATACCATATGTGTAAGGCTTTATGAAAAAAAAACGTTAGCTTACCTTTCATTACGAGTAATCAGTGGATTTTATAATTATTCTGAAGTACGCAACCCATTGAGGTTTGCCACACCACCCATAAGCCTTGACAAAAAAAATGTTCTTTTGCTTTCATTTTGCTACAACTTGCACGGTTCCGCACTTGTCTCTATTCCCGAACAACCAACCCCATTGATGGTTTAGCGCGCTGGTAATTCACTCATTCCTGTAGACACATCCGTAATGCCACAGTTCAGCTGTGGCATCGTTGCATTATGATGAAAATTAATTAGGAAAAACCTTCATTCATCACCAACCCACCTGCCCGAGCACCTCACTCGACAGCGGTGACTGAAGAGTGGCGAGTTTTTCAAAAAAACTCATCCGCCAGTAATGCAGAATAGTACGGCGTCAGTCAGTAACGTGTCGCCGGTCCACGCTCCATTCGGCACTTTTTCCATCATGTACCTTCCTTTCACCAACTGCTGTGTTGCTACATTCAACTTGAACTCTTCGGTGCGTCCGTCCGTCCGTCGGTGAGAGCTGTCACGAGCCGCTCGAAGTCGCTCGGGAGTCACGTTTAATTCACCTACTGCGCTAGGTATTCGTGAGAATGTTTTTCTTATGCTACATTTCATTGAATTGCCACATTGAACTGTGTATAAAACAGGGGCAGGGGATGGGTGAATGACAAGGGCGCACCTGCACAAAATGGGGAACCGCTTTCCATTTCGATCCGTGCCCCTGTGTCGAATCGACATGCTGGCTGGTGAATGTGAGTGTGGTGTGAAGTGTGGTGAAGGGATAGCCTTTTTTCATTCGTCAGGCCCCGTAAAATCGTGTAATGAAGTGGTGCCTCTGGAGTGTCTTTATAGGAGCGAATGAGATTATGTCGACTTTCAACAGCCGTGTTCTGCGAGGAAATGAGTGTTGTGCAAATTTTTAACGAGGATGTATTTTCTTGTTTAAATGCAAAAAGGAAAATCAATCCACAATGTGCATGTATTTTTTTTAGAATCTCATCCTATGTATATCCAACTTTGACCTAAAATGAAACAAGGTTTATCGTATCTGTTGTAAATCTTATCATATATGTTGTTATCTTTGTATCTTTGTAGCCAATATCATTTTTTTTTTTCTTTGGCTCAACAACCGATGCCGGTCAAGGCCTGCCAACCCACTTGTGGGGTTGGCTTTCAGTGACTTATTGATTTCCCCCCATAGCAGGATAGTCAGTCCTACGTATGGCGGCACGGTCTATTTGGGGCTTGAACCCATGACGGGCATGTTGTTAAGTCGTACGAGTTGACGACTGTACCATGAGACCGGCTTAGCCAATATCATTACAACTATTTAAAATAGCAAATAGACGAGGTATTAAACGATTTTGGGATTAGAAAATTTTCCAGGATTTTTATTGCAGATCACCATCACTAGTAAAGCAACATAAAATACATGTAGTTCCAGAAATACGCAGAGCCTCTTACGTGCGGATTAGAAGATACGCAGTTTATTTGATTAAAAAATTTCTTTGAGCAAATTGTATTATTTTACACATCTTTTGTAAAATGTAGGAAAAACCCTCTCAGTCGAATTTTTAAAAAAATATTGTAAAAGGTTCAAACTCATAATCAAATAGTCAAAGTCATATCAAATAATTAATTGAGATACTCAAAGCAACCTCCTACAACAATGTTACAAGAAGCATAGCTTCAGTTTAGCTGAAATCCGTGAGATTTAACATACGTCGAAATTCGAGACATGCGGTTCCTGCAAGATCCGCATTATTAGCATGTGACAACTTGCACTTATAACTCGAATTCTACATCATTGGTTGATTGGACTACATTTCACATATGATTAAAAATGTTGATAGGGACTTTACGTACCCGGCATGAGGCCCATGATGTTGCGTTAGCCATAGCAACACTATATATTGTTTGAGATCAAGCCTTAAATTTTAATATGATAGAATACTGGCCGGTCTCGTGGTACAGCCGTCAACTTGCATGACGTAGAATAGACCGAGTCCTCATACGTAGGATTCTATCCTGCTATGGGTAATTCATAAGTCACTGAAAGCCAAACTCACTAGTCGTACAGGCAGGCCTTGATCGACAGCGGTTGTTTTCCCAAATAGAGGAAGAGGAAGAAGACTATCAATTGGATGTGTAAAATATTACCCCGTTGACTAAATTTTTGAAAACATAGATGGAAAATTGAAGCCCTATGGTACAAAGTTCAAAACGCGCAACACTCTCGTCGTGGCTTGAATCCCCATATGGGCCGTACCTATCATACTTGGCACTGACTATCCTACTATAAGTATTCAATAAGTCGCTGATAGCCTGGCCCATTAGTGGCACAGGCAGGCCATTGATCGAATACGGTTGTTGTATCAAATTTATGCCACACCAAATGTTTAATATTGTGACACTGATATGGCAGTTGAAGAATGATATTTAATTTTAAATTAATTAAACTTTTTTACTTACCCGTATGTGGACCAGCCGTATTCGCAAAAGAAAGACAATCCATGAGCCAAACAACTTTTGCCGCTTTTGTAAAGCAAAAAATATATATTTCAGTTCTGTTACATTTTACTGACCAGCATCGTTCCGACCCTCCGTTGTTCTAGCTTTCACCGTTATCCAGTGAGCGTTTGAAATTTCATTCTCTGATAACGATTTTGTCGTATTTCCGTTTTTATTATTACTGCACACAATTTTCATCTAGCTATGAAACAATACTTTGCAATGTTCTAGTGTTGATGCCTGCTAGCACGGTTAGTTTTCAAGTGTGAATTTGATTTTGTTTCATGTTGCTTAACTTATTGCATACACACGATGCACCTACGGAGTTAATACGAGTAAATTTTTGTATTCGCTTTCGCTTTAGTATATGTGCGCTGCGCCATTCATTCGTTTTATTTCATTTTATGAGTTACGGGAGGGGAAGGGAGCTCTTCTGAATGGTACTAATAAGAAACTAATCGTTTAGCCTACAATGTAAATCGGTAACCATACACCGGAATTTGGAATTTCTTCTTTTGCTGTGTTGGTTTTGTTCTTAACTTCGTTCGTTGGTTAGTTAACTCGCTGCGGTGATGAGTTGTTTCTTTGGAAAAGTTTGATTTATTGTTTGATTTTGCATGCATTGTTTTAATTTTCAAACGATTTGAACTAGTTTGCTTAATTATATTCACTGTTTTTCACTTTTGTTCGTACCGCGGGACAAAGATTTACTTAGATACGGCTTCATTTACACTTTTGCTATTTTGTTTCCGTGTTCGCTTTCCATGAAAATCTGCGCAAGGCTTCCTTCATGTCCTCCTTCTTTATTTTCCTGCGTGGTACGTTAGTGGATAAGCATTTAGATTTTGTTTTCCAATATTATACAACAATACACTTTGTCTTTGATTAACATTCATTCATCAGTATCATCTGCACAAGGCTTTTGAATGTATGTATGTATTTATGTATGCTACTTGCTTATTACATGCTGCATTCAATACAGTTTCAACTGAAATGCTGTAATGAGTAGCTTAATATTACTTTGATTGATTTACGACTACATCCAACCTCCCCCCGAAACCACGTATCGTAATTGATGTGTTTAAATTTCATCCGACCTCTACTAGCAAACAGCTTTCATTACCTGCATTTCATCAGTGGTTTATGTTAATAATACTCACTTGGTTAACATCAATATCAACAAAAGAATGCAATAATACTACCAACGAAAAAGCCACATCTTCCGTAACAGTTGAGGCAAACAACTTCAACTCTTTGCCTACCAAAGCTTCTCGAGTCACCGGTGGTACTCGTAAAACAAAACCGTAAATGGGTATGCTAGTACAGCTCCACGCGTACCGCATAAATTCGATCGTTGTACAATGATGGGAATTTATTCCCACCCTTCCCGCCCTTCCCGCCCTAGGGTGCTACAGCCCTCACCAAACAAAACAGTTGAGAAATGGGGCGATTGATCATATGATAAAAAGACAATTTCATTTGACGACTGTAAAATTTGCTGCTTTTGCCCAGCGGGGCTCCCCTGAGACTCAATAAAAGTGCAGTAACGTATGGCAAGACAAAAGTGTAGCGCAGTAATGTGGTATCGGCAACGAAATAAACAACTCCTGTCAAGAAACAACTCACTTACAGCAGAAGAAAAAGGTTACAGTTTATATTGTGCTGCGAATGCTTATGCTTGTTACAGATTTACATTACATACAGATTGTTCGGTGCTGCCAGTGTGTGTTTGTGTTGCTTCAGTAGAATAAACCTCCAGTACCTGCTGCATATTCTCTATTCCCTTTTCTAGAATAAGGCATATTTAATGTACATACTATCCAACGATTTGTGCCTGCATTTGTGTGTATTTATGTTTGTGTGGTTGGTTGATTTTTGCTTCTTTCAAACTGCACTTGCCTCTACCTTCCAGAAGCTTTCTAATGTAGCACCAATTCAAATGTTTGCTACGCACGAGCTTAAAAAGCTCATTTTGCACTCCTGTTTTACTTTGACTACGACAGCTCACTCGTATTTGAATACAAACTCACGCGTGTAAGGATACAACACAACCACGAATGCGTTTTACCAATCGTTTTTAAACTTAACTAGTGGAGTAACTTGGATAGGGGAAACGAATTGAGACCATTTTAAAACAAAAAGTGCATCAATCTTATGCAAACTGCTCTGGAATATATTTTGCAGTGTTGCTTCTAAATGGCATATTGCACGTAATACATGAGATAATGATAAAAAAACCCTCTCCACTCCTTTGCAGGGCGCAACGTAAACAACATCTTAACAAAGTCTTCTCACTGCTTAGAACGTTCAACGGAACTGTATGATGAAAGTCACCGTCACTGGTTTAACGGGAGAAATATGTGCAACATTAGCGCAAAAACGGTTGTCCATCGGATGAATGATTTTGTGGCTCCTTCAAGCGCAATGCAATAGTAATAGAAAAATACGAATATAAAATCACAATCATGATAGAAGATTGAAAAACAAAATCACAAATTTAACAATAAATGTCCATCACTTACCATTCACTTCATTCGATTCATCCACCGACCTGTCACGGTTGGGACTCGTGTCGCTGGATTTGTGCTCAGAACGATCCACCTGATTGTAGTCCGATTGGTAGCGGATGCCTATACGATTATGAGAAGATGCACGAGCAAGATAATTATTTAATTAACCATTCCTTCTACATAAGGATGCCAAAACCTACCTTTGTCAAAGTGGTTGACCGACATCGTAGACAAACCGTACGGTGATTCGTAAACACGAGTTGATGGAACGGTGGTCGTGATACTTTCTGTCGTTGATGGTGGTATCGTAGTTGGTGGGCTGGATGCTGTTGTGACAAAAGACAAGACACATATAAAGGGTGAATGTTATGTTACTCCAGTTAGTTTTCGTCGTTGCCGTTAAATTTTAAATCTAAGGCATCAATTTTTGACAGTGTATATTAATTTTTATATAAAACAGGCTTAATTTTTCTGTAAGTCAACAATGTGTATGACTCACGTATACACCTTGATAAATTCACGAGGTATTTGAGCAGATTAATGAAAAATTGTATGCTGCATCACAATAACAATTAAAGAAATAAGTAATTCCATGGTTTGTAATGAAAAAAAGAAATTCTATCAAAGTTTACACAATAGTGTATGCCATCAAATACGTATCAAATAAGCAAATGAGAATCTTTCAAAATCTGAATGACAAGGGTAATTTTTAAATTTATATTCATTGAATCACTAGTCATGTGACTAGTTTGGAAACAAACTGCCAAAATTTTTTTAAGCATAAAACAAAACTTGTGACGCGCTGTCAATCATTGGTGCCACAGTGGTAACAATTGGTGACTTAGAGGAAAAATAATCGGCTTTTTTGGTTCAAAGCTGATTCTTTCATTATTTTTTTCTATGATTGAATTTCGTATACAGTTTTGAATGTAGGAACTACTGAAAAATAAAAAAAAGATACTTTTTCTGAGTTAATACATCTTTACACTTGCTACGGATTCATTTTATTTAATTGGTAGCCATTATGATAACATAATAAAGTAATACGGCCGAAGACGTTTTTTATCAAAAATTGGAAAAACAACACGTAGAAGAACATACACGCAGCAGAGTACAGTACAGTACAGTAAAGACGTGGTATTTGCTTTACTGACAATTAAGTATACTTAAAACCCAAATCGATTCGGTTAAAAAGTTTTTATATTTCAGAAGTTTTAGTTCACTTTAATCCCTCAAGATACAGGGTTTCCCACGATTTATTGGTTGGTTCCCATCATTTTTTGGTGGGTTCCCATATTTTTTTGGTGCGTTCCCACGATTTTTTGGTCGTTTCCCAGAATTTGTTGGTCCAATTGTATTGATATCCAATCGGAAAATACCAATAAATTATGGGAACGAACCAAAAATCTATGGGATACGACCAAAAAATCGTGGGAACGCACCAAAAAATCATGGGAACTGACCAATAAATCGTGGGAAACCCTGTAAATTATGAAACAGTGTTAAAACCAGCTATAGAGCAATCCTTGCGGCATTTGATCATATCTGCGTTCTGAGCTCATAAAAATAAAAACTAAACCATAGTGTTACTGCCCCATCGCTCTAATCATGTCAATGATGCGTTGACCGATATCAAGGATTTTACTCCAACTTGTTTAAGACCCATAAATGGCTCATCTAGGAAATTGTCGGTCGGTTGTATTGATACGCGCCCTTAGATTATATCGATTGGTATTGCTAGATGCGACTTGTGAGTAAACTTTATTTTACAAGGTGATTGATATCATAAAACTGTGTGACGTTTGTTTATTGCGTGATACTCGTGTTTATGCAGAAAAAAATCCTATAGTAGTAGACACATTAGAGTAGAACTGACGTGAAATTAAGGGTTAAAATGGCTTATGCTATTTCAGTTATAATATTTTAGTTTACATTGACTGCAAGCTTTCATTTAGGGAAAATTTTGAGCATATTATATCAAAAGCAAATCGCATGCTAGGTTTTATGTTACTTGTTGCTAATAATTTCACAGACTCGTTTAGTCTGAAGGCCTTGTATTGTGCAATTGTTCTTCCAATATCACAGTTTGCTTGTATAATTTGTATAATCCATCACAACGATACATAATTGACAGAATTGAATCAATCCAGCGTAAGGTTGCCCGTTTTATGTTTTATCGTCTTCCGTAGTCACGTGTTTCTGTAAGTCCACCCTACCGTGCTAGGTGCCTTTAAATTGGACTTGAACCTCTCGAAGATAGGAGAATGGCGGCACAGTGCCTATTTTTATACAAAGCATATGGTAGGGTTTTGAGACCTAGGGCTCTTTTGAGCACGGATTTCAGTTCGACAACTTTTGGAAGTTATTATCCTTTGGTTAAAATGGTTAATTTTGATTATGCATGAGGAAATAATGTCGATTTCAGTTTAAGTTTAAATACGATGAAAGCATTTTCATCAAACAACCCCGTCATGTTTGATGGCAGCACATGTGATATATTTTTTAATCTCAATATCGCGATTTTAAGTCATGTACTGTTCTTTTCGCAAGCAGTCTTGATATATAAAGGATAAATGTGATATTGGTATTTAAGCCTAAGAAAGCTGGTTGACTGTAATGAATAGATAAATAATAAATAATAGATATGTACTACTTTTCAACAGTTCAGCACATTTGTGTTCATTAAACACTCGTCAAAAATATCAATTTGTAAGATTTTTTTGTAATAAGAAGAATTTCATATCTATATCAAGTTTTATAAATTTTGAAAAAAAAAACAGTAAAATTTGCTTCAAACAGGATCAACGCAAGAGCGATAAAAAAGGCTACCAAGGTCACAACACTGCACCAGCAGGAACTGTTTGTTAAAAATACACACACCCACACGCACACACCATTCTAACGCTAAAGCTTCATCACGGATAGCAAACAGATCTTCGTCAACGAGCACGTTTCAAAGCGAAGTTCTGCCAACTCTGTCAACCAGTGCGAACCGAAGCGACGACAAGACGTGCAAATGAAATCTAGAACAGATAGAAAGCAGTTCCCTTACTCAAACATGTTTCCAGCTTCTTTGTACTCCCCCTTCTCCTTCCCTCTCACCCCATCAACGCCCACAATATTGCGCATAAACCCGTCCAGGCGACAACGGAATCGACTGTCGTCCTCACGTCAACAATCCTTGGCTTGTTGGCGTTGAGCTCTTCATTGTATTGTTGGTACAGAAGTTTCTGTGAAAACCGCTAGAAGCTGACTACACCGACGGTGGCCAGATGAAGCAAGTGGCAAATTACACACTCGAAATTTACACACACACACTCACTCACAACGTGTTGTGCTGTGGACAATAACACTCAAGCGAACCAACAGGAGAGCTAGGCAGTCCTTGCTGGATGCACTCTACACAATGTACCTTGGTTACAGCTAAGTTTGAGAAATGTGCAACAGGTTGCATTGTAATTGTAACTATGAGGTTATTGACAGTTAGAATCATGTATAGTTTACAAATGAAAGGAAATGCTTTTTTGCAGTTCTATCCGTATCTGAAGTTAACAAATATGTTGTTCTAAATCTAAATAAGCATACAAATTCGTTCGTACTTACAGTACAATCTGATGCTGCCATCCGTTTCTCCACGAGGGTTTTTGGCGATGCATTTATAGATGCCATAGTCACTGTGCTGCACTTCCCCTATGTGTAATCGCATCACCGATTTATATGAAGGATTACCAGGAATAGTTTCAGTTCTGTAAGTGTCATGTAATCAAAAGTTTTATAATACAGCTCAGTGGAAACATAGCATGGAATCCCATGATTTAAATAGTTTATCATTATCACTTACTTGTACTTCTGTGAGTCGTGTATCATTTGATCGTTTTCTCGCGTCCAGTAATTAAGTGAGGTAGGATGGGCTTCTATATTACATTCTAATGTCACGTTGTATCCAACCGGGATCCCAACCAGTTGATGAGGTATCCAGAGCATTGGTGGAACTAAATAAAAATGGAGAAATTGTCAAACTTATCAACTACACTACTATTAAATTTTAGATACATTTCCCCTTAAAATGACCGTCTACTCTTAGCATACTCCAAGGAGGAGTTTAACATTGCTGTACCATATACTCACAATCAACACTGACTTTAATACGCTTCGAAACGCTTGGCGGGACACCATTCGTTGCTATGCACAGGTACGCTCCCATATCGTACCGTGACACACGTGACAGCGTAAGTACATCTCCTTCCCATTCGAGAACTACTGGAATAGGTGGACATTCACGGGCACGAGAACATTAGAACAAAAAGAAACAAAAAGTTCATAAGTTAAATACAATGTTTACAGGTATGACAACATACAGCCAAACGAAAGTTTTGCAACTAAGCTTACCACTGTTATTCCGAGTGATGGCAATTTTGGTGTTGTCATCACGCTTCCACTTTATTGATGGCGGTGGACTTCCGGTTGCTTTGCAGCGTAACGTAACGTTGGCACCTTCACGCACGATCACGTCGCTGGACGAAACCGAGTCATCGATATTTGGAGGCACTGCAGGTGAAAACCAAACAAACAAAACAAAAATCAGTTCAAGTACGACGGAGTGTTGGCTACGGGTAAAAGTTCCTTCCAGATATAGGTGGTCAAAAATCGAAAACGTGTGGTTTTCAAATTAAAAACTTTCCAGGCGAGCTGAGCGCATCAGTCATGCTTACTTCCAGAAGAATCTATCCACCAACATCGAAGGGCATTCGGGGTAAGATTTTCTGACAGACGTGAAATCTCTTAAATCGTTCAATTACTTCCCAAAGCCTTTTCATTCTGTGAACTTTCCGGTCGGGGCAAACCATGCCGTGCCGTACACCAAACACTAACTGAGGTGTGAAGTTATCAAAAAAGGAAGTTATCTTTCAGATTTCTTCCTACTCCGCAAGCTATGCGTTCTCCTTTCTACTTGCTCATGCTATCCATCGTACGAACGGAGTAAAAATCATATGAACCATGTCGCCGGCAATATCGATCTCATAAATAATGCAAATGATCTCAAATCACTTTTTTCCTCGTGATTGCGACCGGACTAAACATCCACCGCAGAAGTTTAAAGAGAGGAAGCCGATGATAATCGGAAAATTTGGTCGGTCGGAACCATAAAGTACGCACCACGCTCAGGAATCGGACGGGGAACAATTTCGGGAAGGGAAATTGAAAGTTTTGCACAAGAAAGTAGAAAACATGCAGTGCTTCGACGGGGTGGGGTATTTTTTTTTACTTTTGACTTCTTTTTGCATTTCCCCTACCATTCGACCGACGAGTGCATTATGGTTATTCAAATTGTGGGTTTGATTTCTGTGGATATGACATTTAATTTAAGGCAAAAAAGTCGTCAATTTTTCACTTCAGTAAAAGTGAGGCAAAAACTTTTGGCGTGATTTTCTTCCTTTTTGTAGCTGTACTGTGACTGAGGGAAGTGGCAACACACATTTCGTAGAGGTACATTTTTGATCATGAACTTAGAAATTGAAATTAGTAGCGTGACTTTGTAGGATGGGCATCGTATAGCTATTTTAATTTTCCTTCTAATCCAACATCACATAAGCAAGAGATTTATGTCAGTATGTAAAACTAAAGCAATTTAATTGATTTCGTGCATTATAAATCAATAAAAACTAAATGATACATTCCAAACCTAGCATATGATAGGGTTAATGTACTAATATTCTTCTTCTTCTTTCGGCTCAACAACCGTTGTCGGTCAAGGCCTGCCTGTACCACTTATGGGGTTAGCTTTCAATGACTTTTAGATTACCCCCCCCCCCCCCGCCCCATAGCAGAATAGTCTGTCCTACGTATGGCAGCACGGTCCAGTTGGGGCTTGAACCCATGACGGGCATGTTGTTAAGTTATACGAGTTGACGACTGCACCATAAGACCGATGCTAACGATATAATTCAATAAATTTGAAGTGTTAAGAAGATAAAAATATGAATAATTGAAATATTCCTAAACTTAACCATTAATTACAACTAAGTCACGATTTTTTGAATATTTTTCTGAATGCGTTGTTGCACCCTTCATCATTTATGTATTTGTAAATTTTAAATTAAAAATTTGTCCACGAATTAGGCTAAACGAATGTCTTATAATTAATTATCCTTATCAAACCTAGCGAAAACATTACAGACCAACCACTTACAAGTGAACAGAAATGCTAATACAGTCTGGGATTCGGTTCAAAGACAAAGAATTAAAACATTGTAATGATGCTTCAATAGCGGATGAGGTTACGAAACTATACAGATGAAATGTTATAGTCAAACCTATCAGAGACTTTATTAAAGCTTCTAAAAACTCTCACCAATGGATCATTTTGACCATAACTAGCTACACTCGTCGAAATAGATAAAGGAGTATGGTATAGTTCACATAGTTAACCTAAAAAACTGTGTATAATTGGAATGAAGCTAAGTTTTAAAGTAAAGCGAAATTTGCTATTATAATATAGAATTTTTAATGTGATGTAGAAGTTTATATAATAAATTTTATTCAAATGGCACATATGTATAATTTTGATAGATAATAATATTGAATATGGCACTGCACAATGACTGTAGATCGGTAGTCTCCATACTGACACAAATAACTTGATTGATTTTATTTTTGTATTTAATTTATTTCAGTACACTTACAGCACTATTGATACATTTACCCAATATCAAGTCGCATCGAAAGACCGAACAACTTTCTTATTCCATGTTCGTTTTAATCTAGAACTAAGGAAATTATAATAAAATTAGTTCTTACCACAAAAAACACAAGCAAACATTGCCGACAATGAGATGCAATGGTGCTGGCGGAAATATTTGTTCGCTCCAAACGTGGCAATTATTGATTAAAACCTAGTCCAACCTCCTGGGCCCCAAACAGAAACGTAGGTTTGTAGGATCTCTAGTCCACGCAATGAACATTTGTCAAGAAATGGGCTACCAGAGGGGAGGACAGGAAGCGAAGGAAAAGCAAATGGATGATAGTGAGATGAAATACAGCTTCTGCAATATGCAAGGAATTGTTTGCAGCATCTTTTCGCTGTGGAATTAATGCTTGAGCGAGAAATATAGGGCACAACTTCTTAAAGCACGAAATTAAAGGTGTGGAACTTTTTAGGAGTTGTGCCTGTTAGTCGGATATCGTATGCTAAGAAACATATCACATTTTGCAACAATCTGTACATTTTGATAGTTATTGTATATCGAGCAAAGGATTCTTAACCAATATTTTGGTTTTATTAGTGTAAACTAATATAAAACGTAATGATCATTATTTCCTATCATTAATGAAAGTCCCTATGACACTGGCAAATTCACCAAGCTAAAACTATTTCCGCACAAGGGAAATAACACTCTACACACGGTCGGATAGGAACATTTGACATTCCCCATCATCTTTCAGCTGAAATTTGAAAAGCATTCATACGAAGTGAAATTTTATTACGGATTGAGCAGCATCGCACGTCAGCTTAATCACTGTCGTTTCACGATTGACTCGTCGAGACGGCCTTCCCGTATTGTAATTGAATTAACGTACTGATAAATCGACAGTAAATGACGAATATGATAGGTACCGCTCCAGTCTCTCAACCCATTCGCTCGTGCGGTAGCACCATGTAGCACGCGTGGCGAACACAATATTACATTATGCCAGGCGTCGACTATTAAATCATCTTTCCGTCACTATCGTTACCGAATATGTTCCCATACACCCGACCATCGCAATATTTCGATCAACCACTCTTTTGACTACTAATGACAGAAAGGGGACCTATACGTTATGCAATTGTCCCCCCCCCCTCCTCTCATTCCGCTTGCAGACTACACCCCAGACCAAATGAGGAGAAAAACAGACCGACCGATCTATGCAACAGGCTACAACAGGCGATGGGATGCGTAAATATGACGCGTGATGAATAGACGATGTGTCGCTCGAAGGCAATTAAGTCGGCCCGAAAGCAACACATCCATCGGCCATCCATGAGTCTCGGATGCAGTCCAGTGTGATCGATTTGTATGCAACAAGTCACAGTCGTTGTAATTATGCCTTTTCCGGCAATGTTCATGTGGGTGATGTTGGGGAAAACTGTGGTTAAATGGTGGCTGTCGCATGTTTCCCATTCGCCACCGAGGCAAACGTTTCCAAAACTAGAGGCGGCTTTTTGTGTGGCTAACAAGATATGATATAATTAATAGGTGTAGCATTTCAATTTTATTCGTCAAAATGATACCCTAACTTAATGGGAAATAATCCAAAAGTAATTGAATCATTTTTCAATGGCACAAGCAACGATTTGTATCATTTCACCATATTTTTTCAACTAAAAAGAACTGTACAGAAGTAAAAAAATATCTCCCCATATTGAACACATTGCATCGGTTAATCTTGCTTTCAACGAATTTATCGAAAGTTGATGTTGGAAAGAAATAATTACAACCAAATGAACATCATATGGTACAACCGTTTGAGAAAAAAAACCTATTTTCAATCAAAATGTCATTAATACTGTTCACACAAAAAAGTTGACACCTTACCCACAACATGAAGATAACCGAACTGCGTTTTTGCCGTCACCGTATTTATTTGACACATGTATCGGCCCTTGTCCTCCTCCTGCACGTTGGTGATGTGCAGGAACCACGTTTTGTGCTTGTCGTGCTTGTCGTGGGTAACGCTGATGCGCGGATTTCGCGTGATGACGTGATTATGCACCGTCAGTATAGCCGACTGTTCGAAGTGCATCCATGCTACCTGTAAAAGGAAACAAAAAGGAAAAGGGCCAACGATTTTAATTTTATTATTGTGTTTTGAACGAGAACCGAAACGGTGTGTACAATTGATAATAAATTGGAGTGATTTTGTGGGACACTTTTCGTAGATGACACGTAAATTAATGACCGGAAGCGCATTGTATAAATGGATCCTTTTCTCCCCCGGAACATTGCGTATATTGGCTAATGTTTATCGTAAACAATGGACGTAGCAAACATAAATTTTCCTTCTCTTTAGCAGCCCATCTAACTCTACCGAAAAGAAAGGAAAAACGGCAAAAGGTCGATGCTCGATGCGGAGCTGTTGGGTCACCAAAGATATAGCCGTCGACAAAACCCTTGCTACGTTTTATCCTGTCTGAGGCACACCAACCCAAAATGATCAAGTGTAAAACGGTTTTCATGCGGACGAAAATGGTGGATTCCTTCTGCTGCTAGCGAAGAACCGTCCAAGTTTTATGGCCAGTTGGACAATGCCAGATTACCCGTAGCTAGCCAGCACTGGTGCTACCACACACTAGTCCAGCCTCATTTGGCGATAAAAGATCACTGCAGCGGGATTGTCGTTATGGCAAAATTAGCTCATTCAAAGGGCCTATAAGCAGAGTGGGAAAATGTTCTTTTAATTGAATACGCTGGACCTGTGTTTCTGGAGCTGGCTTGGAACATCGAAGTATGTGACACAGCTCTGGGGATGGCTCAACATATGTTAGACTTGGCCCATGATCACATACACCGGATAGCTGCATTTCAACGTCGGCCTCGAAAAGAAGGCCTAAAATGGTGTAATTTAAATAAAACAAACATTACCGGTGCACTTTTGGGACTGGGCGCGAGCCAACTAACTTCCCACATGACTTGTCACGAAACGTAGTTGACAAAAAGTATGTACAGTAGTTTTCCCACAAAAAAATAACATTGCTTTGGCGTACAAAAAGAAACAAAGCATTTCAAACACATTAAAGCAAAAGTTTATTTTACCATTTCTCTAGACAAATATTTAAAAAAAAAAATTGTTTTTACATGCAACTCTACACCATAAACTAAACTTGTTCGGTGGGAAGATTACGGCATATTTCTGATTAGTAAAAAAATATCCGTGCTCGTGCATACAAGTGTCCACCCATCGGCACATAAAAATTATGCACAACAATGCTCCGTACGATCCTGACGACAGTGATAATCGTGCTACTTCTAAGCAAACGAACCTCGTTTAACGATCAAATGAATTTACTGGTTTTAAAAATGTCACTCCGTTCACTGTAACCGTTTCAGTAAACGGTCGGAAGCATAACAGGCAAAGAGGGGTGGAATAGCTTTTCACGCCTCCATAATTAATATACGGGGAGAGCTTTAAAATTAAACTAATTTCAAACTGAGTCAACAAAACAGCCATCGTCATTTTCTTCCCATTATCGCTATTGTGTCGACCTTTATTGTTTACATCGGTAGTGCCAAAACTCGGGCTGGGGAGCGGTCGCCGTCTGTGGTGGCAGATGATGGAGGCCGAATGGCTTCCGATGTGCTAAGCTTCTTTTATGGTCGCCCCCAAAGCCATCGACAAGCATGATGGTCGGTTTTTGAAAACGGTAAACCATGAACCTTTGCCAGAGCAGCTACCCTCAGTTTTTCGTCCTTGTTTTTTTTACTCCTCTCTGACTCTCCTTTCTAATCGTGATTGTTTCCCTGCTGCACGAAGCGTTTAACGAGGAGCATGGTGCCAAGTAAATGTGACACCCCGAGGGAGAGAATGCCATCCCGTGGACAGTGGGAAAACCATTCAATTTGGTGCTCAAAATGTTGGGAAAAGTTAAAACTAGTATTGAGATTAACTAGTGTAAAACGATGTGATAGAAATTTATTTATTATGAGTAATTTTTAAACATATTTTATTCATTATTGAGGTTGTTTAAAACAACACAAAAATTCTTTAAACCCTTCTTCGACGACCAATTTGAGGCTTTTCTGGTGCAGTGAAAGTGGAGACACTAACAGTCCAATGTTCGAATACAGGCATTGCATGAGTATCATGAGAAACATGCCTTATCATTTAATCAGTACTCAGTTTCTCGTAATTTCATCACGGTTTTTTCGTTACTCTATTCTTTCAAGTTTGGTTTTTAGTTAGTTATGAAAGGTGAGATTTTACTCGTAAAGTATATGAATTGTGTTTAGCCGTGATTTAAAAACTTCGTAATCAATAATATCAATAGCAGCAATAGTTGTTACAGATAAATAGAATAAAAATGATTCTTATAAATAAATAAAATAATATCTTCAATTCATCATACTAAAACATTTATAACGACAGCAACAAAAATCGATTTGTTGTCAATAATAAATATTATTGAGTTAAGTAAAACAAACTGTATGTTTTACTTTACAAACATCATCAAGATGAGAGCAAAATTATTATTATTATTTAATGGCTATGATAGTCTTGTTTAATGTTTAGAATTACCTGTTATTATTAAGAATTAATTGGTAAGCCGTTGCTACTGAATCTCACTATATATAAAATCGAAAATCGCACAATGACGTGAGATTTACATTCAGTGAGAGAGAGAGAGAGAAAGAAAGCGGTGAGAGCAGAGCTCTCTTAGCAACGCGCGTTGCTACGAAAGGACTTGCTCCAGGACTACGGGGGGACGGTCCATGGGCTTGAACCCATGACGGGCATGTTATTGAGTCGTTCGAGTTGACGACTGTACCATGGGACCGCCCCAAATCAACTACTCCCTCAAATCTACTACTCCGCCATATTGGCTGAGTCGGGACAAGGAAAACGCATGACAATAAGAGGCAGATGTAACCGAGAGACCCTAAGCGGCCATATGCTAAAAATCCTTGCTGAAATTCCGAGCAAGAAAGCGGCGGATGTTGATGGCTTGAAAGTTAAAATTGAATTTGTAACGATTTGCTCGCGGGCGGGAAGAACTACTTATTTCAGGATGTCCTTCCGGAACAAAGCATTAAAGGGAGAGATGGTTCATTGCGCAACATGTCTACAACATACTGCGCGTTAGGTGAGACAACCGTGCGCACTTCATTCAGCCGGATCAGCATCAACTGCAGAATGATCCACAATGAAGCAATAGTTACTGTAGCGTGCCCAAGAGGGCTGAAAAGATTCTGACTGTATCTATCAAGAGTGATGGCTATATCTACCATGTGATCCTATCACCGTACTATGGTGTTGATTAAGAACAACCACGTTATCTTTAAGGACACGTCACAGAAGCAAAATCTGAAAAATGTGGGTCGGGAAGAGTAAATAAAGTAGTTTGCACGTAAACGCTAATTTAGTTAATTGATCAAGAAAGGCTATAACAGTGTTGAACCATTCTCTTCTATAACAGTATAGATCGGAATATTGGTACTACACATTTGGAATGGTTATATGAGGGTATATGTTCACTATTGAAATTTGATAATTGGCGCAACAATAACAATTGTCTCATACACAAATACCAATTCCATTCAATACTTCAAAACAAGTTTCAGAATAATAAAATAAAATTTTTGACGGCGTTTTTGGAAACCTTTTTGAAATTTAAGACCGGGAAAATTTATATTGAAAATGTTCTAATCATCTATTACTTATTACCTAACGTATGAAACATAAGTCGAAAAAAAGAGTAGACATGGAATTCGAACCATGTGCGCTATCATATTTTTATATTTCAATCTTACATTTATGGGCACAAAGAACACAAAATGGATTAAGGCAGAAGTGAGCATTTCAAAAATCGTATGTTATACGTACGTAATTGGGATTGGATCTAAACATGTTGTATATGTATTAGCGGCACCATAATTTTTTAATCCACTGCACATCAATACGTTATTCAATGAACACGTTGTTGAATGAACACGTACTACTAAAAAATAATAATAAAAAACTGTACATTTGTGTCAACAGAGGCATGGAACGTATCAGTTTGAAAATTACAAAATTGCGTTACTTGGCTCAAAAGTAGCCTCATCGATATTTAACGGTTCTGCAAAGTACAGTAAGAACTGTCCAGAATGTTACAAGGTTAACACATTTGTCACCACAAATGCATTATCGCATAAGAACAAATAGGAGTTATGGTTGTTGCAACGTGTAGAGTTTGAAAATAATTCAAACTTTGAGGACATCCGGTAGATTTTACCGGGCCTTAACTAGTAATAATTAAAATATCATAATATTTTATATTTGTCATTTCATGTTGGCTAGCGTGCATAATGAAGAAAAAAACTGGGCGAAAAATATGAATACGGAGATGCAATCAATATAACGATGCCCAAACCAATCCCAAACTACCAACAATATTTAATCTATCTTGACATAAGAGCGCACACAACGATATCTACATTAACAGCAAAACTATTTCCTAACAGTTCTGAATCGTTTCTACGCTGACCATACATTATTTATGTCGAGTGTTCTCCACAGCAAACTGGCCCATCGTGTTACACCGCCCAGATCGAAGGGCAAAACGAATTGAGCCATTGAAGAGGTCGATCGAGCCGTGATTGTGTGAAAATTCCTATCCCCTGAACCTATGCCTTTTTTCTCCTTTACCCGATCGCCAAAACCATCGCGCCTCGCAAAACTTCCTTATCTACTAATCTTCCCGAAACAGTGGCGACACGTATACGGCCACAGGCGTACGCCGTCTCGACCGTTTTGTGCATTTCGAATGTGGCAGAGAACTTCCCCATTCAGCAAAAGTAAAATCAAACTGGCCAAACAAGTTAAACTTAGCGTCCTGCTTGGTGTGGTTTTTGAAACAAGTTCAGCTATTTGAAGCGCTCCCAATACCGTTTCGTTCGTTTTGCTCATTTTTAGTCTACAGTCATGCGTCCAGTCTCGGTCCTGGAGGAATCTGTGAAAATCCATTACATCAGTCTAGCCGAAAAGTGTGCAGCAAAAATTTCGTAAACAAACCTATAAATCGTCTCGTCTGCTGATGGAGGAGGTACTACATCGAGGAGCGGGAGGAGTTTATTCGGGAACGCGGAAATCAGGACAACCAACACCAACACCGTCGACAATCGAGATTTCAACTGTGTTTGGAATCGCACTGAAGCTGGCAACGAAGCTTTGTACAGGATAAATGAAAGAAAAACGAGAGCGATATCTTCTTTTCGTTGGTAAAAGCAAGAGCATGTCGAAATGGAGGTCACAACAGAGATTCACCTGGCGATAGAAGAATGGAAAGACGTTATCTCGCCAACAGAATTGAGGTCAGTTATGCATCGATCGAGAGACGAAGGAAAAATTAGGCTGTAATTACTTTTTATGGTAAATAACAAAGCCCGAACAAATTAATTTAAAAATAAAATAAACCCAAACACAAACAAATAAAACAGATCTGAACTATACACTGCGCATTAAATATTTCTGCTATGGTAAGGGAAAGTATAGATAAAAGTTAATTTTAAAGTCTAACATTGCATCTAACATACCTTGTAGGATCCCAGATTTTTCACCGAACAAGCCAATTTTACGTTCCGTCCTGCTGGCACGGTTATGTTTTCTATAACATCTGTAAACTCCGGATCTTCCAACACCGCTAGAAAAACACAGGAAAAACAGAATTGATCATTAAGCGCTCTACTTTCCATATAGCTACAGCTCACGACATAACTCAGAGAACATAAATGAGCCTGTAAATGAAAGTCGATCATTTTGACATGCTTGGTGATGATGTATGTCAAACGCTGCAACCAAACTGTCTGGAGAATGAGGTTCCGGAAGTAAAAGTTTAGCCACAGCGAGCAAGAGCGAACGTTGATATTCTGTGGTATTCACTAAAAGCAACAGGATTGAGTGCCTATGTGTTGAAATAACTTATAGTTGCAAGGGCTAATTATAGTGGTAGCTTAAATTTCACTGAATGAAGCAAGCGTCGTAACGTGCTTGATAAGTATTGAAGGAAAAAAACTGAAATAACTCTGAAATGTACTAGAAACGCATAGTATATTCACGAAAAACTTTGCGGTAATACATGTCGAGTCCAGGTTCCTTGGGAACAATCTAATGGAACTAAAGGCATTCGTTTCAAACTCATAAAACTCGTCCTTTTCAGGTTGCATCAAATTACATTCTCCAGCTCCACCTGTTCCCTAATTCGTGTGACATTGAATGGTTAAGGTTTAGGTCATGTAAGATGTGGGAAAGCTGAATTAAAAACAGAAACTTTCCCTTATTCCTAACCGATGCAAGTACAGGAGCTTGTTAATTCATGTCACGTTATTTGCCTGCAGCCCACAATCCTTAGGGATTGATTCATCAGACATAAAAGTCTGATATGGAAAAAACATAGCGTTTTCTCATAAATTTATGCGGACAATATCTTCTTCTTGTTTGGCACAACAACCGCTGTCGGTCAAGGCCTGCTTGAACCCACTAGTGAAGTGAGCTTGGCTTTCAGTGACTTATTGTTGTTACCGTAGCAGGATAGTCAGTCCTACGTATGGGGGCATTGATTATTCGGGGCTTGAACCCATGACGGGCGTGTTGTTACGTCGTACGAGTTGACGACTGTACCACCAGACTGGCCCCATGCGGACAATATACCATATTTAATTCCACTGATTAATATTTGTATGTTTCTTAACGCCGTTAAGGTATCCCACAAAATAACTGAAGCTAGAGTTTCAATACTCATGAAGGTTCAATAATCCAAGCCATAACCTTGATTTTCATTTAAAACAATCAAACACGCGACACAATCTTTCGAGGATAAGTGATTCACCCGCTCCAATGTGCTTTAATGGTTTTTTTTTGCGAATTTCTACTACCACCTACGAATACTAATCGACCAAATCAGTTCTTATAAAAATCCAGCGAAAATTTCCACCTATCGTCTCGCTCCCAATTTACCACCGAATGGCAATTTTCCGCAACGATTCTAGACTGGTGGCAACGATTGCTTCACAAAAGTTCACTTTCAATCGTAACCGATAATGTCGCTCGTTTCGTACGACCACTGGTGGACGCAGGAGAACATTGCTGCTTGCTTGCTTGCTTGCTTGCTGGTTGAAAACAGTCACAGTTGTTTCCTAGTCGGGATAGTACCCGCAGTCTCGACAGATCGGCGATCAGGACAAAATCCGTGGCACGTAATCGTATGGATGGCGATGGCGAATGAAAGGATACAATTGTAATTCAATTAAGGTTGATACTGAAATGGTGATTCAACCTAATTTCGTTTCTTCTCTGCTTTTTAGAAGCACAACGAACGGCGGTCTCTACCCAAAAAGGGAGGGTTCGCAATGGGATGATGGTGAAAAAAGAAAGCTGAAAGTTACATACACACATCCGCAACATACGGAATGGATCCTTTTAGATGAGGTGCATCCTTCTAACTGCTTGCAAGGGCAGAACAACGGTTTCGAGGAGTGTATTTATCTACTGCTCTACCGTAGAGCCACCGACGACGTCCAGCAGCTACGGGGCCCTACGCTTGTCGGTGGGATAGGCTACGTATATTCTTTTAATATTCCGGAAATGTCGACAGCCGAAGTAAATAAAATTAAAGGCTACACTCCCTGCGCACTGTGTCGCGTCCAATTCCATTGCGGCCATCTAACTCTGTCGTACGAATTCGCACGGATCACGGGCACCGAGACAAACCTTTATCTTTATCCGTTCCGCTCATCCGACAAACATCCTTCGAGCTGGGGAAGGAGACTTGGGTCTCGGGTGAAGGAGTCTAATGAAGTCGATGAGTTCAAGATTGTTTTAACGAGCATTGAATTCAACCGTAGAACCAACCTATTCGGAAACTTTCCGTGCCCTACCGCAGTGCCATGGCGTAGTGGAAGAATTTTGCTCTAAAGAACGGGACTGTTGTAGGGGCTGTGATTAAAAATTTTATCTCGAATGGCTGAATTTTGTGGAACGGTATTGGAACGGAAATTGACTTTGGATTGCGTTTTAAACTTTTTAAAAAAAACATCTTTAGAATTTTAGTTTCAATCACGAATTAAAATAACAGAAAGTTGCTACGAAATAAATTGCATTTAAAAATATTAAGGTCTATACTTATCTTTTGCACACTGTATCGATTCATATCATTCTCAAACGAGAGGGTTTATAAGTTACAACAAATGTATCCTGAGCAATTTGAGACCATGTTTTTCTGTTTGCAGTTGCAATGTTTCAAACAAACCCTTTCCAACAGCAATAAGAAAGCCCACATATGGTGAAAAACGACACGATCTCCCAAAACATTTTCGAAAACATCCGGTTTTGCAAGCCGAAGAGAGCCGAAACAGTGCAGGTTATGCAAAGTGGGTTTGCAATGGGTGCAGAATGCCAGGACAGGAAAGCATATTTTTCTAAATTAAGCACGCATGAAATACTTTTCCCATTCTTTTTCAACGGTGTCTCTATGGCCTGTCTCTTTCAACACGATCCTCTCTCGAACACGATTTACTCGAAGCTTTTTCAATAAACATAAACTTTTTGTTCACTTGTACCATCCCGCAAAGGACATACACGCGCAAAACAACTCCCGGTAACAACATTTACGACAAAATAAAGAAAAAAAATATACGTAACTTGTAAAAGGGATAGAAAAGAGCGAGCGAGAGGTCCTCATGTGTTGGGACAAAAAGTTTGCACTTTTAGTGCACTGTCGCTGTATACACACACTCACACACACTTTTATCTTTTACTCTTCATTCAGCTGTGTTTTTTCTACTTTCTTGCAGCCATCTTCTAAAGGATCATCCTCACAGATCAGACTAGCAAACGGTTCTTCCCAGGATTTGCTCCAAGCAACGAAGCTACAATTGTAAAAGGGTTGGATAAAAATCCCACAATTCAGGAGGAGTGTGTGAGTGTTTGTAAGTTTGTCGTCGCTTGTTGTTTGTTGGCAACCTTGTACCTTAGCTTGTGCATTTGTAACCCAGAAAGAAATGGCAACATACAAACCGCCCCTGTGTCTGGGAAAAGAATTGGGCGTCAATTGTGGGTATTTGGCTTGCCGTGTCGTTAAGCTTACAATTGCTTAAGAAACGAGTGTAAGTCGTTCGAGATGCAATCGTTTGATAAGATTATATCACTGCGATTGCTTGGAGGGAATTACTTATTGTGTTATCTTTTTTATTTTATTTTGGGTCGAATATTGTTGTTTTCATTAATTTCGACTTCATTGCAAATTTTTTTTCCAAAAGAACACAAATTTTTTTAGCAATTGTTTCAGTATTTCAAACATTTCTCATATGAAGTGCAACAAACGATTAACAACAAATAATTTGCAGGATAAAAAACGTATCAGCCTTCTTGAACTCGCCACACTGCACCATCAAAATCCTCACGCTTTCTGAATTATTACCTTTTCACCACACCAATGTCCATATAGTGAATATTTACATTTATTCATTTTCCGCTTATTTGCTTCCCTTTTTACGGTACAGAATAAACGGCAAGCCGACCAAAGAAAAGGGATATGCCCTAAAGTCTCATAAGTTAAAACGCTGGAACCGAACGCTACCTTTCAGTTGGGTCATATTTTGGAAAGGTGTGCTTGTCCTTCCGATTTCTCACATCCCACACTCATGCACACAAACTCATACATACACCCATCCACCGGTACACACGATGGGGGTCGAAACGGTACTGTACCAAGGAAATCACGGGCAAAGGCGGAAGATTTATGCAGACGTTCGTGCCACCGCAAGCGGAAAGCGAGTAAGTTGGCAAGTAGATTGAAAAATCCTTCCCCAAAAAGCCAAAACCAAATACAAATGGTTCACGCGTTGGGAGGAAAAACGTTGCTTCACAAAATCAAATAGACACTCGGGAGCACTCGGGAAACATAACCCATCTTTTGTTGTTTTGCTTTCGTTCCAGTGGAAAGTGAAGAGAAAACTTTAACCAAAGGATGTGAGGAACAGCTGGAGTGATAGGGAGAAAGAGAGAGAAAGAGAGAGAGAAAGAGAGAGAAAGAGAGAGAGAGAGAGAGACAGAGAGAGAGAGAGAGAGAGAGAGAGAGAAAGAGAGAGAGAGAGAGAGAGAGAGAGAGAGAGATAGCACCAACAACAGCCGGTGGAGGTAGGTCCCAACTGCTCTATGCATTATGATTTTTACGTACTCGCCATTTCCATATTTCGATTTCCTGCTGTCAAACGATGTCAAAAGTATGTTTCCGCCAACAAGCATGAGCGCCGGTGCACATATGTGACAATGGAGGCCTGGAAGGGCTAAAAAAGCATAACGGTTGTTCTCCACCAAAAGAGCCACAACAATCGAGGGCCAGCCGAGGTACAATGTCACCGTCGACGAAATATAAAGGCAATGGCATAAGAGATATTGATTGATTTTGTTAAAAGGATCTTTCGCAGTAATGTACAAAGCACAGATTCACAGGAGCTATCTTTGAAGAGGTGAATTGTTGTGAGCGTAGCACGAGCAGAAAGAGTAAATCTATTGAATAGCTGCTAGCTGTAATTTGATTGATGGTTGGTTAACAATTTGGCTGCAAATAAAACTGAGCTGTTTCTGGTATTGTGCAGTTAAATGTTATTAATAAACCAGATTTTTAAGCAAACGTGGTTCTATTGTTAGCAAGGTGAATATGAAGAAAATAATCTTAATTTTATTACATTACATCTAGGATAATTTGCAAACAGTTGCACACCACCTAATTATTGCACACTGCGTATAAATTATTGTTTTTCCCAATGTTTACGAAATTCTCATGAATGTTAGCATTTTTCCTTGCATATGGAGCATTTTTGTCACATATTCCACTATTTAATTTTTTTTAAAGAGCACTATTTAGATTTTAAAATACAAAAGGAAATATTTCGACTGATTTCGATCAAAACGAATGGATTTCTTAGCAAAACCGCTAAGAATTGTGCCCCACAAATAAGGTTTATTTCGCCCTGTGAACAACTTGCGCTTTATATTTTGATTGTAATCAAACAATTATAGTTAATTCTCGCGATTCGGTAGCAAAATGTTTGATTTTAGTAAAAAACACTTATTTTAATCCACTGTTTAGTTATTGGAACAAAGAGAGGGCTTCGATCCTCTTTATTGCACAGGCCAAAGCCTCCTTTTTTATTCTTTTTGACAGTTTTTTGTTGACAATTAACCTGTGGCAGCAGGTGCAAGTCCGCTACTTATTTTGCGGGATTCCGGCTTGAATTAAGAACAAACGTGAAATGTAACAGCGTTTCGTATTGTTCTAAACACTATTCGATAGAAAACATCCATTTCGGGGCTCTTTTTCGTCGGTTTCAGTGTATTGGAAAGTGTTGAATAATTGGCCATGAAGTGTGCAATAATCAAATTTGGAGTTTTTGTAAGTGCGCAATAATAAGATTTTTTAATAGGTTTAAAAATCAGTATTTCTTGCCATTAATCATAATTTTTATCACTTTAATAAAATATACATATTATTTTTGAACCAATAATGGTTTATTATAAACACAAATTACAAGAATAATGTTGTTTTTATCCACCCTGCAAAATGTGCACTTATAAATTAGACTATAATATAGTATTTCACGGTAATTATGTTAGTTAATTAGCAAAACTGGACCCATATCTGCGGGTGGCCGATCATATATTATTAGAGAATAAGTTGCATTTTTAAATTTTTCATATAATTTCAAGAAATGTTTTGTAATAGTTTTTTTGAGTTTAATTTTTTCATAAGTAAAAGACTACAGAAATAAGTACTATGACAATATATTATATATTATCGCATTCTAGTAAGATACAGATGTAATGTTTATGTCAGAAATATAAATAGTATTTCCACTTCTCGTGTCAATTAAAAAAAACAGAATAATTTTCAACAAATTCTTATTGACTTGATAGATTAAATGCTCATTTAAAACTTTCAAATCCAAGAAAAAATTACTCTAAACTTATAATCGTGCTATTTGTTTTCAATTATAAAGAACATTATAGAAGATGGTGTTTTTAAAACACAATCAAACACAATAAAATGAAGAATATTAATTGACTTATAAAAAACAATGTCGCACGCTATAGCATTTTAAAAAGTTATTTTATTGATACTCCTCCGTAATTTAGCAATGACTTTTAGAAAAATCGTATCTTGTGGAATATCAATTGAATGAACTTATGATATTCACCGTACTAAAAACAGTTTGTTTTATAAACGTTTTGATTTACTTGAATCTGATCGTATTATTCTTTATTTTAACTTTCGAGCTTGCACGATTTGTTTTTATCTTTTTTTTTTTCAATTTTTACACTCATTTCGAACAGATACTAATGTTTGTATTCTAAAACATCTGCATCCTCGAAATCTCTCTATCGACCAGTATTATTTTAAGAAGCACCCATAAAAACTCATGTCTTACCGCACAAACATAAGCAAACTGAATGTTTTCTTTTGTTTTTGTAAAATGTAATGATCATACCCCTTTTACCAACGAGCTATTTCTACTGACAAACACATTTCTCACATTCTTCAATGCTCCCAAAACGGGAAAAGGTCGCACACGAAAATGTTGTCACTTGTCACCGGTGATTAGTTTTCTGCCCTGTGGAAATGTTCTTTTACCACTAACTAACACATATTAAAAAAAACTAAGGTGGTATATCTTGTGGGTGAAACTCGGACACATTTTCAAATGTGCAGAACACACGCACACTGTACTTCATTACACACATTCCAAGACGGAAAGACCTTTTCAGCATCTTCGTCAGTGGACTGCGACTGAGCCGCTAGCAGCAAATGTTAAACGATTGAAACTGGGGCCAGTGTCACCCAAGCCACGCACAGAACATTTTCCGTCCTGAAATCCGTCATCATATTCTCTCAACGGGTAAACACGTGGCAGAGTTCGACCTGCTTATTACGTAATGTATACATAACGATGCTCCAACAGCGCACTGACGTCGTAGCGACTACGGACGGCTAATCATCGCGAGACGGAGAGAAGTCATCCAAATTTATGGCAAGATTATGAGTCTATAAAATCAGATTTAATAACCACTTTCCTTACCGCACACATCCTTGGTTAAGGGTGGATGAAAGTCGACAATGCAAAGGCAAAAGATTCGTCTTCATCAGTCATGTTTTCATCATCAATGTTTGCGCTCCGTAGCACGTGTTTCTTTGAATCCTTACCCCACTACTATGAAATACACAAAAGTGTCTCAAGTCGAAAAAAAATCACTGCTTACCGTACATACAATTATATTCTAATTCCTATTCCTCTTAACAACCCACTTCATTCTTACCAGTGTTGGTTTTAGCTATGTCGGGTCACTTTTTCTTCGCAATGAAATTCCCTAGTTGTAAACGTTGACTGGCTTTGTTTCAGATTTGTGCTAAATAAATCAAACCACCTTTTGAATTGTTAATGGTGCCTTCATGCGTGTAATTCATGTTGGATTTTTTTTTTCCAGTCCATTTGGCGCTCCGGCATGGGTTTGTTGTCAATGGTACGATTCTTTGAATGGGTAGAAAATATAGCATTTGTAACTAAATGTTTAACCATATAATTGAAGATCCAATATGATTCATGTTTTTTATGTAAAATAATATTATGTACATCAAATTCAACGTATCATTTCACCTATACATTTTCTTCTTAAACATGTAAAATTGTATGTTCTCTTTATACTCTCCTAGGTGGATTTAGCATGTTCCATTTTATTACTGCCGGCACGAGCGCCCGACCATGAAACATGAATGGAAACGCAAAGCAAACGTAACTGGAAGAAAGATTTCCGCAACACACGGAGGGTTTACTTTTGGATTGCTTCCCACAAAACGAAAAACGTTTTCCATACACCGAGCTCACCCAGCGTTTGAAGCAAGTCAACATTGTTCACCCTAATGGCCCAATGCCACTTGATTTGCTTCACTGTTTCACTGGGTTTCCCCAGTATCCGCAAAACCGCTACAACTGCAGACGTCGACGACACAGTTTGCAGTGGTTTGGTTACGAATTTTTACTGCCAGCAACGTCTACCACACATCCCAGTTACGGTGCATTTGCCACAAAAACATGCGAAGCATCCCCGTGACCCCCTAACGGCAGTCAAATAATTTTTCTAAATTCAAATCGACAATTTCCTCCTCACAACGTTAACGTTTTTGTTTGGTTTTCCGTTGTGCAAATGCGAAAGAACGCGTTACACATCTCTACAATATGTACTATAGAGCCTACTTTCGCTTACGAGACATTCGGCAAGATGAAGGGCAGGAAACTCATTTTCCTTATGTGACCCGATCACTATCTGCTGTTCTATCTGGTGTTCTGCTCCTTCTCGGTGTCGTTCTAGAGCAAAAGGTTTAAGGCGTAATAATGCGCCAGAATACGTCGGAACAACAGGCTGAAAATCAGACATTCCGCCAACTGGCAATCGACAAAGGGGGCAGCAAAGGACAGACGAAAGCACTTGCGTGAATTATGTTGGCACACGATCACGGAAAGCTAGGGCTCAATTTGGTCGGATAACAGCTTGAGATTTCCGATCGAACCCGATATCGACGTTTCGATATAGCGCTCTCGAGCATGCTGTCACAGGATTTTACGTCTCGAGTTCCTGGCTGCACCCCTACTGTCTGCACGTGTTTGGCAAAGATAAGAAGTTCTATCGAGCGGACGGACAACGCATCGGTGGCTGTTCCTTTCGTTCCGCCATTCGTTGCGGTCGGAATCAAAATTAATCCCGCAGCACATGTTGCGTTAAAATGTAATAAATTGATAGTGACGCTCATTTTGGTGTTTTTGTTTTTATTGTCTTTTCCTTCGTCAGAAGACTGTGCCTGCCGTACCGTGTCGTCGTTGGCGCCAGTTGTTGTCCTAGGACGTGGAAAGACTTTCTCCTCTGGTAACGGTGTCCCTTCTTCATGCTTAAACGGCTCAGACGGACTACATCGCTGGATAAATCGATGCACCGAGCTCTTACAAGTTTTGTAATCGCCATTAGCATTCAACAGTATGTAGGATGCCGCATTGCTAAACTATTTTCAGCTGGAGTTAGTGCAGCAATACTAGAAGCAGCTGTATAAAGCATTAATAATAACTTTCCTTTTCCAATGTGAGGGTTGAAATAAATGAGATCGATGCAATTTCATCAGGATAACATGCGCAATAAACGGGACTTAATATTTATTGCTTTGCGTTGTTTCAATCGGAGAAACCAACAATGATATGGATGAGTTTATATTCATTTGTGTCACTCTAGAAGTCATTAGGCTCGAAATTCAATAATTAGTATAGGCATGAACCCAACTGGGATTCGAGTGATGAGTAATGTGTCCTGAGGTTTATTCCGTTTTCGCTGTACACGATATTGCAGAGTATTCAATTTCTAATTTTATTATTTTTGCTTCGTCATACGATGTCAGAACATATATATTATAGAATATGAACATAATTCTAAACATTAATATTAGAGGAAGTCGTATAGTAATATTTAAAATCGATCAACACGATTTTTGCTGGCAACGCTAAGTAAACAATTCCCTGACTTTTACAGTTTTGATAATGTACATGACATTTTGAAATTTCTTACCCAAGCATTTAACCAAAAAATTACTCAACTTTTAAATAAATAAATTTCGAATTGTTATTTTATAATATTTTTTACCAAGAGCAGAATAAAATAATATAGAATATTTTGTCAACATTCTAGATTCAGCAGTTTAATTAAAGCAGTAGCAGTTAACATCAAATCCACATATTGCATTCAGCTCTCTTCTATTCTTTATCATCTAAAATCGACTGCCTGGTAGGTTTAACGTTTTGCTTAAAATAAATTATCAGGCGTATTTTATTCTTATGATCGAGTCGTCGTCGAGACGAGTTGATGAAATCTGTGTGTTCTTTGGTATGGGAAAGTTCACTTTGGATTTCTTTTTCTCCACTTGAATTGAATCGAGTTCAGAATAGAGTAAGCCTGTATAACTGCCTAAATATTTACTATATATGTCATTGCATTTTAACAAATGTTACCTAAATTTTACTTTGATTATGGTAGCTTCAACCAAGGGGCGAATTACTCTGTTTATTTAACATAATAAACAAATAATACCGACTAGCATTTGAGCTGATATGTTACACCCATTGTACTGCTGTCAACGTATTCCCATCATAAAACAACGACCGTTTAAGGGTTAATGATTTATTTTTGTAAGCATATCACACAGACGCCGATGGGTTTGTACGCGCCCGTTTCCAACCGATGCGCTACGCTACGGATCTATCCAACCCCAGACGCAAATGGTCACAGCATTAGACTGTCGATTGTAACAATAAACAATGAAACCACGCTCTAAACGACTGATGATATCATTAGCCGAAATGAAAACATCCGTTCACAGTGGGCCAGCCGATACCGAGCGCACGGGGACGCGGAGTCTTTTTTCCATCCCTCCAGCTTAAGACACACATACGATGGATACGCAGTTTTCCTCATTTGTGTCTACCGTCTTCATCGCACCCAGCACAAGCTTCGATACTTCCATCTGCCACAATATGCAATCGATCACGTGCCCTTTCGTCGTCAGAAGAAAACAATCCTTCTCGCGCACCCTAAAATGTACTTCGCGCACACACTTGTTTACGGTGCGGCATAAGGCATCCCACCGGGTTGCTTTTCACCGGTGGATGGCGATGATAGTTTACAACTGGCATTTTTATTTACGTTTTTCTTTGTTTTAAATTCGACTGAGCGGAGGATTTCTCTTCCTCTTTCTTCTACAGAATGTGGCTTACCTTGTCCATATGTAGCCAATCACGTTCGGGTTAATAGAAAAGATTTGTTTTGGTTGTGCTTCGCAGAATATTAAGATGTTAAGCTTATTGCTGAAACAAATTCAACTGCTTTTCATTCAGGAGGAACGGTCCAAAAATGCTGTATTGTCAAAAAACAACGATTTATTCTGCCAAATCTATCATTATTTCATAAAAAGATGTTATGTCAGCCTAATATTTTATATGTGATGATATGTGTTGTCGTGTGATATTTTCATCGTTCTAATTTTAAAAGTTCATGTTCACAAATACATTTCTGAGATCGTTTGTCCGGTTCTCAACTCGAGCGGTATATAAAATATAGCAAAATATTCGATTTTTTGTTGTAGACACGATTTCAATACTTATAATTATTGTTATAACAATAACCAATAATCATTGAGACGATGTGTAGTATTTTAAGTCAATTATAATGATCCAAATGTAGTGCTGTGTGATAACCTCCACAATGCAAAATGGGCAGTTTAGAAAAAATTTCGGGATAAAATTATTTTTGCAGAAATTGTTTGTTTTTATCGTTTGTAGTAAAGAGTTATGATAGTAAATAACATTTTATATGTAGTTCGCATCCATACCACCAGGTGGCGCTACATAAAATAGTGTTTTAAGGGACCTTTGCTTAATTTTATTAATTTTGTGTGTTTTTTTTCTTGTATTTGTTGTTTCTAACAGTATAAACCATATTAAAATATATTGTAATGTTTTATAATATATGAACAAAACATAATAATTTTGAATAAGATAATATTTTCTGTTTTGTATAGGACAATTGTAGCTAATTTTCATCACTTTTACTCACAGGTAGTACAAATATTAAAATTTTACATACACAACTTAGGTGGATGCTATTACAAGCTTCTGACGTCTTGTTCACATTTCTAGAGACATGAATAAAGGCATTTAAATAATTCGGTAGAGCAGGTACATTGAAATAAAGTAGTTCCCAAATTCGTCATGAAAAGCAGCTCATATTGTAAGTCTTTGAATATTCATCCTATACTTTTCCAAGTCCTGTACTGCCTTCAGAAGGGGTAATAAAACTAAAAATTGTATGTTCTTGGTTTTACAACTATCCGAAAAAGCAGAGTTCAACGATAGCTACAAACAAAGTATTTACTTCATTAGTAAAGTTAAACTCTGTCTTTGTTTTAGTGCGTGTAGCTACTGATATTGAATTGGTTAACGAATCAGAGGAATACAGCTCATTATACAAAATGTCCTTCTGGATGCATTTTCTTTCTTGTAAAATATTCTTTGTAGCATACTCCCCTATATCCTTATATTTAGTTTGTCATGACTTTTGGGAGTTCTGCTCCCAAAGCGCCAATAGATGCTGGTGCATTCATAACGTTTTCCTGTTATGCGTATAATTTCAGAATTATTTTCCTTACATCCGTCTATAATCTGGAGTAGGACCAAAAGTTATTTGATTCTAATTTGCTTCATTATATTTAATAATAAAGTTAGGTTAGAATAGAAATTTACATATTAGATAAGTACATGAGCTGAAACTAAGATACACAGCTTCGTAATGGAAATTAAAATCACGTAGAATATAGTTTTGTAGAATACACTAAATACGCTACACTAGGCTCCTATGGAGCCGCCTAGTTGCGCATGTGTCTGTTTTTAGAAAAAGTTGATGTGAAAAAACTTCAATAAAATTCGCGTTCGCAAACTTTCGCAGAATATTTCTTCACAGATTGATAGTATATATATTACACTATTATGTGACATATATGAGACAACGCCACTCTACGCCACTTCAATAATGGCATCATGTCAAAAATTAAAATGATGAAATTTTTTAGGAAGTTTCTTCAGTTATTATCGTTTATTTTTGCATAAAATTAACTTAACTCAAAATCTTTAATGTATTTTTAAAGCTGACTAAATATCCTTTTTAAAATGTCTAAACTTATCAAAATCGGTTTATATTTGAAAAAGTTACAAAGGTTCAAAGTTTTCCAAAAAAGTGAAAAATTTTCTGCGTTTTTTTAACAAATCTCGACTTTGAAAGGTCTTTTCTAGAGAACCAGAAAAGATAAAGAGCTCATATTTGGTATTTTTCTTAGTTTAACCCTTAGTATTGTAACCTATTATTTGGAATGGCGCTATTACAAAGTTGATTTTTTGAATTTCATCCCGGCAAATGCCCATTGTGCAATGGGTTAAATTTTCATTTTCTTTCGCCCTCAAAGTTGGCCGTCCAATTCTTTCAACGCGGCGCATTATACCCTTTAAGAATGAATACCTATAATTGATAGAACAAACATTGGGCAACACGCTTACATCAACGCAGCATTCTTCCGTACCTTTCAGAATGGCCAACATCTCTTGTTTACCAACGCCTGTTCCCCGGCATCAATACGACAAGACGATTGAATTAAACGCAATCCTACCGCCACACACACACGCTTACGCACAGAAACAAAACAAGAAGGAAAATTCCTTTCCCACCCATGGATCGTTCCAATCGAAATGAATCGAGCCGCGTTGTCGTATTTGTTCGACGCTGATGGCGATGTTTCTATTATTTATTATGCCTTCTTCCCCTGCCGGAACTGGCGGTGGCGGGCCAACAGGGGCCAGCGTGTGGGTAGATCGCATACCGAAGCACCGAAACACTCACAACGGACGCGGTGCGTCAGAATCCCGTCCACACTTCGTACGCACAGTCACAGACGAGTCGTACTCATGAATGTGTAAACATTCTGATCCACCTCCTCCAATCGGGCGTTTCGGGTTTTCCGCTTCCAGCGGCATTTTCCGACCATTTAGACGAAAACCCCTTTCGACCCCGAGGCTCACGCTGTCGCCCACTTCCTTTGAACCCAACCGGGGCGGTACACCAACGGGAACGAGAAAGATACAGTTTGTAGCCAATGCGATGGTGGGGATGGAGCATAAAAGAGTTTTCCCCTTTTTAACCTCGAACAAACGGGAGCCTCCGGGTTTTTTTTCAGTAGAGGGGAGCACGCTCATTGTGTTGTTGTGCTTGTTTTTTCCACGCTCCACACTTTGCGTGCTTCGCCACTTCGTTGTTGAAGTGGGAAACACTTTTCACACGGCAACCTTTAACCGAAAACGGTGTGCTAATCGTTGCCGACGAAAAACCCTTTTGCAAGTGGAGCGGTAGGCACCGTTTGAGACGCAAGGGGTAATTTATGGAAATTATGAAAATTGTTAAATGATATCCTGATATTTGTATCCATATGACACGTGTGTGTGTGCGTAGGTGCGGGCATAACGATAGGCAACACAGTACCGGCCCCAGTTGAACGGGATGGGGAGAACTTGTTGCTACATTATGTTTGTCATCGGATCGACTCCAATATCCGCTTCTCCTACGGAATGTTTCCGCACATTTGACCCTGACCGTCCTTTCTCCCGCCATAGCTACTGCCAGACATTAATATGCTCACGAATATAGCGCACAACCCTTGCTTTTCAGATTTATGACCGGTAGATTGGATCTGATTGCATCGAATTTCGTAAGCAACCATGCACGTCGCCACGAGCATGTTTTTTCTCTCCTCTACTGAGGTTGGTTTTTATTCGCCCTTTCACGTTCGGTCAAATGCGTCATTTCGGGACAGTCAAGGAAAAAAAACACATAATAATTTAAAGTGCTTTTGACATTTTTTTTTCGTAGCTCTATTAAACATCGAATGAAACCCGTTTGTGCCTGATGGGTGCAATACGAATGGAACAGCATTCATTTCTTCATTTCTCATTTAATTTGCTATCAACCGACGAATGTCGTGGTCGTGCTGGGGTGTAAATTAATATATGACGAATGCTTGACAGTTGGCGCAAGAATGTCAAAGTTAACGTGTGCATTTAGTGGCTGTGATCAGCGCAGCGGGCTGCGGAATATAGCACAGGCGTCTGGATTTTATTAATAAGCGCATGAAAATAACTTTTTAAATGTCAATATCGCCGGACCGATGCTCTTCCGCCTTGCCAATGAATGGTTTAGATTGAACGAAAGGAAATGTCGTGGAAAATGAGCAGATTGCCAAAAATATTAAGCAAAACATTAACAAGTGTAAGTGTATGACCAGTGTAGGACAAGCGCATACACAATGTTCTGGAACATTTAGCTAACCCCTTTATGTAGGCTTCGCGTAATCAACATTTTTTTACATTGAACGTGCAATTTACTGGCGGCAATTATGTTTGTGATTCTCGCGAAGGGAATGAAATGTTATACAAATATGTAAACGTGACTTTTTTTTGTACTTTTCTGCCATTTTTCTGTGAGTAGTATGCAATATTTCTATGGCATTCGAATTGTAGTACCGAACAATAGTTCGCTAGTGTTCATTTGTCTGTAATCGATCAGCATTTATACAAAGGAAGAGGAAAAAATCTCCCATAGTGCTGTAAATATGAGCTACCGATACCACACTCACTGCAATTGTTTACCATTCGTCTTGCTACTAATCGCCATACGTGCCCGGCTGGAGCTTGTAGTTTATTCATCAGACTTTTGATTTGCATGAAGCATTACCATTACAACGAGGCAGGTAAGAGCAATCAAACTAGGGCAAAGTCAAGTTCTCTATTGAGAGCAAGAAAATTGAAATACTGAAGGCGTAAGGCGTTGTGGTAACTGGAGAAGTTTCAATCATCCGTCCGTCGACGGGGCCTCATTTGACCTGAGGAAACTATTTTACTGTAGAAACACACTTCCTATGGCTTTGCTCCCTGTTGATCTTTTTGTATTTCCTTCAACAGAGTGTTCATATAGCTACCATCAATCATTTAAAGGTGCAATGCAAGTGATCTTCAACAAAATGCCTCTTTAATGCGCAACAACAATAACAATCGACAACTTATGTGTTGAAAGACATTATCGCGTATGTAACGACAAATACAACGACAACAAAAGCAACCTCTCGAAATAAAATCAGCATTATATCTGTAAGTGTTATAACAAAACATAAGCGTGAATATGATTAAATTCTAATCAATGATTTGTTAAAACGAAAGAACAATTGGAATTATTTAATTACAGTAGAACGTCGATTATCCGGGCAGCTCGGGACCGGACGGTTGCCGGTTTATCGATTTGCACGTATAATCGGCCAAGAAATGTCAAATTCAAATAAAAATTAAAAAATTCATTAGTTTTATGATTAATTCACATTGAATTAATCTAAGTCATTAGTAGAATATTATGTTAATCAATAACTATAGGTTTAGTAACTGATCATGAAAAAAAAAAATTATTCCGAAAATACCACTAAACACTACATAGCTGCACAAAAAATTGGTTGCCTACTTGACTTTTCTTTTTTTCTTTCTTGTTTGGCTCAACAACCGATGCCGGTCAAGGCCTGCCAACCCACTTGTGGGGTTGGCTTTCAGTGACTTATTGATTTCCCCCCATAGCAGGATAGTCAGTCCTACGTATGGTGGCACGGTCCATTTGGGGCTTGAACCCATGACGGGCATGTTGTTAAGTCGTACAAGTTGACGACTGTACCATGAGACCGGTTAACTATCTTAACCGGCCTACCTGACTATCGCTGCAAATTTTCGCCGCATGTTTGAGCAGCTATCACATTTATGCGCACGGTTAAGCCGCCCGACGGTTAATCCGCCCCCGGATAATCGACGTTCTACTGTATGTCATAAATTTATAGGAAATCAAGTAAAAAAGTAGCTAAGAGGAGTAGGTTATTATTTTATTTAAAAACAACACACCAAATATAAATAGGTAGTTATAACAAAAAAGAAAAGGGGCTAATGTTATTAAAAAGAAAGTGTATTAAGAAAAACCTATAATGATCAAAAGAAAAGAAAACAAACGACATCTGTAAAATTTTATCAATATTAGACAAATGGGCATAAGGCAAATACATTTTCTGAAAAAAAAAACAATAAAAACTTATAAAAGAAAATACCAAAATTACTCAGAGTTTATATTCTTCAGATAACCAAACAAAATACATTGTACCATGATTAGACAAACAAATTTCTCAAACAAATCTGTAACACTGAATAAATTTGAATAGTTTTTTTTTGTAAACATGACGCCTTGGTGTGTTGCACATTTTCATCGTATTTTTCCCCTCAACAGTGACCTCAAAGAAAAAGTTTTACAATCTGTAACGCAAAAAGTCCCGTGACTGACGCGTCTTAACAAGAGCACGAAAGAACAACTTATCACAGCAAATCTTGTCTACATCCTTCCCACGCATATTCACACCTATGTACCATTTGGGCCGGTATCTGTCTGCTTTATTTCCACACATAACCATACAGTTGGCCTGAAGCAACCAAAAAAAAAAAAAAGCATTCAAGCTGTGTTAAACTCCTCTCTGGAGCCACCATTTCCTTAACCGGGCAATAATCCCAGTAGAAGGTCTGCAGTGACGGAATCGCAACCCCGTATGCAAGCGGAGTAAGTAACGCTACACTGTTCTTAGGGAAGAACGGAACTTACTTTATTCATTCATATCAGCGTAGCCGTTCTACGCCGCTATCTTACTCTAGCGATGCCTAATCCTAATTTTCCTAATCCTAGTTTCCTTATGCCCTATGTCCTTATCATGAATACCCCCACCCTTATTTTAATGTGGCTTCTATGCCCACGCACTTTACGCGCGCATCCTAATTACTAACACTACTTAAACTACTAACCGCACAAGCTGTCCTAATCTATAAAGTGGGCGTGGCCTTCCTATCTAATCCTATGCTATAGTTCATCCTACTTCCGAATTCATCCTAGTTCTAGTCTTAATCCTAATTAGTTCATTTCTATTTTTAGACCTTGTTCATTTCTGTCGGCGACATCCTCCCCCCCGTAAGCGCTCGTAGAGGGTTACAACAAAAAGGAGCCGACTGAACTTACTTTTCTTCTTTTTCGTTACGTACGTCTAGCTTAGCAACTTTTGCGGCAGGTCTTTTTACCATCGTGGTTCCTACACGCATTACTACCGCTCTCACTTGCCCATCCTTTGCCGTATCAACATCTACTACTCTTCCCTTTATCCACCTACCGCTAACCTGTTCGTTCGGAAATGTCACAATATCTCCTATTTTTAGTGGTTCTGCTTTATTTAACCATTTCCCGCGCGATATCAATTGAGGTAGGTATTCCTTCACCCATCTCAACCAATAATTTTGAGCCGCTAGTCTGGATTTTTTCCAAATAGACCTCGATGCCTCGGCTTCAACAATGTCTAAAAGAGAAGGTGCGGCCTCTCCGGAATAACCAATTAGGAAGTGGCTTGGTGTTAGAGGTTCATCATCCTCGTGTTCAATAGGGATGTGCGTTAGCGGTCTATTGTTAATGATAAATTCTATCTCTATCAACAAAGATCTCAACGCTACTTCGGGCAAGGAATCTTTTGTTAACGGGAAAAGACTTTTTACCTCTTGCACCATTCTTTCCCAAGCCCCTCCAAAATGTGGTGCTGCCGGTGGATTAAAATGCCAGTAAATTCCTTCCGTTGCACACCTTTGCTGAATTTGTGCCATTTCTCTACAAGCACCAACAAAATTAGTACCATTGTCGCAATATATATGGGCAATTTTTCCCCTTCGATGCTGCATATTTTTTAGAATCATTATAAATGTGTTAGAACTAAGATCGTTGGCAAGCTCTAAATGTACAGCTCGGGTTGTTAGGCATGTAAACAATGCTCCCCATCTTTTTTCAGATCGTCGACCAATCGTAACAGTAAGTGGCCCAAAATAATCCACTCCTGTATGCGTGAATGGTTTAAAATATGCGGCTGTTCTACAAAGTGGCAACGCTGCCATTTGAGGCGCTTGTGGCTTGGCCTTATCATTTTTACATTTTTGGCAGATAGCTGATACCCTTTTCAATACGGCTCTAAGATCGACTACCCAGAATCTCTGGCGTATGGCGGCAATTACTGTTTCGGTTTTTTTATGTTGATATTTTTCATGGTAAAATCGTACGATGAGCATGGTTATATAGTGAGATTTAGGTAATAAAATTGGATATTTTGTATCTGAACTTAAAATTTCGACTTTATCTAGCCTTCCATTTGCTCTCATAATGTTGTTTTCATCTATGATAGGGCAGAGATTTTTTATGTTGCTATTTTTCGATATTGGCAATTTCATGCTAAGGGCTGTTACCTCCTCTTCAAATCCTTCCCATTGTGCTTTCCTAATTAATAGATTTTCAGCCATGTCTAAAATGGGCTTATCTATTATTTTTGGACTTTCTTTATTTTTTGATTTAAGTCGTTTTAAATATGTTAGCCCTATTGCCAATGCTTTCATCAATCTTTTCCAGCTGGAGCACCAATTGACATTTATGACTTCCCAGTCTATTTTTTCCGTTGTGCTAATTGCGTTAAGGTAAATCGATTGCATTTCTTCTACAGTTTCTGACTCGAGATCGAGTTTTGGAATTTCCTGATCTTGCAAAAACTTCGGTCCTGTTAACCAAATGGATTGCCGCGATGATTGTTTGGTGGCTTCATCGGCCGGATTATTTTTTGAACAAACCCAGTTCCATTGTGCGGCTGAAGTTTTACTTAATATTTCTCCTACTCTTGCAGCTACGAATTGTGTGTACCTTTTTGGTTCTGCAGCAGCTATCCATGCCATTACTGTTTTAGAATCAGTCCAGTAGAACGTGTCGTTAATGTGTACCCTGAGCTCTTTTAAAATTGTATCGGCTAATCTTACTCCGAGAACTGCACCTTGCAGCTCCAAACAGGGAATTGATAAAGGCTTTATCGGCGCAACGCGAGATTTCGCTGCTATAGGAGAGACTTCAATGCCATTTGAACTAATTGTTCTCATATAAACGATGGCTGCAAAAGCTTTGTCGGACGCATCGACAAAAACGTGAATTTCCCGCCGAGTTATGCTGTGATTTGTTTGGGAATAACATCTTTTAATATTGATTTTTTCAACTATTTTCATGCTCTTAACCCAAGCGTTCCATTGATTAATTATAACAATTGGAAGCTTGTCATCCCAATTATGCCCTAATCTCCACATTTCCTGCATTATTAATTTGGCTTCTATAAGGTGGTTTGCTAATAATCCTAATGGATCGTATATTTTCATTATTACTGACAAAACTTCACGCTTTGTTGTAAATTTGTTGGCCATATTAAGAAATTTAAGTATATATTTGAAACAATCGCCTTCTGTATCCCACCATTGGCCTAATATTTTTGGGTAAGTTTGATCCTTTTCAGTGATTTTTAATAAACTGCTTTCACTTACACGCTCTGCTGCCAAGTTATTTAATAAGCCCTTTGAATTTGATATAAAATTTCTAATAAAAAAGTTTGCTTCGTCGTGAATGGTAATTACTTCGCTTACTCTTTCTAGAGCTGCTTCTTCTGTATCAAAACTGTCAAGGTAATCATCGACGTAGTGATTTTGAATAATTGCTGTGACAGCTTCGGGGTGAATATTTATAAATTGCTTAGCATTTTCATTTTTTACGTATTGAGCGCACGCTGGTGAGCAGGTAGCTCCAAATATCATTACATTCATTTTTAATGTTTTTGGAATACTAGTAGGACTTTCTCTATACAAGAAAAGCTGTGCGGATTGATCTTGCTGTCTTATTTTAACCTGGTGGAACATTTCTTTTATGTCCCCTGAAACCCCTACACTTCCTTCGCGAAAACGAACAAGAATTCCGAAAAGAGATGCAACTGCATCGGGACCTGTTAGTAACTGCGAATTTAATGAAATTCCTGCGTTTTTCGCGGCAGCATCGAAAACTAATCTTGGTTTTGGTTTGGGCTTATTATAATTTATCACTGCGAAATGGGGAATATAATTTATTTTGTTACCGAGCAATTGATGATGATTATCCTTCACAACTTCAGCATAACCCTTTTCACAATATGATGCAATTTCTGCATGATACCATTCCTTCAGCGCATTATCCTTTTCTAATTTTCGTTCAAGACCTTGTAAGCGTCTCAAGGCTTGTTCATAGCTTTCTGGTAAAACAACTTTATCATCCTTCCAAAGCAAACCTATTTCGTAACCAAGATTTACCTTTTTCATTGTACTTTTCATAAGCGTGTTAGCTCTTTCTTCTGATTTTGAGATCAATTTATCCGATCCCGGTTTGACCCCAAATTCTTCTGTTGAGAAATAGTCTCTCATAAGTTTATGCAAGGACATTTTTTGCTCGTTGTTCTCTATGACGGTAAAGAGCTCATGTTTTTCAGCCATGTTTTTTTCTGTGTATTGTGTTTGAATTTCATTGTTTTCACCAAATAGCACCCACCCCAAATTTGTCTCATTAGCTATCGGTTCTCCTGGTTTGCCTGCGCGACTTTGTCGTGCATATATCAAATGTGCGTGAGGTAGCCCAAGTAATACTGTTGGCCTACCATTTTCAAAACTCGCTAACGTTATATCTTCGAGATGTTTGTATCGTGTTTTAATTTGTTCTGCGTTGACTGATTGAGCTGGCAGACGCATTTCTTGCACTGTTCGTAACCCGTTTAGATCTAGGAATTTTCCTTCGACATTTTTAATTTTAACACTTATCACTTCACTTTCGGGCTCCTCTTGACGTACCCCGTTTGTCCACGACAATGATAAAGGTAGCTTAGGACCCGTGGCCTTTAACGCTTCCTTCGTTTGCTTGAGAATCAAGCTAGCCGATGAACCCGTATCGATGAATGCAAATGTATTCAATTGTTTCGCGTTATGTTTAAGTGTTATGGGCAATATTTGAAATAGACATTGTTTGTGATTATGGACATTTAATCTTTCAACGGTATGCGTATTTGGTCGAAAATTATGAAGAAGAGTATGATGTTTTTGTGGCAATTATTTTCTCTGCACTGTGGTGGAAGGTAGCAAGTTCGCGATTCATGATTTGTTTGGTTACAGCAATTTGCACATATTCTACCTTGCTTTATGACATTCCAACGCTCATTAACATGCATGTATTGAAATCTACGACAATCAATTAATTTATGACCAAGGCCACAAATGAAACATTTTGCTCTTTGCCTTTGGACAGGCTCTTGAATTACGCGTTGTTGGGGCTGTGCATATGAGCAAGACGGTTGGTCTGCTTCCTTTGCTCCCTTCGCCTTTAATAAGATTGCCAATTGCTCCTGGGGTCTGAGCCATGCCGCAAGGTCGCCTAAAGTTCTAACCCTTTTTCACTTAAAGTGTATTGATACCATTTTCGCATTAGTTCGACCGGTAGTTTTCCCACTAAGTTTTCTATGAGCATAGTATCTTGCAAATAATCTGCTCGACCCAACGTGGTCATACTTCCTATCATATTGTCGATTGCATGCATAAAGGTAAGAAAAGTTTTAGGGTTATCCATGTTTGGGTTATCTATGCTCATGAGGTCTTTAACGAGCGTTTGGTAAATTATATTTGGGTTGCCATATTCATTTTCAAGGCGCTCCATGATGGCTTCTATGTTAGCTTCATCGAAAAGCATTCCGCTGACACTTTCAGCTGCCTCCCCTTTCAAACTTTTCTGTAAGGCTCTTAGAATTTCTAAGGCTGAAAAATCTTCCTCGCGTTTAAATTTATCAAACACAGTTTTAAATCGCGTCCAGGTTCTGAAGTTGCCATCAAATTCTGGCAAGTCCATTGTCTGGGGCCTAGGAGGACTTGCGGTTCGTTCCTTTAAAACTTGCACCATGCTCCTGATAAACTCCATTAAATCCGGGCTCGGTTCGGCTTTCGGTATATTTGCGATAGGATTTGTTGTGACATTTTCCTCCTCCTCTTCACCTAAGCTGAAATCTTCCATCTCTTGGGCTTGACGCAATAATTCCGCGTTTTCTTTTTTTAACCGTTCAACTTCTTCCCTTTCGTACGCCCGTTTTTTCTCTAGTTCTTCTTTCTCCCTTTTAACCCGCACTAATTCTTCGTTCTCCCTTTTAAGTTCCGCAATAACATTATATAATTCTGACGGGTCTACGTCGGACCCCTTAGTAGACTTAGATCTAGTTAAAACGTTTGTAGTACTCACAACCTTTTTCGCCGTTTTGCTGGTCTGCATCTCGTCGCTCTGCTGTTGCTGTTGTTGTGACTGCTGCAGCTGCATCCTTTGCTGCTGCTGCAGTTGTATATGTTGCTGTTGTTGCGCCTGCTGCTGTTGTTGCGGCTGTTGCTGCGGCTGCTGTTGTGGCAGCTGCGGGGGCAGCGGCGGCTGGGGCTGCGGCTGCGGCTGCGACTGCTGTTGAGGCATGCTGTCTCGCCTTGCTGCTACACTGCTACACTGCTTACTGCTGCACTGCTTCACTGCTACAACGCGGCTTCAGTTTTTTTTTTTTTTTTTTTTTTTTTTTTAATCACTCTCCGTCACTGCTTCGCTGCTACACTGGTTCCTGGTTCTGTCCAAATCGATGGACACACACTGCTCCGTCAAACTTTTCACCAATTTTCCTCCTCTGCTCGCACGCCACTAGCACTTTCCGTATCTTCGATACAAAGCGTTTCTTTATTCACTGCACTTTTACACACTTCTGCTGCTGCTTCTTTTATCGTCCTAGCTCGGTCCGAGCTGCTGCACTGCTTCACTGCTACACTGCGGCTTCAGTTTTTGTTTTAATCACTCTCCGTCACTTCGCTGCTCACCGGTTCCTGGTTCTGTCCAAATCGATGGACACACACTGCTCCGTGAAACTTTTCACCAATTTCCTCCTCTGCTCGCACGCCACTAGCACTTTCCCTTTCACTGCTTCTCCTAGCGTCCTAGAGCTCGGTCCGAGCTTTTAAGCGAGAGATTTCGTCCCCTCCGTCCTGGCCTGCCCTGGCTTGGGCTTTCGTGGGGACAGTCCGTACGTCCTGGCCTGCCCTGGCTTGGGCTTTCGCGGGGACAGTCCGTCCGACCTGGCCTGCCCTGGCTTGGGCTTTCGTGGGGACAGTCCGTCCTGACCTGCCCTGGCTTGGGCTTTCGCGGGGACAGTCCGTCCCTCCTGGCCTGCCCTGGCTTGGGCTTTCGCGGGGACAGTCCGTCCGTCCTGGCCTGCCCTGGCTTGGGCTTTCGCGGGGACAGTCCGTCCGTCCTGGCCTGCCCTGGCTTGGGCTTTCGTGGGGACAGTCCGTCCGTCCTGGCCTGCCCTGGCTTGGGCTTTCGTGGGGACAGTCCGTCCGTCCTGGCCTGCCCTGGCTTGGGCTTTCGTGGGGACAGTCCGTCCGTCCTGGCCTGCCCTGGCTTGGGCTTTCGCGGGGACAGTCCGTCCGTCCTGGCCTGCCCTGGCTTGGGCTTTCGTGGGAACAGTCCGTCCTGACCTGCCCTGGCTTGGGCTTTCGCGGGGACAGTCCGTCCCTCCTGGCCTGCCCTGGCTTGGGCTTTCGCGGGGACAGTCCGTCCGTCCTGGCCTGCCCTGGCTTGGGCTTTCGTGGGGACAGTCCGTCCGTCCTGGCCTGCCCTGGCTTGGGCTTTCGTGGGGACGTATAGCGCCGGCTGAAGTCCGAGCTCACCATGTTATCACTGCAGTCATTTTTCAACCGTCTCCGAAAGTCACCAGAATCTTTTGGGGTTTGGAAACATCTGGAGAGTTTTGTAAACGTAATCCTTTCCCATTGCTCTAGCGGATTTCTTTAGAACCGGCACGTGGCCGCATTGTTTGCCTGTGTTTTTCTATGTGTTTATGGTATGTTGGTTTACAGCATAAGAAAAATCTCACTTTACTACGAAGAGCAGACCCAACGCGGAGAAGTCTTGAAGCTTGAGATTCAAATTCATCGTCAGTATCAAGTCGTGTGGCATATTTTATCGATTGCTTTTGGCTGCCTTCAGTGAGGGCTTGGAGGAAGGGGGGAAGAGGTGAAATCGACCAATAAAAATGCAAGCTGAAATTCACCTAAATCCACATAATTTCCAACAAAGCCTGCTCACGTGCACAACACGACCTACTGACGGCCAGTAAGGAATAAATATCATCAATAAGGCAACCTTTACATCAACAACCCAATTTCCGCATAAACCCTACGATGTAACACCTTCAGAGTGATAAGATACGCATTGCATCGCTCAAACAGAAGTGCAACTAAATAAGTGTGAAACGTGTTAGTAAGTTGGGCACTCAGTAGTGACACGCATACACTCGGCCCATGCTGCAGCACTTCCCCAGAGCGTGGTGAAAAGGGCATTGCAATATGAAAAATCCAACCACAAACCGTGCCAGTAGATGCCGTTGCCATGATGTCTGGCAACATTCGAGGGCATCCATCGAGGGGTTTCGTTCCAATCTGTAGCTCCCTTCATTCTCCACGCTCATGTCATCCCATGTTGGCTTTTTAATGCATAAATAACAGTGCGCTATTTTTACCACCGTTTAGCCAAACGAGTATCGTGTTTTATTTCTCATTTTCCCGTCCGCTCGAGGGTTCCACTCTAACAACATTCTCTGTCGTATGTGTGGTGTTTGTGTGCGGAACCACCGAAAACTCAAGTATGGAATCTCTTACCCCGATGCAAGCCCAACTGAAAAGCCGCAAACGTAAAAACGCGACGATACAGGGAATACGATGCCAACTTTATGCGTTCAAACATTATGATTTTAATGAACTCCGGTATACCCACCAAGGCTCCGGTCACGGTCTCGCTCATACGGAACTAACCCTGAGGGCCGCTTCACTTTCGGCCTCATCGTTAGGCATCATCCGCTTTGTCACCCTCGGAATCGTTGCAATGTTGGATGGCACGCCGCATGCATCTGGATCGTGAAGTGATGCGATCCGTTCCCGACCAGTTGGTTGAACCTTTTAGCGGTGGTTTGTCATCTATCTGTCGGGATCGTACACACAGGCATGTTCGTTGCTGCCACGAGACATTGTGTAAGGCGACGGTGACGGCGACACGACGTGAGCGCTGATCACCTAAACATGGGATCGTGGTTATGTGATGCCACTAACCGACCGCACCGCGCTGGTATAGGAGGGAAGATTTGTAAATTAGCTAAATTTAAATTCGATCACAGCCGCGGTGTTTCTTCTTGCACTGGTTGATGTGGAGTCGTATAAGGAGAGTGAGAGGTAGGAATAGTTGTTTTCGTCGTGTGGTGTATGGTGAGCTCGCGTGTTGATCATTATCTAAATTGCATCGTATTGTTTTTGATAAATTCTGGGGAGTGCAAGGAGTGATAATTCCGAGTGCTTTTAGAGCCGTGACGATGCCATGATAAATAAAAAAAATCGTCGTACAAGAATGTGAAATACTTCTTTGATGTTGTTCGTAACGATTTTATCACGGTTTATAGAAAGAGTCGTACAAATGAAAATATTTCATCTGAATAAGGAATTTATGTACAATATTAAATGGTTCTTATATCTTGTAAAAAAAGAGCTTACGGCTTAAGAAAGAAATTTCTCTTGATGAATAATGTTGAACTCGAGTTATAGAGATAGAGAGTCAGAGTAAACGAGAGATTAAAAAAACAGTTTAAGGACGATAACGATTTTAATCCATAAATGAATCTCTCTTAATTGAAATATGAGTACTAAGATTCGAACTGCTTCAATGTTTTCTTAAGAATTATACATATTGAAACATTTGTCACGCGTATTATCATTATATTATTTATATTATAATTATTTTATTATTATAATTAGTAAAATAAGTAGCAAATTTGATTACATTTATCAAACAAACAAATTTGAATTACTACAAAGCACCTAATACATGTTTTTTTCTTATGTATTTTATGTATTTTATTCCCACACACGCAACGCCCTTCCTTTTTACATGTTTACACCGCACCGTACAAATGGCATAATGCGGCCAATCCACTTTACAGCCACATACATTATTAGTGGACAAACAAAACAAAGCGAGACCTCGTTCGAAATCTGCACTTTCATCTTGCCCACATTTGCACCCTCGTATTTAACATTCGCACCTATACGTACATGAGTGTCCTGCCCCAGGGAACCCCTATTTTCGGCCGGGAAAGATGAAATATGCCGCAAGCAAAACTGTACGGGGTTGCTACCAACTGCGAGCTGAATTTGTACACATGAAACGGCGACGACTACAACAGCAGCAGCACGACGATAACAACGACAACGGCACGACGAGAGCAATGAAAAAAAGTCAAAATAAAGCAGATGGTTTTTGGCAAAACGAAATTACGCCATTGTTACCCTAATGTATTATGTATCGGAAGGACGTTGTGCCAAAATCGCGCTTTTTGAACGCCTTGCAGGGCTTCACTTCCTGCGGTGCCGGGTGGGCCGCACAGTAAGATGACGTTTTGCCCCTAACCAATTACCAATACAACTGCTTGCTGCTGCTGTTGTTGCTGCAGTAGGTGATCCTGTTTGTTCCATTTGATATGACGCTGATTGGCTGCCTAACTTTGTTGATTTGCTGCTTCAGCATCTGAATGTTGAATAGTGTAAACATTTAGAAAGAAACGGACTAGCAAAGTATCTTTACTGATTGTATGATTCAGGTTTTTAAAATCAATTTAATCTAATTTTATATATAACTAGCTGATTTACCCGGTCTCACACGGGATAAAATTAATGTCTCGTTTTAATAAAACATAGAATAACTTGCATTCCAAGAAGTACAAAAACAACGATTAAATTAATTACTGTGATTTTATCCCAAAGCTTCGATTCATGATATCATTCGTAATAACAGTATGTAATAAAGATCTGCTATGACAATCATCCGCTTGGGTACCACTGAGTTTTTGGTTTACCACGGAGTTTATTGGACCCATATACCATATATCATATACAGACACTCCATGATATTAATATGGACTGGAGGGCAATCGCGTATCTCTAATCTTAGCGTATGTCGAATTTCGATGTTTTCGGTCAAATTATAGCAAATTATAGAAATTGCGTATATCGTGTATTGCTTATATCGAGGAATACCTGTACCTTTTGAAATGGTTTTTAAAATTCGACCAAAGGAAAATTATTTTGCATTTGACATTCCAACTGTCAAATTTGTACAACTTGCTAAAAACAAAACTGTCAAATGTAGAACATAACGTATACCAAAATCGCGTATATCGAATATGGCGTATATCGGGGAATATCTGTACCCTTTATACCAGCGCTAAAAAGCTATCGCAATTGTAAGGCCTCGTGCGAGCTCGCAAACTGCTCGAAATTGCTTGCGGGATTTTAACACCAGTGTAAACTGCACTTGACACCGAATGTCAAAGCGCTGTGTACAACAACAACAATACTGCTCTTGGTATGGGGTTAGAAAATTGCTAATAAATTAAGTTTAGTGTAACTTCTGAAAATTATGTGAGTCTTAAAACCTATTCTCATACCACCATAAGGTGTGTGCAAAGTTTCGTTGAAAATTATCCAGCCGTTTCGGAGGTTGCTCGCAACAAACACCGTGACACGAGATTTTTATATATATAGATAGATTGTTATACTCTATCTCATCAGCACCAGCAAAATAAGCATGTAAACTTATGTAAGCCAGCAATGTAATAAAAATGAGTAACGTCATCCGATGCCATTTTATTAGGCAATCTCGAAGGCACACTATTTTTTGAAAAACTTCGTGCAAATATTCATTCATCTCAAAACAACTGACCTAATGAAGCATATCAGCTACACAAAATTTATTGTAATAGACACGGTCAACTATAGACACATTGTAACAAATCCAAATCACACCAATGCAACACATTAATTATAACTTCTTCTTTTCTTCTTCTTTGGCACAACAACCGCTGTCGGTCAAGGCCTGCCTGTACCCACTAGTGAAGTGAGCTTGGCTTTCAGTGACTTATTGGTACCATAGCAGGATAGTCAGTCCTGCGTATGGGGGCACGGTCTATTCGTGACTTGAACCCATGACGGGCATGTTGTTACGTCGTATGAGATGACGACTGTACCACTAGACCGGCCCATTGATGATTCATTATAACACACTCAGCAAATCAGATCATACCATAGTAACACACGTGAAAGTGTTCGGGCCACACCGTTCATACAAAACCAATTGTGACACACTTATTGAAAACACCCAAAACACGTTTAATAAGCAAATAAGCCGTTCCTGCAGCAAACCGAGAACGCATAGCAATTTATTATCTTAAATGCGCCACTTAGGTAAAGATCGACGAAAACGTCTGTTCTTTCGCAACAACAGTTGAAACCTTCTTTCGCAAAACATTAAATGCGCAGAATAGGCACATATCAACAGACACCTCACATCAGTTTAGCTTATAAATTAACAGCTTATAACAAGCTGATAACAATAGCATATAATTAAGACAAAAACATCTTTTGAGTATAAATAATACCAACACCCACTATGGCAGGCCAGATTTGTTCGGACTATCAGGATAGGACTATACCCTTGATAAGTCTATTGACTTCTCGTTCAAACATTATAATCTTGTTCTTTTACCCAAGGAAAGACCTCTAAACTTTAACGCTTAGTGTCGAAAGTCTGCTTCGAAACAGTATTCACATCTGTTCTGCATATTTCGGCAAAACGATTACCATCCTTAATGATGTTTGAAAGTCACCATGGCGAGTTCGCGAGTTCAAAGATACTGCATGGCGACCGTTTCTATAATCAAACTTACTTTACTAAAATATTTTTTAAATTAGTAATGTTCACCTTGCTGCATCATTTCAAGTTTTGTTTTTCATGAAAAAACTAGCGGATATACTTTCCCAAGACTGTCATATCTTCTCCGTGTTACTAGCCTTTATAAAGCGTATATAAAATAAACAAAAAGCATTAAGTTTACTGAGACTAACCGGTTCAAGGTAGTAACAGTAAACTAAATGCTATCCGTTGTCACAAATGGTTTGCAAAGATGAATGATAGATTTTAAAATTAAATTAAATTATTAGTCTAAAATATTAATGAGACCAATAGCCAAAAATTGCTATAAAAAAAAAAAAAATAACAGATAGTTACAACCACTCACTTATTTGATGCACCGTATATTATTCTACATTAAACACATGTAATAAAAGCTTTTTGAGATTAATAACATTGAGTGCATAATAACAAAAACTTGGAGCTGTCTATCTGAATAACTGAATAATGTTCATTAGAACCATTGTGTTTGATAAATCATTTCATAATTTTCACCAACTCATGTCAGTTGAAATTGTGTTTTATATTTAAATATCTTTGTTAATAAGTTATGGTTATATTTATTAATACAGTGTAGAGACGAGATGCTTAATTTTAATGCTTTGAATATTACCACTTTCTTTTAGGGCTTATGAGACATCTCGTGAACAAAAATGCCATTTATTCTTTTCGTTTTTCAAGTATTGAATGTTTGTCATTGCTAATTTTGTTTCATAGCTGCAGCTCTAATTAGTTCTTTGTTATTCACAAAGTGTGAATAAAATACTGTGGAACGTAGATTATGCGAGAATCTTTACTAAGGATTTTATCGCAGACAATCACAATCCACCCGATATCTCAGACATTCCTCCATCGTATCCATACATGATAACAATAAGAATAGAAATGGCTTATCTATCAACTGCAATAAAACAAAAACCAACAGCAATTCACAAATCAATTCCTAAAGCACTCCACTTATAATGCAAAAATATCCTTAGATAAAATGCGATAACGTATGGCTCAATATAAATGTTAAACAACTGAACTCGGAACAAAAAAGCTATATGTACTTGTTGGCCAATGAATGAGTATACACTCAGGAGTAAAAATGTAAATATAATTTAGCTAACAGTCCTAACTATGAAAAATGTGGCTGTGTTGAAAACATTAAATACAAACTCGAGAGAGAAAAAAGAATTGAGAACTATTTAGTGAAATAGCTCAAGGGCTCAAAATTAGAGGATTGCCGTTCGATGGTTTGATAAAACCAGACTTTACAATAAATAACATTAAGGGAAAACAACTAATCAAGCTATTGAGCAGTTACGTGAGGGGTATAATTCAAAATAAAATATAGCAACGGACTGTACCAGATTAACAAAATTCATAATGCGTCGAATAAATACCTCGATTTGATCTTTGTATGCGACGATATCCTGTAACAATGCTCTCCACCGGCAATAACACCCTTCCCCATAGTTGCTGTTGATTGCTATCATCCGCCTATAGAGCTATGCCTGCCGAACGGCTTAGCCAAAGCAGAACATCACACAACATCACATCAAGAATCAGGCATGCTCGACTACAGTCGCACAAACTTTTTGATTCTAAATGATCTACTGCAATCCTCTGACTGGTCATTCCTTGATGGAAACCCGGACGTAAACCATGCACTCGATATGTTCAATCGGAAATTTACGGAACATTTATCTGCCTGTTGCCCTATAAAACGTTCACGACACGGTCCACCGTGGGGTAATGCTCAATTACGCCGTTTAAAACGAAACAAATCTTTCTGCTATCGGTTTTACCAAAACAGTGGAACACAACAATCGAGATTGCGGTCCATCGCTGCACACAATGTATCTAGAAGCTATAATAGGCAACTTCACTCTCGTTTTTTGATTCGGATACAGTTCAGTTTAAGAAGAAAACCCAAACATTTTTGGAGGTCTGTCGACACAAAACGGAAAAACAGCTACCTGCCAAAGAGGAAACCTGCAATTTATTTGCCGATCGTTTCATGAGTTCGTTTGCCACTGAAGCTCCTGGCTTCTCATTGGATGCTGCTCTCAACAACGTGCCCTCCGACGCTGTCGATGTTAATGTGCGTGACATAAACATCTCCAGAGACTCTGTGCTAAAGGCGCTCAAGCAGGTCAAACCATACTACAACCTTGGACCTGATGGTATTCCAACCGCAGTTCTTGCCAAATGCAGCGAAGTTTTGGCCGGACCTCTGGCTCGTATCTTCACACTCTCGCTCAATCAGCGTATGTTTCCAGCAGCATGGAAATCGTCATACATGTTTCCTGTGCATAAAAAGGGGGATAAGAGCATAGTGGAAAACTACCGTGGCATTACTACTTTGCCTGCAAGTGCTAAGGTTTTTGAAGTCGTCGTCCAGAACTCGCTCTTGAACTGTTGCCGCTCGCTGATATCAACACGCCAACACGGGTTCTTCCCTCGCCGCAGTGTGACCACCAAATTGGTGGAGTTTGTATCTCACTGCCATGCTGCATTCGCTTCGGGAGCCCAGATGGATGTCATCTATACCGACCTTAAGGCTGCCTTGGATCGGGTGAATCATCGCTTGCTGTTGGCGAAGCTTGCTCGTCTTGGATTCTCTACCCCTTTAGTGGAGTGGTTCGAATCTTACCTCACTAATCGTCGATATCGCGTCAAAGTTGAATGTATGACATCTAGGGAATTCGTGAGTTGTTCAGGCGTGCCACAGGGTAGTAACCTTGGACCCTTGCTGTTTTCTCTATTTTTCAATGACGTTACTACTGTAGTAAGGGAATCTGAATGTTTATTGTATGCGGACGATCTTAGACTTTTTTTTCCTGTGAGGTGTTTTGGTGATTGTCTTGTCCTGCAAGCATCGATCGACTCTTTTTCCGACTGGTGTCTGAACAACGACCTACAAATTTCTGTTGATAAATGTTTGTTCATGTCGTTTCACCGTTCTAATTGTCCAATAGTGTTTAACTACTGCATCTCCGGTACACAATTACAACGACACAGTGCAGTAAAAGACTTAGGAGTTACTCTTGACCGTAAACTTGACTTTCATGTGCACCATAACGAAATTATTGATAGAGCGAACAGAATGCTAGGATTTATACGCAGGCAGTCGAGAGAATTCTCCAACCCACATTGTCTTGTCGCACTCTACAAATCACTAGTCAGATCCATCCTAGAATACTCCTCAGTAGTTTGGTGCCCATCGTCGTCGTTATGGTCGAATAAAATTGAGTCAGTGCAGAAAAAATTCACCCGTTTGGTCTTATGGTTCACACCCTGGCGTAACGTAGCAGCGAGACCTAGTTATCATGCCCGGTGTTTAATTTTTGGACTCGAGTCTCTCGCTACTCGTCGCGAAACGGCGCAAATCTTGTTCATGAAAAAAATCATCCTAGGAGAGATAGATTCACCGGACCTTTTAGCTAGCGTTAATTTCCACGTACCTGCTCGTATTTTAAGAAACTTTAGGCTACTAAGAGCTGACCAAACTAGACGTGCATATAGCGATAATGAACCTTTGACTGCGGTGGTTATCAGATTTAATGCACATTATGACTGTTTTGACTGGAATTCCCTAAGTTAACCTGTTTTCTTGCTGTGATACTCTGTGTTATTTATTTTGTGCTGATGTTACATTGTACCGTGATGCTTTATGTTATTATAAGTTTAGTTTATAAGATTAGTGATAAGGCCAATGATGGCCAATCACTTTACATTTACAAATAAACAAATAAACAAATAAACAAAATCCACCCACAAATAGATAAAACAGGTTTAAAGCAGATACTAAATTTAGTCTAAAAGATACAGTAGGTTGTATTTGAGTGAATGATGGAATAAAAACTGAGCTAGATGATTTTTATTTAAAAAATACTTTTATCCGGCTATTCGTACATCGTATATGTATAAAACATGCCCTTCATGGGTTCAGGCCCCAAATGGACCGTGCCCTCATACGTAGGACTGACTATCCTGCTATGCTTAATCAGTAAGTGACTGAAAGCCAAGCCCAGTAGTGGTACAGCCAGGTCTTATCGATAACGGTTATTGTGCCAAAGAAGAATAATTATACTTGTTCGCCACTTTTGACGAAACGTGGATTCTTATATGCTAATATACTACATGCATTCACTAATAACTGACATGGATGTTTGAATATCTATTCCTTCAGCGAAGAAATTAAACAACCCTTTTCATATTTAAGAGCTTCGTACAAAGAAAATCTTATTTGTTACCTTAAACGCAGCTAAATTTTATATAACAATACAAAGGGATACAATCATAGCACAATAAACATTTGGCGCGCCTAATATGTAATCACTGTTTTAATAACATAACCGACGATAAATGCAGCCATCGACAGAAGCAGGAAGTGGAACCAAATCGTGCTCGTTTCGTAACGTCGTGAATGGAATGACATTAAAAATTTATCCAATAACTGGCGATTGATGAATTCTAGTGCTTCCTTTTTTACCCAACTCGATCCAACATCTTGAAGGTACTAAAACCCCTCCGCTGGAACGAAAATGTACGTAATCGGAAATCTACTTTCTTTTTTTTTGTGTGTCACTCCCGTTCGACTTTTGTAGCAATCAAAAGCAAAATATAATCGCCTTCTGTCGGCGCAAGGGAAAGGACAAAACCGCTGTTTGCTATATCGAACCGCGGACAAAACTTCGATCAAGAACGACGACCAACCTCCGGATGCATTTGGAAGGCAAAATTAAAATGCAAGCTGCACTTACGAAACAAAAGTAGCACGGCACGACACGGCCCGTTACGATTCCACCACCCGCACAGGACAGGTTTTCGACTTTTCCCACTCTTGAAAATTGGAAAACTATTGACATTTATTTGTATAACTTCTGTGCACGTGTATGTGAGTGGTGCCCGCTGTGATAGCTGTGTGCACGGTATCGACCCAACCATCACACAATCTTGGTGGAATGCTGCCGAAATCGGAATAACACCACAGAAGACACAGTGCACAGGAAATGAGGCGCCGTTTTGGTACGCCTTTCGCACATCGCACGAATCGAAATTGTGAAAAATCTGAATTCTGACCACGAGTCGTAAGAATTTTTGCTTGGGTCATCTCTCCGTTGGCCGCGTTTTTCGGGAGATAATGCAATACGATAGGACGTGCGGGTGGCAGGACCGCTTTGGCAAAATGATATCTCCAGTATCTGCACGCCAACTGTTTCGGGTTGGCTGAACTGTACTTCTCACCCAGTGGACGCTATTTTTGAAACGATCATTATTTATTCCGTCCGTTGCATTTCCAACGCGTTCGAAGTGAAACCATCTAATAAAACCACAACCAAAACGACATCGCTCGCATCTCAATCGTTGTTCCGAGTCACAATTAGTGGTCCGGGAAGCGGAGTGAGTGGATGGGCGGCAAATGTTTCCATTTCACGGCTGCGACACGCTGGTAGCAGTTTTTAATGTTGGCTTGTAAATATTAATTTTCGGTGGTGTTAAACGATCCCAGATGGTGCCGTCTGGATGGTGGGTGGATACCGTGTCGACCTTCGATCGCAATACGTAATATGCTGACAGTTTACATGGTTGCCGGTTAACTGATGGGTGATCATCGTGACCGCTGGCGATAATGATTTAAGTAACGGGCTTTTGATCATTTTGCATGAAAAATATATTGATACAAATGGTGGTTATCTTCGGATGAGTTTCACACAGTGATGCTGTATTCCGTTCAAAATCAAATCATGATTCATCATCAATTCATGATCAAATAATTTCACTCTTTTTCAGCGCAATCATAACTACACAAAAACATTTGACTAACGTTTGTTTCACTACTTTCACAAAAAATCATGTGTTATATTTTTACAAATAGTAATTCAGCTACCTACAAGATAAGCTCAGTTGGAATCAAACAATCTAAGAATGATGAAAAATATCCGGCCAAAAATATAAAATTGTAAATCAGAATTGTTACAAAAAATAAAATAGGTTCTGATGTTCTAATGTTTCAGTTATTTAAAAGTCTGTAAGAATTGATTATTTCAGACCAGTAATAAAAATCTGGAAGAATTTATTTACAAAATCTCACCGGTAAAACTGCACGGGGAAACATTCCGCTAGGCAACGGTAGAAAAAAATCTAAATAAGATATACCAGGAACTTTAAATATTTTGATAATTACATTTAAGACAAAAATCATCTATAAAAGATTCTCCACGCGGATTATTTTTTATTTTCTATTTCATAGAGGTCCTAAAAGAAATAATCACACTGTGAAACGAGTGTGACAAAAAAAGGTTTACGTATATTTGCTTTGCAACTATAAAATAACCGTTTTTGAGAAACATTTAATGCTAAGTTTTCGTCTTTTTTTTCATTGAAACATAAAAAATCAAAACATAAATTTGATCACGAAAAAATCATTTCTATTTCCTTCGTTTATGAATAAACCTGCTGCTTATAGAAACGATCACTAGCGACTATTAGATATCCTTTTGTTAGTAAAAAAAATTAATTATCATTTGTTTATATTATGCTTAAAATTAATCTGAATAATTGAAAACTGTTTCGCAAGAGATAGTAATTTAAATTTCAGCTAGGACACTGATAAACGCTCATTATGTTATGCCACTCATAAAGGACTTTTTTCCGAAAGAATTCCAATGTAACATTGGCATTCGTTTAAAAGGCCAAAAAGGTGTAAACACTCCTTTAAGCAAGAATGCTACAACCGAATTATTGAAAAGATTCAAATGAACTTGACGATTAAACAATTCAACGCCTGAGACATACATAAACACTTTCACTCCATTGTATGAATAAAACAACAACAACAAACCGCCCGAGAATTTCTGCAGATCTTTCCAACACATCCTCACTGTGTCCTATTTATTTGTGTGTTTAAAGACTTAAATTTGGAGCACCGTTACGCGGTAAAATTCCGCAACAAAGCCTAGCGCCAAACTTCGTGCAATATCATTTTTCACCAATCTTTCACAGTAGGGGCACCGGCCACAGAATCGGTTGGAAGGAATGAAAGGAATAATAAACTGAGCCCACCGAGTGCGCCTCTCAGCACCGGTAAACAAACGAACGGTTGACTTTCCGGCGATGCGTAAACTTAACTCGGGTACCGGAAAAGGATTGCGTTGGCAACGAACGAAGGCGGAGGCGAACCGTCAGCAACCAACCATCACCACCGGCGAGAAGGGCTTTAAGAGCAACACGTAGAGGCCCGTTGGAATCAGATGGCGTGACAGTGCTTGCGAGGAAAGGCTATTCGTTCGATTAAATTATGCAGAAAATTTCACGAATTTCAATTTAATTTTCCAATCTTTTCACTTCACACCTAATAATGGTTAATAGAACGATGGAAATCGGCAAACCGATGGGAGGGCACACCGGGGAACCACATTCCATGGGCTGGTTAATGGCGCATACACACGATGTCACAATGTGGTGTTGCTGCGTACGGTGCGCGTTGCGAGTGCTTTATGTTGCACCATCCTTTCTTTTTTTTGTGTGGTGGCGAAAATAGTAGATCCTTTAAGAATGTTGACTTTTCCTTTTTCTAATTCCAGTGGCTCCAAGAAATTTGTTGTCGTTTCGCTATCATCACACCCTTCACGGTACTGTCAAAATCTTACGTGACTACGTCGATCATGCTTTTATCGGTGGGTTGGTGATTCGACAGAGAAAAGAAATTACAAAAGAGTCCCTCTGGAGATAAACATTCGATTTGAAAACGTCTATTAAATGGTTAAGTTAATGGTCCTTTGCCTAGCATTGACTTGTGCAAAAAAGAACACAAATCAATCTTCAACGCTCGTTTTTTAGGATTTTATAGCTTATAGTCCATTGCACCCATGGATAATAAAAAGGATCCTGTGAAATGTGCGCATGTAAATATTTGAATTAGTGTGGAAAAAAATATAAAATATGAAGTACCAGCTTGTACAGTAAAGCAAACAAATCAGTGCATGAAAAACGACCTGAACTATTGGCAAAATTGAGGAAAAATGTGCATGTAACTTAATAAGAAAATCAACAAAAGGGTATTATTGTCTAGGCTTAAAATAACATGGAGCTTACAAAGCATCGGTCTAAAATCTATCTATAGACTCATACTTCAAAACACACTTTTTGTTCTTTCCAAGGTAATCAAATCATAACAGCTCCTACTACGTGCAATTGGTGAGCAACATATTAATCTCCTTTCCAACCAAGCCAAACATTCGCCCCCAAACTAGAGACTACACAGCATGCGGACATGCTCCCAACCTGGGCAACAGGGCCTGCTCGTGTTCGGATCACCTTATCACACCTGCCTAAGGTACGTGGCACATCGATTCTTGTCACATCTTTCGCCAGAAGAAATCTGAATTAATGAACTCTACAGATTATCCACTTCGTTCGAGACTCAACGACCTGTATCCGCCGGGTGGGAGGAATTTCCCTACCGAGGGGCAGGTGACCAGTGTTTTACGAGGCAGAGAGCAAGGTGTGGAATGTTCCAAGAACTCTGAAACGAGGACGAGTCAAAGACATTCCTTTGGCATTCGTTTCTCGAGAAAAGCATGAGAGATTACTGTCGAGAAACGGGACGAAGCTCCAGCTCCAGGTTTTTTGGAGCGATAAATGTGTAGTAAATAGAAGAGGGGGAAAAAACCTTTCAACATGCTCTTGTTGTTATGCACGAGCAAGAGTACATTTTAAAACATTGCTCGTGTACCGGGCTGCCCAGGCCACAAACGAGATGTCTGCAGGGCGCACTGGGCACTCCCTAATGGTCATTCCAGTCAGCCGGTCAGTCTCCGGGAAGCGCCGCGCACCTTCCCTTGTTCTTCACTATCACCACCACGGTCCCGCCGACCGATGCCCCGAAGGTGCAAGACTTGCTTTCTGCAAGCATCTGCCACCTGTGTGCGGCGGAGCGCCTTTCTTAGACCGGCAGGGCACGGAGAAGAAAAAGCAAACTGCCCCGGCTACCTCAACCTTTCTCCCGCTCGCGTGGAAGCAGCGTTTGCTGGCCTTCGGCGATTAACGCTTTAACTTTTCACGTTAAATTTGCAAAATAAACATTCGTCCCGGTACTACGGACCGGTGGTACGTGGACAGCAACGGGCCGCACCAGCGAATGCATACAGATCAGCTTTTTATCGTACTGCAGAATGTACTGAAAGTCGTTATGTAAAGTGTGGTGTGTAAGGTTTGGTTGTTGGGTTGAGGATTTCGTACATTTTACCGGTCGGCCGGTCGGCCGCACGGTGCCATCGCGCTACTATCGTAACAACCCGCGGGTGGAGGCGAGTGTGCCCGAAGTTATCTGTGGGATTTCTTTTTGTTTTGTCTATTACACACTGTACTGAATTTTTTCCTTCCCGTAGCTGTACTTTCTATTTACTTTAGTAGGATTCCATCCCTGTCTCCTCCTGTTGTCCCGTTTGGTTTGCTTTGCTGCGAGCACGAAAAACGCCGAGCCGAGACGGAGTCTGATGAATGCTAAATGACCGAATACATTCTACCGCTCTGGAAGGGGGCTAATGTGACTTGGCTGGGCACTGGAACGAAGCTGCTGGCAATTGCGTTAAGCGTTGGATTCGATTAAATTCTTCACGACGCGAAACAAGATCAACATAAACTCGTGGGCCAAGTTGCTTCTTGCGCTTGGAAGCGAACCCTCGGGGGAAGCGAAACGAGAAAGCGAGTTAGCGAAGGCAAACGCGCCAGGTACGTGCCGAAAGAGGCTCATTGAAACTCAAATCAATTGCAAGATTCATCCACCCACTGTGGGGAAAGGGAACGGAGTGATAAGAGGAGCTAGGGAGCCATGTAGCCGTGTGATAGGTTAATGCTGATTACGATGTTGATCGCACCTCGGTGCAGCAACATACGACAACGACGATGATGCCGATGACGATAACGATCCCAAGACGAGATACTGTGAACGTCAGTGATTACGGTACCACACGCAGGAGATTGTTATGGCTGGATGGGATTTTGAATGCCCTACTTGGCATTCACTCGAAGCGCTTCGCACACGACAAACACCGAAGGATACAAACAAACATTCACCTACGCCCTCGGTACTTCTTGCCCCTCCGGTCCTTTGAGCAATCCTTTCAAATGTATGCCGTGGCATTGTGTCCAGTAGAAACACGGTCTTCACCCCCTGTGGGTGAAGAAATAATCCGAGCCAATTAATTGGCGTCATTGAAGTCTAATGAATTTCAATTTATTGATAATGGCTACTGCCCAGAAAAGGCCTGCCCGAAATAAGCTATACAAAATGTCTCTCTCTCTCTTTCTCGTTTCCATGCCTGGGAAGGAAGCTATCTCGAAGCTGACTGCCGGGACAAACACGCACACCCTCTCGGGCACTTGGTTGATTAGAGGAGAAAGAAAATTTCTCACGTCTTCTAAACAAACTGTCCCAGTGTACGGGATACAGTAGGGGATTTTGGCACCAATCACTTGTGCAACTTCTTACGGTCAACGAGACCGAGGGCCTGTTGTTTAGGACGAAATCAGGTCAGGACGTTGTTGTGCATTATTCAATTTGCACTGTCACAGCCAAAATGACGTCGGTGCAGTTGCTGCAGCTACTATGGCAACGTTGCTACCCGATGAAACCTTAATCGTTTTTTAAACACTAATCATTTATTATAACCCCTTTCGCATCGGCCAGAGTGTAAAAACGGTCCTTCAGATCCGTTTTGCTATGCTACCAAATCGATCCAATCCATCTTGGTACTTCATCTCACAATTTATGCTCAAGAGATACTCAACTCGCCGAGTACTGACAAAAAACCCCCTGGTACAGGTAAGAAAAAGGCTCTACAAATAGTACCGACCCAAAAGTAAACATTTCATCAATGCTAACGAAGTCACGGGAAAACAATGTGGCGTGGTCGCCTCTCACCCACCTATCTTTTGGCACTGAATCGCGTGGTAGGTGTAATGCGTCTACCACCGTTTTGCTCTATTCTGGTACTACTGGGGCATTTATCAATGGTACAATTTCCGCCCACACAACGATACGGATCGGTGGGGAATACAGAACGTGAGGGGAAAGAAAGGATACAAGCGGCGCGCCAACAAGCATTCACTCGCTGACTCAAGAAGGGAAAAAGTCAAACAAAATAGCTTATCCTTCGGTATCCGCTCCGGTGCCACTTCAGCAGCAGCTTCGCGTGAATTGTTATATCGAGGTGATGTACGCCGTAAGGATAAAAGGATCTTCTACAGTCGCCTCTTCTGGAGACGTTTTGCTTTGTTGGCAGCAGTCTCTGTGGGTCGTCGTCAATAGAGCATACACCCTCGAGGGTGTCTTTGCCGCCTTTCGACGGAAGCACAGACACCGGTGCACAGCCTGTCAGTTATTGGATGAGCGTCCCTTAAAGCATAAGTTTAATTGTATCAACAAACAAGTGTAAATGCGCAAATCTGAGAAGAAACGTTCTGATGTTCGTTCTTACGGTTGAGTTGGTTAGAGACTCAATAGCAAACGTTACGGTGGTAATAAATGTTGACATTTGTTATACTTGTGTGAGGATTTTTTTTGTAGACATAAACTAAGGATTTTTGCCTCAAGTTCTCTGAGTGTATTAGATTAACACTTATCGTATCAATCTCGCTTGCCATGAAATATGTCACTTACCATTCGCTACCATTCCCGTATTGGATGAAGGACCAGGACTGCCTATAACACCGTGAGCCAACAGGCCAACCAGCAGCAACTTCACCGGCAACAAGGTGGCCATCATCAGGAAGGCCCCCGCACTATCAAAGGGGGCCATCCTTGTGCGACTGGACCAATGCCCGCTAACTATAATCACTGGTTTGTCAAATAATCGGCTCTTGAATCACTCACACTTGTGAATCTCCACTAAGGATCACTGTTAACACGATAACGATGATCACGATCGCGTTTGTTGAAAGGTTACTGTTATGCAAATAATTATGCTTTTAACTTTTTTTGGATATTAATATATTTTACTGATTTTTTTTTGCAACTTCATGAATAGGTAAGCGTTTATTTTACACTTTCACGATAGCAGTTTGATGTATTATAACCCCGTACTAATTGTTTTAAAATTATTTGTCAAATTACCCTAACCGTTGTACCTTTTAATCACAAACCACACACCAAAAAGCACGATCACTCAAATATGTCTCGTTGCTTGCTTGCACTGTTTCGTTGACTTTGTCGGCCGCAACAAAAAAAAACACATTCCGTATATCGGATATGATTCACGTTCCTTTCCGCTAAATCATTATTTTATCCATTTTTTATAGAGACCAACCTTCGCAAACAGGATCAGACCCGTGTTCCGTTTTCCGTTTTTCCGATGCTATCGATAATTTGATTTGCTCCCAATTGCTTGATCGCTATCGGGCGTTACGTACAAGCAGCGGTCCCTACCAGGGTTCGGTGCTCACCAACTGCCATAGCACAACACACCGTTACTGCTCACGGGGAAAACTTGCTTCCGCACGACGCTGCATCCGAGACAACACTGAAAACGCATTCCGTGTGCCGCATCCATCCGAGCGCACTGCGCTGAACAACCGCACATGTGTATCCGGAGCGGCATCACCACCCATCGCCAACATCATGAGTATCATCATCATCATCAGCATCATCATCATCATCAAAGATCTCAATGGCAACGTGGTTTGACACGCGGCTAATGATGCTCTCCGTGTTTACCTTTCGAACTATCAAACTCAGCCGAGAGACCGATGTACAGAGAGAGAGAGAGGTAAAGAAAAAGAGGCAGATCTGCCACAGCATCCACAACAAGCGAGTCAAGTTTCGCTCTCTCCCATAGAGAATCGTTTGTTTACATTTCACCGGAATGATCAAAGCAGTCCCCATGGTACGCGTATCGGTCGCGATTTCCCCTTTTCTGTCAAAGGACGCACCCTTCGGATTGTTAACGAGGGGAAAACGAGGGAGTTGTTCTCGGGTGGATTGTGTTTTATTGCGCACGTGCAGTAATAAAAATGGGAAAAAACAAACCGACCAACATGTTTCGATACAGTTTTTCTCCGCTTTCTGTGGCTTCGGCAGATGAGGAGGACGATGGATGGCCGGTAGTATCCTATTTCCGGCGCAAAGCAAGTAAGTTTCTCCTGTTTTTCACACTGTATACATACCTTCTCGCTTCGTCCTTTACAGGATGGTACACACATTTGTCGGTTGTTTTGATGCTCTCGCGTTCCAGCACACCACCCAGAAAGAGGATAGCAATCGTTAAGCGTCCTTTTCTTTCCTGCCCGTACGGTACCATCTGTAAACCAATCAAATTCATTGGATTCACGCTGGCCCAGAGTTTCCCGTAGCGTCCTGCCGGTGGCTCTCGTATCGCCCTAACTGTGCGACTCGTTAAGCCGTCGTCGTCTTCCAATCTTCTCACGCGCCGGAAACCAGCGAAGGAGGAATCCTTCCCAAAGCTGTGTGTCTTCGCGCATTTCTTTGGCAGTGTTCAACTTACCTTCTGTCTCACTCTGTCTCGCTATCGAGAAATTGGGAAAATTTTACTGCTTTGGTCTCTGTCTTGCTCCCAACACCCTTTCAAGCTTGGTGGCCGCATAACCGTTTGTCTTCGGCCGTTTTTTTTGCAAAAAGATTGCATTCTTCTTTTACTTTCTTAATATTTTTCTGTTATTCATTACCGTTTCTCCTCATTTTTCTAGCAGTGTTTGAATTCGTATGGAAGCTTTCGTACATTTCTCTCCTAGGTCCAAGATGTCTGGCCCAAGAAGCTGCGCATTTTGGAGACCAAGATTTGTTCCAATCGTTGCCGCTCCTAGCGATGCCATCACGTCTGTCTGTCTGTTGAGCTCTGCCACGTTTGGTTATCTTTTCATGTTCCTGGGACCACATGCTTCCGATCATTCCGATATGAGTTCGGGCATGTTTCGGCTTTGGTTGGGGAATTTTTTTTTTTTTTTTACTTTTACCTCGGAAAAATAAGCATCCCGTTCGGTTCCTTCAGAAAGCAGCCATTCTGTGGAGCGTTCAAGGTGTCGTCAATTTTGCCGACCAGACTATGAAGACAAGATGGAATGAATGTCGCCCTGGTGCAGTGCCATCCTCCTCGTTCCGATTACACTTTATCCTATCGTAATGCTTGAGGGGCGGATACCCAAGGTAACATTGACCCCAAGGCCGACGTGCTCGACGGCATGCACTTTCCCGGGCACGTCATCGAACGGACACGGCTGGGAGTCACATGAATGCCCCTCCGGGCCGGTTAATCTACGTCGGCAATCGGATGAGCTGGGAACGGTCGAGACAGCTGAGATCAACTTTAATTCTACATGCGAAACAGCTGTTTCACCAGACGACGTACACCATTGTCTGCTGGTTGAAAAGAAGAATGGGTTTCCAACAGCTTGACTGGAATCGACTGCATGCAAGCATTTCTGTACTTTTTGGACGCAATCAAAAGAGCATTATTTATTTAATTTGGTAGCAAACGAGGTGGCAGTGAATTTTAAAGCCTTTTAAGTGTCTGTTTTTCTTCTTTTCTTACTTAAATGTACTGCCCGTAGTTGCATACATCCTCATACGAAAACTCGTTTCAACGAGATTTACTCTTTCGTTGACGATCTTGTTTAATTCGTCTTAGTTATTTGGTGATGTTTAAATCATTCTTTTCTCATTGAATCAAATAAATTATAAACGAAAAATAGACGACGTGCTTATCATCGTGAGAATTATTCATAAACACATCCTTATCACAAGTGTCTAATTTTTTTTAAATAATTATTGTAAATTTAATATATATTCACCATTATTGGGATAGCAATACGGCCGAAGCCGTTCCTACTGAATAAAAAAAACATTATTGGGCTGATTACAGACGAAAATTTCCAGTTCAAAATGCTAATGAATTTAAAAGCAATTATGTGTATACAATTAGGCCCTATATTCCGTTGAAAAATCAGTACTACATATTGAGATTGTATGACAATCATTTTTTGTCAGTCAAACCATATTTGCGAGTTAATTAGATCATTGTAAAATTTTGCGAATGTTTTTTTTTATTTTTTGTTTTATTCAGAAAGAACGGTTTCGGCCTAATTGCTTTGTTTTTTTTTATAAATGGACTTGAAAATGAGTAGAGAGCCATTAAAGTCCAGAATAGCAAATAAAAATTTCGTAAAGAGAGTAAATTTGCCTTTTGCCCGTAAATGCAAATCTTCGTGCATGATAGCAAGGACGATTTCTCTACATACGATTACTGCATTCATCAACATGGGTATAACCTGTAATACGTCACAAATTATTGTAAAAATCACAAGATATAAGGCAAAACCCGTTCCATTGTCCAATCACTGTTTGACCGCTTCTGTGTCTCCAAATCAGTGGAAAACTAGCAACTGTCATCCTCGATGGCCAAACAAATAGGAAGCGCAAATTAATGCATCAAAAAGCACAAATCGAGGAACTACTAAAATCTACAAATCGATACTCTACGGGACAATTGAGGAAAAGCGTGAGCCTAGTATCACGTTACAATTATACATTTTGCAAATTGATCTTTTTATTTGTTTGTAGGATCAACAGAAATGTTTGATGATTAATACCATCTGCCAGAAAAAAGGTGTTACAATATTTTAATATATCATTGCACCATCAACCTCACTACAAGCACCATTTTCAAATTATATAATAATGCAGATTGTATTTTGATTATCAGTGGAGTTTGATATAAATATAACCAATACATCCGATTTCACCTTTAATGCACGAACATTTCTTCATGATACAAACTTCCAAGAAATCAATGACATGATATATTTTACCAAGGTTTAGTTAGATATAGACTATGATTAGGAAATATTACAAATACAACCTATAAATGGAAATAATACTAACTAGCTAACTATATTTCATCATGACGAATAGCATCATACATTTTAACGTTACGAAATAAATCAAAATGCTCTAAACATACTACTTTTGATTGTAAACATATTATTTAAACTATTTTTACCATGTGGTGAACGCATTTTTGAAGTCGTCCCAGAATTCACCTATCTGGGGTCAAAGCTCAGCAACGACAACAGTATGGAAGCTGAGTTGCGCGCAAGGATGCTGGCGGCCAACCGGTCATTCTACAGCCTGAAAAAGCAGTTCACCTCAAAGAACCTGTCGCGACGGACGAAGCTGGGACTATATCTACCTATATAGTACCAGTACTCACATACGCCTCTGAGACATGGACACTGTCCAAATCTGACGAAACCCTCTTAGCCGCGTTTGAGAGGAAGATGCTCAGAAGGATAATTGGCCCCGTATGTGTGGAAGGACAATGGAGAAGCCGCTATAATGACGAGCTATATGAGATGTACGGCGACCTCACTGTCGTACAGCGTATAAAGCTCGCCAGGCTCCGGTGGGCTGGCCATGTTGTACGCATGGAAACGGACGACCCAGCCCGTAAAGTCTTTTTAGGCCGTCCACAAGGACAGAGGAGGCGTTCGCCCAAATTGGGGTGGCAAGATGGCGTGGAGGCGTCCGCCATTAAGGCCGGGATAACGGACTGGCAGACGAAGGCGCGAGACCGTGAGCGGTTTCGGATACTCCTGAGGCAGGCCAAGACCGCAAAGCGGTTGTAGCGCCGGATAAGTAAGTAAGTAAGTATTTTTACCATGAATAAAAAAACAAGATTATGGAACAAAGTGAATAACTACACTTTCGATGTTAATTGTATAGAAAAAAATTATTTTACTTTACCTATTGATGAAGCATTCAACCTTCTCGATCCATACCAAACTAACTGGGAACCACAAAACGTTCGCGTATTCTAAAATAGGGCGGACTAAGCTACAATAAAGGGCTTTGAGGCAAATAGGATCACGCACATCATTTGCCATAGCACAGAACCTTCCTGACACAGTATTGGCACGATAAATGGTAGGCTGAAGATGTTGATTGAATGACAGTTTTGCATCAAGGAGAACTTCAAAATCAGAACGTCACTGAGTATTATTTAATATATGCAGACATTGATGACGAGGATGATGACATCTACGATAACAGCATTAATATTGTGTTTGAAATTTGTGTCCCCAAAGAATATGAAACAGAATAATATTATGAAATTTACTTTTAATTATGAATTGATTCAACGGCATTGGTCACATTACATCAAATTAAAACAAAACAAAACTAACAAACATTTCGAAATTTTCAACAATTCTTCAGGAGGGTCGTTGTACAGATGGAGTTGTTATGCATACAAAATACAACAACATTTCTCTACAGTAACAATTAATAATGTGAATTGATAACGATTGCTAGCCTGCTTATATCAATACAGTGGCCTATTAAAGGCAAAGCACATCAAAGCAAGTAGATATACAACTTTTATATTGATTATTATAGATTATTGACCACGACGAAATGGCGGATTAAGGGTATCGGGGGTCCTAGGCGGTAAGAAGAGTTGAGGCCCTCTGTAAGTGGAAAAATGGTAAATTGAACAGTAGATTTTAATTGCCGGAGGGGGGGGGGGTTTAAATGATTCGCCAGCGTCGCGGCCCAATGTCCATCCTTCCGAGGGCCTTTCTCGCTAGTACTCTGTTTACTTTCATATATACTGCACACTACAGACTAGCGATCTACTTCTTCTTCTTCTTTGACACCACAACCGTTGTCGGTCAAGGCCTGCCTGTACCACTTGTAGCCTTGGTTTTCAGTGACTTATTGATTCCCCCCATAGCAGGATAGTCAGTCCCACGTAAGGCGACACGGTCTAGTTAGGGCTTCAACCCATAACGGGCATGTTTTTAAGTCGTACGAGTTGACGACTGTACCACCAGACCGGCTCAAGCGATCTACAGGGCCCCTCCCCTAAATCGGCAGAGCCCTAGGCGACCGCTTAGTCCGCCTACCGTTAGATCCGCCGCTGTGACGACGTCAAGTATTTGAGATTCTACGAGATTTTGCTTAATTTTGCAATTAGCTCGAACGAGTAGGTTCAGCAATGAGCAATTCTTCGATGAATGATAATTCAAGTTGCAATCTTAACTATCCCGCTTCATTAATCTTTTATACTCTTTTCATTCAAGCTACCCATCCTCTTCGCTTGATCTCATTGTCCTTTAGTCGCAACTACACTCTACATCACACGCCAAAATTGTATCTGGCCAGTTATTGACTTATTGAGATTTGATCTACTATTTAATAGCTATAGAAACGTTGTGTAATCTATTTTGATTGGTTTAGTCACGAGGCCACGGAACTTGAGAAAGTTGAGAAAAAAAAACTCAATATCTCACTAAAGCTTATCAGGAACTCAAATCAAGTTCTTGTATACAAGACCTTTATCATTGATATATTTCACACTCAAGCTGGGTTTGTTACAGATCCTCCAAAAGTGTCGTGAGCACCAGATCAACTGCAAAGCGGCCTACGGCACCATAGACCATGGGACCATAGAGGCCACCATGAGGCGTACACCCGACTTCGGGAATTGATTGCATTGGAATTTGATTGTATTAGAACAAAAATTGGATTGAGAATTAAAGCGACAAATACGAAGTACCTGCTGGCCGGAGACTCAGGCCAACTGGAAAGCTGTGTACAGTGCTACAAAATGTCATGAGCATCACGAGATGTTCACCAACGAAAACAATGAACATATCCGTTATAGCTTGGTGCTCATTGCTGATACTCAGTGAAAGTGCGTCACGCCGACCGCGATATGCGAATGCTTGAGTCCAATGCGATACTCTGACTGACAAGCTGAGCTTAATGTCGGCGCAAGCATAATCATGATTTTACTGGCTGTGAATAGTGCTGCCAAATGCCACTGTTTCAGTCACCAACACTCATGACTGAAGTGAAGCTCCAATCAGCTCACGCACACAACTGAAATGATTTGAGGTGACACTGAAACAGTTGGTAGACCAATCACATGCTTGATGACATTTTGTTTAGCACCCAACTCTTGATCACTCACTTGGTCACGACATTCTTGGAATTTACTTGGCGTTTGGTCTAAAGGAGGGGTCTCCAAAAAGTACGCAAACAAAAGCAATACGGCCCGCGAACTAAAAAGTTTGGAGACCCCTGGTCTAAAGCAACAAAATGAGCATGCTTTCTCGCTCTGTCTGCTTCGATGCAAGTGACTGACCAAAAGTTAGTTGCACAAAATCTCACCAAGCATGTGATGATCGCACCAACTGTTTGAGTCTCACCTCTGATCATCACAGTAGAGCCCGTGACGCTGACATGATTTTGTTTGTCATGACGTTATGTCAAAGAAGTTTTGCAGAACTGATCACAAAAAAAGTCATGACTGATAAAGCGATAGTCGCACAAATATTACGAAGCATGAATTGATCACACCAAACGTTTTGAGTATCACCTCTGGTTATCACAATTGAGTACTTGACGCTGACATGGATTTCTGTTAGTCAAAGTTTTGTATGACATTGATAGTGACATTTTACAGCACTGGCTGTGTATTAGTTGAGGGCGACAATCTCGATGTGATATAGAAGTTCTGCTATCACGTAATGTTCATTACTTTGAACAAGGACATCATTAGCCAAATCCGGAGGTTGATTATGCAAGGGAATTGTGCGTACTATGGTCTTCACTATCTGTTGAGATCCAGAGGACTTCAAGACCGCACGAATCTCTAGGGACATGATACTTTGAACATTCAAAAGGATGCAAAACCTATAGATTAATTTGAGCGGAAGATGCAAAAGCTAAGGATTATTTTTGGCGGTGTGTTTGAGCATGGAGCCTGGAGGAGAAGGATGAACCACGAGCTTGCTGAGCTGTACGGTGAACTAAGCATCCTGACATTGAAGAAAGCAGGATACAATGACATATTATGAGGATGCCGAGATTATGCCCTCCATTAGACGCACAGCGAGGTCGTTGGCTAGATCAGGTAAAGCAGGACCTGTCGGAGATTCTCGGCTACAGCCAGGTACCAGGCATCCTGAGGAATTATTGTTGACCGGGTCATGTCATTGACGACGTGCCTCATCGTGGGCAGGCCAACAAAAGAGAGCGAGAAAGAGAACCCCATATTTGATCGTATTTTTTGTAACCCTTTCCAATCAAAACATTGAAAACTCTTTCCACAGTAATTACCGGTTATCTAAAATCACAATTGCTCATATTTCAGACTTCCGAAATTTTCTCAAAATCACTCGTGAGTGCCTGATAAATTGAACGATGAGAACATTTCAGGGCATCCATGACCCCGCGGCTTTTAGTATCTCGTCAGTATTATGTTACTCATTACATGGCACCTAAATAGTTTGGTTGTATGCCAACCAACAATGTAACATTGACAAAAAGACCCACATGCATTTAGAGGATGGATGTTTTGCATTGATTGGTAGATACATTTCAGTTAAGTTCACACAATTTAGCTTTTTGTTTATTTGTGTATTTTATCTGGTGGCTAAGATATCCAAGGATTTTTTTTTATTTTCATTTATCACCTGATAAATAATCGTTCTTCCGGATTGGAGCACGCGTCGGATCTTATAAACGCATCAAATAGATAAACACGTGTTCACAATAGTTAGTTGAATGCAGTTTCATCACCATTTTGTCCATTTCTAAAATCGTCCTGCTCCACTGTTGGTTGCATTTCCATAGACAGAGTTTCCCGCATTTCAAGAAAATACGTTTTCCCACTTTTCTTACAAGAAAATCCCTGCAAGCAACAAAGAAACCATCGTATGTTTCAACCGGCCGGCGGTTACCGCCATAAGCGTAAACAAAGCGAGGGCGCGTGCGCGTTCGTCCAATTTCACCCTTGTTGTTTCGAGGGATACACTAGAATCAGCTGTTTACTGTCATGCGGGTTTTATGTCTCTCAGCACACACACACATGCACCGCTAAAAGCTACACAATTTGTCGTTTTTTCTCTTCTATTTGGTAGTGATATTTTCATTGTCTTTCTGTGCCTTTTCTATTAACACAGCACCTGTGTTTGTATTTTCCATTGGCCTTATTTAGAGTGTAAGAAACAGATTACTAATACGCTTGTGCTACGCTAGAACGGAATCGAGGTAAATATTGGCTGGGTTACTGCGTCCTGCGTCGTCCACAGGGGCAGTGCAAGCGAGACAGAGCATGCGAAAGGACAAGTTGTTGAATTTATTGATCATCGTCGTAGCAGGCCCCGCCGCATTCGCATTCAGTTTGTTTGACGTTTACCCAGCACTGTTTAGCAACGATTGTTTTCTTTGTTTTAGTTAAATGATTTCCTTGTGCAGCAGGTTAAAGTGCAATAATTAGAAAGCATCAGGATCCAATTGATTGAGTCTGATTTTCGTCTGATTTCTTAGTGAATAAGCAAGTGTGGGAGATAGTGTACGAAAACTACGGTCAAGTTAGGCTGGCAAAACAATACATCACATATCACACACCCATGTATCAACAAACAGAATGACTCACTGGTGTTTGACCAATGGCGGAAACAAGTCTGAAGGAGTGTCCGTACCTGCGTTCGCTTCCGCATAGATAAACGCACCATATCTCTTGCCCTATGCTGTGAGCGTCAAGTGTACGGGATCCCGTTTTTCCGCAACAGCACTTCCGCCAGTGGAGCATTTCGTCGTTCGCGAGGGTACGTCACATGATTGCAGGCTACAACCCAACGCGCACAGGCGACGGGAGGAGGGCAAATCCGTTGCGTTTTTCCCGTGCGAATTTTTTGCACCCGATGCGAAATGGGCAACTGCCTCAAAGGATGCCTTTCCGACGACACCAATGGGGGGGTGAGGTGAGAAAAAAAAAACAACAAGCCTAAGTGTGTGTCACTCCACAAGAAAAGCATGCTATCCTCTTCATTTACGCCGAGCATCCTTTCTGCATTTCTTTCCCTTTCTAGCCGCACACGGATGAATGCAAGTGATAGTCAGTACGAGGTAAGGTGGATTGTTAGCTGAACGCAATATCGTCACCACATTCCACAGCCACATCTTGCATCCACCCTTGTCCCAATACACCCACTACCCTGTGAACCAATGAAGCAAGAGCAAAACAATTTAATTAAAAATCCATTTGCAACAGATCCTGATCGAGGGGATGCAGCCCACGGACGGGTACCCGGATGAGGGTGGTGAGTTGCAAGAAGCAATAAAAATCAAATCAAATGTAAGTGTCCCAGCACCACAAGGGTTGCCCTTCACTGTGTGGTTTCATCGTTTCTACTCATATATCCCTCTCTTACAACGCTCTTTTTTTTGTAGAGAAAATCAAACTTTTTCAAGAAATTCTGTACGAAAACGAGTGTAGACTATGCAAGACTGAACAAAGCAAAAAACAATAATTTTTCCAAGCGCATTGCCACCGCTGGCAGCACAAGCAAACATAATCAGCATCCAAAGTCGGGGTAAGTGAAAATGCCGACTACGGAAACGTATGTATTTATGTAAACGTACGTATATTTCAGATTGGACATTCAACTGCAGTGCCTCGATGCACATTCTTTGCTGCTCGTGTCGAAGGATGGCCATCGGAAAACGAACAACGGTTACAACGATCTGCAAACGGACCAAACCTCCACTCCTGGTAGTTCGCTCGATTTGGAGTGGGAAAACGATTACGGCTATCAGCACAGTCAGTGGTATGTGATTGATGTTTGCTTTTACAAAATCGTACAATGGAGACGCCCGATGCTTCATCGTTTCATTGTTTTATTGTTATTTTTTTTTAATTGTTATTTTAAATCTTATGGTTACAATCAGACAATGGGCGAACAGAATGGTTTTTTGTTTTATCCGGCGCTACAACCGCTTTGCGGTCTTGGCCTGCCTCAGGAGTGTCCGAAACCGCTCACGGTCTCGCGCATTCGTCTGCCAGTCCGTTATCCCGGCCTTAATGGCGGACGCCTCCACGCCATCTTGCCACCCCAATTTGGGCGAACGCCTCCTCTGTCCTTGTGGACGGCCTAAAAAGACTTTACGGGCTGGGTCGTCCGTTTCCATGCGTACAACATGGCCAGCCCACCGGAGCCTGGCGAGCTTGACACGCTGTACGACAGTGAGGTCGCCGTACCTCTCGTATAGATCGTCATTATAGCGGCTCCTCCATTGTCCTTCCACACATACGGGGCCAATTATCCTTCTGAGCATCTTCCTCTCGAACGCGGCTAAGAGGGTTTCGTCAGATTTGGACAGTGTCCATGTCTCAGAGGCGTATGTGAGTACTGGTACTACATAGATAGTATATAGTCCCAGCTTCGTCCGTCGCGACAGGTTCTTTGAGGTGAACTGCTTTTTCAGGCTGTAGAATGACCGGTTGACAGCAGAATGAGTTTGAATTAAAATAGTTCTTTATCTTGCTACGGGTAATACGGTAGCTACAAGGCTCCAAACCGCGACGGGCATGTTATTTTAGTAATGCGAGTTGCCGACTATACCACGGGACCGCACCTCCTACATTTTAGCATACATTGCCATATATGTTGATTTAGTTTGTTCACCGATTGTTTTCTATCTACTACTATGATCAGAATTTTATTGTTTCCTTCTTTTAGACGAAAATTAAGCCCTATTAATACAAACAACAAGTTTGATATATATTACTGTACAAGTTTGATATATATTAGTTTATGTTTTGTTATAAAAATGAGATATAAAAGTTCACCCATTAGTTAAAGGTAATGTCAAAATGGCCCTTAACATCGTTATTTGGCAAGAAATGAGGATCGCGACCAGACAGGTTTGGAAATACGGCAATAAGTGGTTTACCAACACGCACAGTCAAAAAGGACATTTTAAAAAAACCTTCAGTTAGCGAGGATCTGCTTAATTATCTTACTGGAGGTGTAAAGTTATCTAGTTAACCCTCTCATGTTTTGGCATCAATTGCTCTAATATTATTCGAATGGAAAAAGAAAACCATCAGTAAAATTGTTTTCTTTTTTTAGTTTTGCTGCTTCTCTCTCATAATGGTAAACATTTTCATATTTGGATTCAATTAATCGAACGCTGCTAGAAGCAAAACTATCTTCAGTCATGTGTAGTAAGAAAAAGAACAGACCGCTTAATCCTGCTATATTTTATCATCCTATCTTCAATTCTAATTCACCTTTCTTCCAATTCTCTTTTGCTCTTATCATTAACGCTATTTATACATATAACGTAAACTCTGGGCAGTCAGTGCCGAAGAATTCATTGCATAAGATGATGAAGTAAACCGAAAATAACATAGTATATTCTAATTAACAATCGTAAGTTAAGTGAGAATGTTTAATTATTATTTCTTAGAATTCATGCAAAAATTCAGTTTGTTATAGCATTGCTTAGGATTCAAAACTTAACAAATTTAGTTGTCGTACAAAATTTATAGAAAAGTAATTTCCACATAGTAAAATTTTTGAACAACGATTTAGTCTCTGGAATGGATTAAACTAGTCATGCGAGGGTTCACTTTAGATGGAGTATTTATAGTGCAAGAAAATTTTCTACTATCAGTGAAATCGAGTAACTTACAGTAATAACGCATTTAAAATCGATTATCGATTGAAGGTATTGAGATTTATCGACTATATTAGCGATTGCAATGATTAGACACAATTAATTTTTTCGTCAATTATGACAAATGTTATGTTTTAGTATTTTTTTATATGTAGTAACAAATTAACAAATAATGGTGTTCACTTTTTTTATTTGATTTTCAAAGCAAGGAATTTCATAATTAATAGGGTGACTGTACCAGTATTCGGCAGTGTACATGTTTTCGGCAAGTTAACTAAAAACGTGTAATTATGAAAAAATGCGTAGAAAATAGTCTCCACACATATTTTTTAAATAGAGATATACTCATTTGTTCTTCATATACGAAGTATCACATCATTTCCTTCCATATTCTTCAAAATATCAAACAAAATGTGCGGAGTTCACAATTTTTCGGCAGATTTGCTGTCAGCCAATAGTTCGGCAGGTTTAATTATTAAGAGAACCAGAGCACTAACACAATTAAAGTGTGGTTTTAATGAAAGATTCTACGCCTGCAGCAGTTATTCTAGCCCGGTTGGAATTTTAAAATCACAAAAAAAAAAACAAGTTATTTTCCTCTTTAAATACTGCCGAAAAAAGGTACATGGTGAATGTTGATTTTTGACAGATCGATGCTTTGGGCTACTGCCGAAACTTGAAACAATAACACACTTTTGATTTGGCTGAATATTCATTTATAACTTGATCAGAACACTACAACGTGTATGTCGACACATAAAACCACATTTATTGTACCAAATTTCACCAATTTCACTATAAATAATCCAATAACTTGAGAGAAAAATATTAATTTGTGAGCCAGTCGGAGCCGTACTCTACAGCCGTCAGGTAATCTCATTTCTCCAGTGCCTCCAGTCTCCAATGTTTGAAACTCAAATCAAAATGACTGTAAAAATTGCCAGCAAAATGACCAAAATGGGCTACATAAAATTAATAATTTAAGTACTTTTCAACACCAATCTTAGGAAAGCGAGAGTGTAAAACTAATTTACCAATTTTTATCTGCCTGTTGGCATTGATTAAAACATTTACCGACCCGTATTCGCGTTGCCGAAAATAGGAGCACAGCCTGACGAAAATAGGACCAAACTGCTGAAAATAGGAACAAAAACAGTGGTTGCATTTTCATGAATATCGCTATAAAATGCATTTGAAACGGCAAATAAAAAATCGCACAACAAAATACGATAGTTTATCGTTTAAAATAACGTCACTTTCATCAAAAGTAATAAAAATGGTAAGTGTACGAGCAGTTTTTGTGAAACTGCTGCACTAACCTGCCCAATACTGGTACATTTACCCTAGTTTTTATAAGAAAAATTTGCCAACTTTGTATATGAAAAACATTCGATAACAACTAACATTTAGCCATTTTTAAGTTGATAATTTACAGAGTTTTACAAGGTTTTTTGTGGTTTTTTTTATTTTTGAATTATTTTTATTAATTTTCAATGGGACGATTAATCACCAACTAATCGTGTTGTGAATAAATCTTGAGACGAAACCAAAAAATTACGAAAAACATCAATCATGGGTAATATATTATTATGGGTACACTTGTGTTGGAGGGGGTCCCGTGGTACAGTCATCACCTCGAACGACTCAATAACATGCCCGTCATGGGTTCAAGCTTAGAATAAACCATCCCCCCGTAGCAAGGATTGACTATCCTATCCGGCTGTGTGTTAATGAATTAAGTGTCGAAAGCCTGTATATGCCGGCATGTCCCGCGTAGGACGTTACGCCAAATAGAAGAAGGGTATACTTGTATAGTAATAAAATATTGACTTAATGTCAGATATTGAATAATAAAACATAAACCTTACCAGTCGTTATTACGATCTAAAAAATGAGTCTTAGATAATCAGCATTTATGATTGATTGAGCGATGAGCTACATAATCTATTAGAAACAGCAATATGTAAAGCTCTTTTCAATCGTTCACCATTCCAGGTTATCACAGGAAGACGATCAACCGGAAGCTCCTCACTTGCAAAGTTTCCCTGCCTCGGTTCAGGAATCGGTATTCAAGATCGAGGAGTGGTCAACACTGAAACGCAGCAAGGACCGTATCAATGCCCTACGCAAGCTAGACCACCAACACCAACAACCTGCGCAGCATCAGGAGGCACAAGGCAGTGGCAGTCGGTCCCGCTTCATCCACTCCACCAACTCCCCCGGAGCGGCGGATGACGTTACCGGATCACTCGAATGCATTTCTCGGCCAGTGCCACCGGGTGGCCGTGCATTTCCCTCCTTGGAACAGCATCATGCAGCTAGTCTGACGAGCGTGGACCGAATGATACACGGTGGATCGTCGGACCTTTCGCACATATCATCGACGCCGGAGGGTTCGCTGGAATGGGACATCGATCAGGATCGGCAGCTGAAGTCGGAAAACGAATCGCTCGATTATGACACCAAGGAGTTGTTGTTGGAGATTGAGCAACTTAAAAATCGTGTGCTCAGCGAAACTGGCGCAACGCTGAAAGATGAGGAGCTGCCAAGCAGCTGATCGGACAGCAGCCCAAATGGGGATTCCGATTTTGATGATTATAGTGTTCCCCATGAAGAAGGAGGCCGAACTTGATCACGTTAGAAAGGACGTATCGTAGCTAGTAAGCATTGTATAGTAGTAGAGCTGCAGAAAATAAGTATATTTATTGCGTGTTTGTATCAATGTATTAGCACCAACGTGAAACATGTAGAGCGCATAATAGCGAATAACTGAATTTCAACGAACCACAAGTGTATATTTCAACCCCCCGTTACACCACACCTATATAACTAGTCGTCGGTGACGTTTGTTTAACAATCGTTTGAATTTTCCTGTTACAAACAATAACAAAAAAAAAACAACACACTTCTCAGATCGTGTTGTTGTTGAAAGTTTGCGCTAGCGCGATGGTCCTTCAAAAAACCATCATTTGGTGCCGATTTCCCGCTTTTCTACTAGACCGCTATCCATTGTCGATCGCTATTTATATACACCAATTTATACAATGATAACTAGAAATGCATTTTGCCTCGATCGTTTTAGCACCATTGTTTGTGAGCGGAAATCGCCCTCGTAGCGGTGATTTACGGTAACTAGAGTGTCCTTCCCAGTTTTCCGATAGTTGGTATTGTCATGTTAAAGGTTTTAATTTTAAAATATTATCGTAACGGACTGTTGCCAGCCGAGGGGAGAGTGGGCACGAAACTCACCAGCGGAACACAACAATAACAATGAAATGTGTGCATTTGTTGGCCTCTGTTGTACGGAGTGCAAAATTAACTGTATGAAGTATGAAGTATGAACGGAATATACATACATAAATAAATATTTAAAAAAACACAAAGCTAATTTGTCTATTTTTCTTTTTTAATTTGATGTATCACTACTTCCTATATGTGACTCTAGCGAGTTATTTTAAATAATAATAAAAAAAGGTTTTTTCATTTGTTTTTATATTTTGATGTATTGTTTTTATTTCTTGTTGATTTTATGTTTAGTTCTCCCACAATATTTGCTTCCCTTTGCTCTTACGTTTTTTTTCCAATTCTATTCCCTCACTACAAACGAACCTGTGTTGGATCAATGTTGCAATCAACTGTTCTGTAATGAATGCTCCTTCTTCCTGTTTTCTTTCCTTCTTTCTTATTTTTGTTGCTATCTTCAATCTATACATTGATAACTCATTTCATATTTCACTATCCTTCAAGTCCTGTATTTTTTCCAACATAGAAAACCTATCTTATTTTTGAGGCTATTTTCGTTTACCTTTTACTTGCAACGAACGAACGCTTTCCATTGTTGGTATGTATTTTATGTGTTTTACGTTACGTTGTTTCACAATATGTCCAAGTCTGTGCTTTCTGTGGTTCCGTGTCAACTGTGTAATGTGTCATCTTTACAGCAGCCATTCAAATTTACCAGTTTTTAAGTATATTCCAGTGTTATATTCTCTTCTGCTGATTTTGCCATGTTGTGAATTAGCAGAATGATTTGTAAATTTTTGTGGGATGGTAACCAGCACAAATAAACATACAATGTTTGAAGTGTAACTAACGGTTTCAACTGAATGTGCACAACAAATGAATTCATATAAATTAGTATATGTTATTCACATTCTACTGCACACAATTTGTTTTCCTGTTTTCCATCATACAATTTCTTGCTACGGACCATGTATTCATCTTGTTGAATTGTCCCGTTTTTTTTTCTACATTATCAATAAATATCTATATTTTAAGGAAATAATTGTTTTTACTGCTTAGCTTTCCTGCTGCTACAACACGGAAATAAACAGGAACAAACAACATCATCAACAGCTTTCATCAGTTGTTTAACGTTTCCGAATTTAAAAGATTTACAAAGCCACATGCAAACGGATAAACGAGGAAAGATTGCATAAATCTTACCAAAACAACAACCAGGTGCCGCCTTTTGTATTATTTCCCAGTGAGTAGGTACGAATTGAACGTATAATTAAGTAAACGTATAATTGTATGCACTGTAATCTGCAGTTAAATGTGATGAACACCAGACTCGTACACGCGTTTCATGAAAAAACGCAATACAATTGCCCTAGTAAAGAACGGTCATCTTGGAAGAGTTACCGGAAGCTCGGCTAAGGGGAAGGGATGAAAAAATATGAAAAAGTAGTATCAAACTCATTCAATCAAATCATGTATATTCTTCAGAAAACAGCATAAAACTCATAAAACATTCTACTCTGTTGGTCAAATATATTATGTAGAAGAATTAATTTGAAATTTGAAAAGAAGAAAAAATATAACTCCATTTACAGAAAAAAGCAAAACTGTTTAACCATTTTGTTACCGATGCCTTTTTAACAGGCTTAACGGATATTCGTTAAACTAAGTAAAAATATTTGCTGTGAAAAAAAGAATCACATTATCAAAATACTGTCTAGATGTGTTGTTAAGATAGTATTTGTTTTCTAATTCTATAATTCACATTAAAGATTGTGTAGGTATGTGTTAGTATGCGTGTTCATGTGTGGTTTGATGTAAACAAACTAGTTTATACAAATTTGAACTTAAAAAAATTAATCAACTTAGTTAACAACTGAATAGCATGTGCACTATAATAGCAAAACAGTGCCTATTTACATCCCATATCAGGCAACAGAAGAACACAAATGATTGCATGTCGCGATTTAACGCACTTTCATATTGTGTATTTTTTCACAATTATATATTGAATTGTGTGTGTGTGTGTGTGTGTGTGTGTGTGTGTGTGTGTGTGTGTGTGTGTGTGTGTGTGTGTGTGTGTGTGTGTGTGTGTGTGTGTTTGTGTGTGTGTGTGTGTGTGTGTGTGTGTGTGTGTGTGTGTGTGTGTGTGTGTGTGTGTGTGTGTGTGTGTGTGTGTGTGTGTGTGTGTGTGTGTGTGTGTGTGTGTGTGTGTATGTGTGTGTGTTTGTGTGTATGTGTGTGTGTGTTTAGCACAACTGATGTTAGTGTGTGTTTATTTACGTGTTATAGGGTGTTATTAATCCATTTTAATACATTGTGATGTACAAACTATCGTCCGTCCTTGTTAGTTTGTTTCAAGTCATTTCTTTCAATAGAGCTCATGATTTGAGAAGAATTTACTCCACATTCTTACTGGCTAGTCTAATATGCCAAAAAACACTTCATATTGTCATAAACCATCCATATCGCATTGTTGTGATTTTTTCGCAGACTAGAGTCTCGTCTCACTGGTTAAACATTTTGTTCAACCCACCTGTATAGTCCTGCAAGTTAGAATAAGCGCTAGAAATCGTGAACGCTGCGCGTCGATAGGTTTCATAGACTTTTTTTTTTGTTTTTATTGCGATACCGTAACATAGTTTTAGAATTGTCACTTAAACATCCTAATTGTTTTACAGTTTCAATACGTTATTTTCTTCATTTCATCTTTTACATATTATTGTTCATTAGTTTAATTAACATTGCGCAAAAATTATAACGAAAACAAACAAAAATTACACGACTATGCATTCGACCGCGATACAGGTATGGGGTTTTTTTATTAGGGTTTATGTCCGATTTTAACTGTTAGGATAGTACCCCCTGACGGTTAAATACGCTAAACTAAAACCAAACTAAGACAAAACAAGAACCCTTTTCTTCGGAAAGATCTCGTCGTACAATTCCAGAACGATCTTGTAGATTAGGTACACCACCGCGATAAGAACATTGAATTGGTTGATTGATACCAACTATTACATTGATTAACGGTACGCTATGAACAGGTAAGTTCATGACCGTATTCTAGGCGACTCAGAGTTCTTTCCAATCCATACTATACTGAATACTTTGCAGCTGCCGTAACAAGATCATGTGATCAGTACTCACAGTATTCACTCTTGGTACAAAACACAACACCCAAACCAATTCCTTGTTTATCGCTTTTTTATCGCTTTACTCTGGAATCACTGAAAGTAGTCGAAAGTGTGTAGGAAATACGACAAAAATAAATGACAAACGTATTCAAATCCGACTGAAGAAGACCAACCTCTACAACCATTTGCAGTGCAAACACTCCATTGGTATGAGCAGTGTTAGGAAAGAAAATCCTCTTACAACACTAAATTAGTGATTTTAATACAGTGGGTTTGAAGAAGTATTAGTGAACCAGCCAAAAAGTTTTGAAAATATTACAATCGGAACCTGCGCACCCGTGCTACAAGATCGTTTGTAGTTGTCTCCGAGAACGGTTTAATTTGGGAACCAATCGGAAACGAACAACATATCATATCAAGTTTACGGATTTAATTTGTGTACACTACCTTGGGAAAGTATTGTTTTTTTTACATACTAGTAACAAACGAACGATTTAGCACTAGAAAACCATTCCATCACCATCATCATCACACATCCACACCGATCGCGCCCGTACCGTATAGGGATAGTGGGGTTCCGTTAGTGCATTGGAACAGAACCTACCGTGTCACTTTATCTATAAGCGTATTGATTCGCGTCTCGGAGAAACCGGGCACAAGCTTGTGGATGATTTCCTTCACAAATAGATCACTCACGCCCGGACTACTCCGTTCGGCGCTCTCGAAGGCCAGCCGTAGGTCTCCCATGTCGGAACCGCTGTTATAATTTCGCTGCATCTGTAATGCAACATGTATTAGAACAATGTATTAGAACTGAAAGACTTCATATCCTCCTTTCCCTAACCATCCATCAATACTAACCTCAGATAAAAGAGGGAAAATAATTGCCTTAAGACAGCCACTGTTTGTTGACGTTGTCATCGTTGTTGGCGTCGTCGTGGAGGACGATCGACTCGAGCTTTTGCTGGAGTTGTTATTTACATTCGTAATACTGTTGGTGCGCGAGTTGCCATTGCTGCTTGTGGTGTTGTGGCTGGGCGAATCCCGTTCGCGCCGCAAACTGCTACTGCGCTTATCGTTCTCATTCCCCGATCCGCTCAGGCTGTCGGAGGCAACCATTTTTCGCTCTTTGTTATCACGGTCCTTTTCTCGATGATCGCGATCTATCCGTTCACGATGGTCCCGATCCCGTTCACGGTCGCGATCACGCTCACGTTCACGGTCACGATCACGTTCACGGTCTCGTTCACGCTCACGCTCTCGTTCGCGATCTCGCTCTCGTTCGCGATCTCGTTCGCGTTCGCGATCTCGCTCCCTTTCTCGGTCACGCTCCCGTTCTCGCTCCTTTTCGCGATCCTTTTCCCATTCTGACTCGCGCTCCAGGCGATGATCTCGCTGTTGTCGTTCTAAGCTCGCTTCCTTTTCCTTCTGCAGCTGCATAGCGGAGATTTGATTTTGCAACTCGCGCTCCTTGCGCGAATCCACAATGATTGGACTGGTGTTACTGGTGTTATTCGTGGCATTGTTGGCTGCAATCAGCGTCGAAGAGGACTGATGCGATGGCGATGAAGATGGTCGTGGCTATAAAGAGGGATTTTTTTTTAATTACAAATTTATTGTTCTATACATGTGCATATGTGTTCACGACCTGGTTGATCATTTACCTGACTTGTTTTATGTTGATTCAAATTGTAATCCCTATCACGGTTCGAGCTGACACCACCGACGTTGCTGGTACCATTGTGTTTTACCGGTGATCCAAGCGGGTCTTCCATCACATTTTTATTAAAGTTATTGAAATTCAATCCCTTCACCGTCATTATCCACGGTTCATCGAGATCGCTATCCTGTTTCGAGTCCTCACTACAAAAAGGGCAAAAAATAAAATAAAAATACATTTGATGATGCTCAATACACAACACAGGATATGGTAGATCATCTTACGAATCCGAATTTTCTGATTCTGTTTCACTTTCTTCGCCTTTTTGAGACTTCCATTTTTTGTACCGATCGATTAAATCGATTAGGTAAGAATTTTTCTTCGCTTTCTTAATGAAAGGAAACTTTAGCAGTTCCTTTGCTGTTGGTCTCTAAAAATTAAAATTAAATCAAAATCCATGAACAATAAACAAATTGCCGCAGGTCGCTACTGGCAGGGTGACTTACATTTTCTGGATCTTTATTTAGGCACGCTTCGACAAAATCTTTGAATGGCTTCGTATAACTACCGGTTAGCTGAGGTGGATTGTTCTTCGGAATCAGAAACAATACCCGCATCGGATGCAGCTCCGAGTTGGGAGGTTCACCTTTCGCCAGCTCGATTGCGGTAATACCTAGCGACCAGATGTCGGCTTTGGAATCGTACATGGACTGCTTTATCACTTCCGGTGCCATCCAGAAGGGTGTTCCAACGAAGGTGTTTCGCTTGGAAGTAGTGTTTGTGAGTTGGCCGGCAACGCCGAAGTCAGCCAGCTTCACGTCTCCCAGCTCGCTGAGCAGCACGTTAGCCGCCTTGATGTCCCTGTGTAACTTGCGCTCCGAGTGCAGGTAATCCAGACCTTTGAGCACCTCGCGCAGTATAATGGCGATGTGCATCTCCTCGAAGAGACCCGCTTTCATGAGGTCTAGGGCGGATCCACCGCCGAGATATTCCATGATGATCCATAGCTTGGTGCCCTGTGTTTGGTAAAGCAAACGAGTAGTAATTAATCACACTGTGCCTAATCTCTTACACACGCCAACTAAAAGCATAACGAACTATCGAAAGTTATAGAAAATGCAAAGAGGATTCGTTTTTCATTCCATGCTAATACCTGTCGAGCTGAAATTTCTCCACAAAACATTTGTCTGGCTCATCGAAACGGAACCGCAGATCAGACGATACACAATGCCTAACGCATTTGGTGGTGTGTTTCGAACCGTCAATATCCCCCTAGTGTGTATATCTTGTGCGGTTCACACTCCAGCCGGATGCAGTTCCTTTCATTTCAAACTCATATTGCACAGTGAGGTGGAAAATTTAGTCCATTGTTTTGGATCGTGCATGCATATGCATACCAACCAAGGCGCAATGATATGCAGAGCTGAACGAGCTAAAACATCTTTCGCTTTTCTCTGGCAATGAAAACGAAAACTTTGCTATCATTTATGAAAGAGAAACGTGGTGGTATCGAGACACATCAAAGCGATACAATCAAACACAAGCATCCGTGAGCGATGATTTGCAAACAACCAATTGGAGAAAATGGGTTCTTCTACGAAAACAGTAGCAAGACGAAGCCACCAATACTGGTATTGTATGGTCCAGTACAAGAGGATGTAAAGTAGAACTACTATATCGATCGGAATTGTTAAAAGCAGTGAACAGTTTTCAAAACAAAAATATTGCAAAAGCGATGAAAATTGCAATCATAGCAATTAAAATTGAGTTACTTAGTCCATTAGTGCAAGTATTTTAAAATATTATTATTGTCACGAAATAAGATGCGTGTTTTGTGCGAGTTTGCATCAAACCACACGACAAATAGAATAGAACCGCTTTTAACAAAGCAAACTAACTAACGCTATATGCTACGAAAAGTGATTCGTTGGTAACAATTGCCGTAAAAGCGAGCGCAAAACGGGAACGAATATTTATGCTCCCTAACCTGGTTCGTGACTTAATTTTGCATTGACCCGTTAGAGCTCGCGCAAACGTTTGAACACCGACAATCACAAACTGCCAGAACCATATTGTACCACCACTTGGTGTATGAGTCATACCTTTACCATCGTCCACAAATGGCCATGGCGTACGCGTGTTGAAGGATTGGCTGGGGAGTACTGTATAGAATCGACCGTTGACAAAAGCACTCGCGCCACACATCAGTGCTGGTTGTATTGCGAGTGTGACGCGATTTGCGATCATTATTAAAACAAACACGCACCGACCCGAACCATACCCGGTGACGGGGTGTCGAGTCGGGGTCCATTGCACTGTTGTGCTGATTTAGATAACACCGATTTCACCAGTGAGACCCCTTTGCATGCGGAAGAAGCCACTTAAAGCACACCCTCTATCTTCAACAGTTATAACATTAAAAGGCTTGTTGAGGTGTACGCGACACACTCGACGGTAGAGACCAATGTACAGCAATTGGCGCCGTTTGCTTATGATATGACCCTCTGTTGTTAATTATGCATCTCTCAAACTACAGAACAAACCTGTGGTCTCCCTGACTGACACAAGCACACGTCAGGGCGCTCAATTTATTTAATTGACATTCATTTCACATCGCGACCACCAGTTTGGTCATGGATCAAAGCACATTCTAGTAAATAAGATCTAACAAATCTATTGTACGGGTAGTAGTGTGGGTTATGGTACAATTTCTACCATCTTTCTTCCATTAAATGGTGTGAAATATGTTTAACTTGTAGTTATATAATATTTTACATAATATTTTTATAGTTTTCATTTCAACCAGTATCATACATTCATTGATCATTAATTCTTCGCTGTAATATCTGTGGCTCACCAACAATGAGATTTAAAGATCTTTGCCGAGATGTACATGTCGCTATTAGAAATCTCTTTCCATGTCATACGTTATTTAAAACAGTTGTACTTCATTCATACGAGCTTCTAGACGAAAACACTTAACCGTAAATCGATTCATGACAATCCCAACACAGAAATGGAAGTGCGCTTTCACGTATCAGAGAAAAGCAATTTGAATTAGCCACGCTGAGTATGAATTCCTATGAGCCATTCCTATGAGCGTATTTGTTGAGGGGTTCTGTATGCAAATTTTCATGACTGAATGCGAGAGAAGTTATTTGTTTACCGTTCCGTCAATCCCAACACGACGACTTAACCGGCTGCATGACATGTACCATCGGTCAAGAGTGATTGGCAAGCAAATTCAAAACCTTCTTTTTGTAAGATGGATGAGCAATCGATGGGTCAACCATATACGACACACAAGTGATTAGATCACTATCATAAGATTGATGTCAGACGAATAGTAGACGGAGACCCATATCCAACGAAACATGTTTGTTGTTCGTTAAATTAATTATAAAATAATACTTAAAATAATAATAAACAAAAAACATTTAAACTAATACTCGTTAACTCTATAACTTACCTTAAGATATGATCCAAAGTATTTGGTGACAAATGGTGAGTCACATTGCGATAGCACCATAATTTCCTGTTGAATGTCTTCGATTTCATCTTCAGCTTCTTCGAGATCGATGATCTTAATTGCGACCACCTACCATGAATTACGAAAAGAGTAGCAAAGTTAGTATTGCTAACTAGCTACATATATGTATCTCTTTCGTTTCAAAACGAACGACTTCAATTAAGTGGGACCTCTTTACAGCAGTTTCATTTTCGAAAGGGACAATTACGAACAGACAACTAAATTTAGCCACATTCAACACAACGAGCGCATTAAATAAGACTCAGATCTATGCTGCCAGCAAAAGCGCCAGACGACAATGGATAGTGGAAGGATATTTATCACCTACAAACTTCCACCAGCCTGCCACAAACATACGCCAGACTTGTTCGATGACAAGAGTGTAGTGTAGGAAGCATTGTTTGTGTGAGTTCTTCCTCTATCGTTACCTGCTGAGTCCGGTTGTCAACACCCTTAAATACTTCGCCGAAGGATCCTTTCCCTATACGCTCCTGCTTTGTGAAGATAAGCTCCGGGTCGACTTTCTGTGGGAGAGAAGAAAAGGAAATAGGATATTAGACTCGTTGTCAACAAACTCAGACTGGCTGACTAGCAACGACCCACTTAGCCAGACTCGTACAAATGGGAACAATCTGTGTGTCGGTGAGTGAGTAACCATCGTTCGCTCAGCTCTATGAATAAGTGTACCGTGTCTAAGCAAACAATAGTGGAAAGACAGAGGCACGTGGACAGGGAAAAATCCATTTTCCTCACGATAGTGGTGTGATTTAATTAAAAAAATAAATTATACTTCAATTCGTTTAAACGGCAGGAAATCCGCAACAAGGACAGACATATCTGCATTCCCGTACAGCGGCAACCAATTTCCTGACCTTCGATAAGATGAGCGATAGCAGAAAGCTCACAAGAATACATAGAATAACTGAATATAATAAATACTACAACAAGTTTTTTAAATATAAAATTTCGAAGATGGCAAACATATTATCAAGCAGGTTTACACACTCTGAACGATATCTTAATATACTCCTAATAGCAAACGATTAACCTCCCGCTTTATGCTTACCGTAAGTAAGATACCAAAGTAATGCTTAGTGACATATTAAATGCAGGCTATTCACTTCCCACTAATCTATTTATAGACGCAACAGCTCTTAAACTTCCTGTCTCTTCTCCCCTTTACAATGCACACACTCACGTCTTGTGACTTGCCTGAGAATGGTTAGCTTTCTAGCAGAAATGAAACTCCTTTCCATTGAACAAAATGATGTTCCCTCGTTCAGAAAGGTCAACAAGGACTGATTGCTCACGTCAGTATCGTAAACTGGATATAAAAGTAATCGGTTTTGGCATTTGTTCCTGATTCTTTTACCTATAGGAAAAGGGAATTAGTATCGTAGTACTATGACGTCATATTTAGGCGAATGGCGTTAGGAAACCTGAGACCTAATGATCGTTTGTGACTTGACACTTACGAACATAGCGCTCTAAAGTGCATAGAAGCGTCTGCAAATGCGTGGTAAAGGAGAGGCAAGACATAATGTAAGAGTTCAACAATGCAATAATGCCCTTCCTTTTCTAACAGCCACCCTTTCACGTTCGCCTACCAAGCTTATGCATCATCGCCGTTGTTTAATAGACAAGAAGTCGTTGGGCAGAAAATAGGCACAAAATGAAAGTTAAATTACTCTTAATGGGAGTGCGGCTCTGTAGGGCTTTCTGATGCACTACACACTATTAAGACACTGTGTCTCCTTCCTGGCCGTCGTCAAAATTTAGACAATTGACTGCATTGGAACGAACGCGGATGGCGCTGGAACGGATCAATGATTTATTTTGACATAAACCGAGCGTGAGGTTTGTGGTTTGGCATCGGTATCTTATACACACAAACACTCCTATGGATAATTCTAGTCATGCGAGGCAGCCACAAATTTAGCTCCACAGAGTATGAAACAATAGCGCACTCTATGAATGCACAAGCTTCCTATAGGGGAGTGGTGGTTTGCTGTACTGGCTGCGTGTTACATACGCTTCCCTTTCATGACACTCTAACCATGGCTGATATGGCACGAGCGATCGGTTTGCTTATGGAAGCATGCAATTACCATCGCTCGTAGCGTTGGCTTTCCTTAGTACACAAACTATCGCACAGCGAAATTGCACAAGAAATCATACTTTGCAGGCGTGACATCTTGGTTACGTTTTTGCCATTGAACGGAGGTTTTTTTCTTCTTCCAATTCGACCACTAAATATGCTGATTCATACTCCGTTTTAATTCCTTAATGCCATACTCTATAGCATACAGCCCAATGTGTGTCAGCAGGCCACAGGTTAGGTAATTGTGTGTGTTGGTAATAGATGACAGGGAAGGTCGGTTGCGGTGCGAACAGCGTACAGATGACCAGGAATCGAGCAACTTGGAGCGCATTCATTCGAGCCCTTTCACTATTCAAGGTTTTGTTTAGCACACCTCAACCATACAATAAGGATAACGATCGAATTGCTTATTGTAACCGGTACAGTGCGCTTACTTTTCTTGAACTTGCCTTCAATATCATGTGCGAATTAAACTTCATACCGGTTTGGTTGTATGTTTGTGCTTATTCTTGTATTATGTTACATGGCATAATGGATACATTTAATGTCAAACAATGCGTTAAAATGCCAGCACGCAAATTATTCAACAAAACACATGCACAGTGCACATTTCTAGTTATAGTATAAATTTAGCATAAAACACCCGAAAAAAGCTAAAACGACATGCTTAAGATTCGTTTGCAAACATTTGACGTTTTTTCATTTTATCTGGATCTCATTCTACTCCTACAACCGTAGGTGGCAAAACAACCGTTCCATTATCTTATCATGTCACTTGCAAGCCACCAATTACATTACAAATTCAGTGTAGAGGTGTTAAATACACGTAGAAAGGGTCGGGTTCCACCAGCCCATGATAAATGCTACTAGCGATACGATCGGAATGTAGGCACCGTTTCCATTTCTAGCCTTATCTTGTCCTTCTCAGGAATGGTATTGAAGATGGACAGTTCGTTCGTTGGTGTTGTCAGTTGGAGGGCATTTTTTAATAATTTTTTTATCGTCATCAAGATACGTTAAGGCGGAGGAAAAAAAAACAAAACCAATTTATAAATTCACCTTCAATAAGATTGATAAATGAAGTCATAATTTTTGTAATCTTCACACATCAAACATGAATGCAGGCAATCAATTAAGTTGACGAACCACGCTTTGTAGATATATACAGAAATGTGATCCTCAAAGTTGAATTGTATTATTTTTCAGAGAAACCCCGAACAATTGACTAAAGTTTTTAGGAATAATTTGATGTTTCCAATCTAATTATGATACATTAAAATAAAATAAAAGTATATATTGAAAATTTTAAAGGTAAGTTAATATTTCCAACGGTTATCATTCTCAAGAAACAACACCACTCTACGGTTACTGTATAAAGCATTTCAACAATCTGTTTTCAACAGCGCGACTTTAGCTGGTATTCGCTAAGTTTTCCTCTGTCGGAACTCAGTCGTAAAATCATGATCCATACAACTGTGTTTCGGTTCCAATCGCAATCCACGGCATTCGATGCACAGCTTCCAAGAGCAGTAGTGGCGCATTACATTGAGATTTGTAAGATAAATACCACTGCCATTGGAGGCACCAAGGTGCTGTGTGTACCAAATGTTGGAATCGAAAAATAATGCCAAGAGAGAAATAATGATGAAATCTTCCGTTAGCATAATGTTCGCCCAGGGAGAAACATGAAATGGAAAATCACAACTTTCGATACACCCGACAACAACATCTCGACAATACCACACCTCGCCGCTCTCTTCATTCCTTCGTTTTGCTATGATTTTCTACGCTGCCGCCGATGCTGTCTGTCGATGGCGATGGGCGTTCAGTTTTCCCTCCCACGTGAAAGGGAAAGGCTTACAAACGGCGATCGAAAAGTGAAATCACTCGTGTTTAGAGTTTTGCGTTTTTAGACAATATGAGACATAATTCCTCCCGCTCGGTAATGAAAGTTTACTGACTTCTTCGCAAGGAGCGAGCCCAGCATCATGCCAAAGAATGTGCTCATAGGTCCAATCCCTCACTCTATGGATCTCAATGGAAAGCATCGTTAAATAGGCGAAGCGCAAAAAGTTGTCGAATTTTTCGGTGAAAACTTCAATTAAAGCCTATTCGTTTCCCAGCAAAACGTTTAACGCAGCAAAGAAGTTTATTCGTTTTGCTACTGTGCTGTTTGCCGGAATGGGTTGAAGTAACTCTAAATTATACGGTTGAGAAGAAACATTGCTGTAGGGAACTAATTACTACCTGCATAGGCAAAGTGTAACAGAACGGTAGGAGGAGCACAATAAAGTAAGTTTATTGTAAAACTCTACAATTCTTACGGGGTTTAAGAATAAATAAATCAACATGATGAACATACACTTTATTGAACCATTGGCATATCAAATATAATAAACCATAAGATGCCATTTTCTGAAGATGAAATAAACAACCCGAACATGCTTCCATTCTGTTCGTTTTTGCTCAATGCATTGAACTACAACGCATGTACAATAGGACTCAACTAAAGGGCAGATAAATGTTTTGAGGATTTGTTTCCACGATGGCGATGATGAAACTCAGTTGCCGTGAAGGTCTCATGACTTTCAATTCTTGCCAACTGCCAATTTCAACCGCTGTTTGCCATGCTGTCCTACTCTTCCATCCGATCGATCGATCGCAGCACTACATCGAAAATTGTGTTTGAGTAGGTACCATAGCCTATAATTTAAAAAAAATAGTCAAACATCCAATCAGCTGTACATTTAGGACTATTAAACGAATAACATCATTAAAGAAGTTCTATGAAGTAATTCTTAAATGGTAATTTTAGACAAGATCAACAAATTTTATAGAAATGACTTGAAATGACAAAACTAGTCAAATTCAAAATTACGAATAACATAACAGCAATAATTCACTGAAGGGATAAGAAGGAGCTATCTACTGCGATATAACTCCTTGAAATGGTAGTAATTTTCCGAAATTGTGCTGTCTTAGTTAGGCTCACACTTATGTGTAAATTATAACGATTGAATATTATCACAACAGCGTTACATGATTCAAACAGACCCACTTAAAATGTTACATATTCTAAACGTTATTATACTCCGTTCATACTCCAGCTCTGTGTCTTGGCTTTGTCTCAGCCCTGTCATGCTGGTAGCATTACTGAACGTTATTCCGTGAGACGTCTCGAGGAGATCCAATTAGCCAAGGCGAAACCTTACAAACTCACCAGTTCTTCCGGTTGTTGTAAAAGTGCGCGACCTCCTCCAACGCCTTCGCCAGCATGACCTGCAGGTGATCGTGGTCCCATGCCATGCTGGTTGCCGTTATGGATCACCAATGGCGGTGGTGACCGTCCGCTACCGTTGCGAGTCTGGTGTGGCACAAAGTTCGGTGGTAGCGAGTGCAATTGTGGACTGCTGCTGCCTCCATTGTGATGCCCATTGCCTAGCTCATACATCGATAGAGGTCGCGGGGGTTTCATCCCGTGATGGCCCGCTGGATGATGCGGCTGCGACTGCTGCTGATGTAGGTGATGGGGATGATGATTGAGGTGCGGATGGTGGTACCCATTGCCGTTGTAGCTGGCACTCGAGATCTCCGGAAAGGATGGAGCCTGTGACAGGGGCTTTACATCGTAGTGCGGGTAGCGATTGCCGCTACCATCTACTCCGCCCCGGCTCCCTCCATTCCTTTCGATTATCCCATTCTGAGAGGTCGGATGGGGCAAGCTGTAGGAATTCCTGTATCCCGGCTGATTCCAGTGTGGATTGTTCGGCAGAGTCGGTGCCGTACCGTTGCCGGGACCACCGTACATCGATGGCTGATGATGGTGGAGAGAGTTTGGACCGTGTTGCATCGCTGCAACACCGATGTCCCTCCACATCTTACGCGCGCGTTCCTCGTCGCGCTTCATGTGCACAGTCTCTTGTTCGGCTCGAACACTTTCGCGCTTTCGTACGTGCTCTGATTACTCAGGATCGTGTGCACATGATCGTACTCTAACTTCGCGTCGCACGGATCGGTTGACGCTTTTCAGCTGAATCGAAATGCTTTCAAAACAAAGATGCGTGCGTCGGAAGATGTAAGATGCCTCAAAACAGTAGCATACTACCTTGGCAGCGACACTGATACTGCACACAGCTGCAACGAGCTGAACCGTACACAGCCGCAACTGTACAATGATTTGTAATATGAAGGTAATCTGAACCACATTTGACACTTTTGCGACGTTTGTTTGTGCCGATGTACACACGGGATGTTTGATACGAAATACACCTGTAGCACGTGTATAGAGATCGTTGAGGTATTTTTCACTTCACTGATTCATCTTCAAGAGCTCTTGATGACTTTCCAGAGCCTTTGGTATGTCACTGCTACAAATGTCAGGTAGCTTTACGCACCGTTTCACTGATTAGATTAGTTGAGAGAAATACCGTTGGATTATACGAAGCGTGTTAAGTGGGGAGAAACATAATGAAATATGAGCCCTTGAGCAACGAACTGAGTTGTTTTGTTCTTTACGTTCGCCATACGACTGATTAAAAAAAACAATAATATGCTTTTTTCTTTTCCTTTTCCTTGTAAATGTCATTAAATTTAGAATAATTAACGATTCAATGTCATTGTGGTTTATCATAAGTGTGGGTATCCAAAATAAAGCATGAGCAGTTGTTAAATTGTGAAACTTTGTTGTATTCTGGATATACGTTTAGCAATTAATTAGAAGAATAATTATAAAACCAACATTTTTGCAATTGTCGCTCGTCTACGAGTATAGTTCTTTGTGAGCTTTTATTAGTTTCATTAAATTATTTGATACGGCATTATGGTATTATACTAGAATTTATTTTGAAGCTTTCACCGTTTCTGGTGTTGTTTTCTATTTCCTGCACTAATCATTCAATAATATTCGTTGCGTTAAGCTTTCAGCTCCCCTTAAACCACCACCTGACGACCAACATCAATCAACAATCTGTGTCAAAAACGACGAGCGTAACGTGCAGGAAACAAACGGTTACGGTTACAGTTCAGATGCAATTAAACATGGTGCCTTTAAAAATGGACTGATATAGTGAGCAAAAAAACAACATAGAAACAGACCCTTTCCTACCCATCACCACCGTCGATAAATGGTAAAAATCAATCAACCATATCGATCATTACGAAAAGAAGCAAGCGTAGAGAGGAGAGGAACAGGGTGCGGTGGTTATAGTAGGTACACGAGCATTCCGTCTCTGCCATAGGAAGCACATATTCATCACACAAACACACAACGTGCGAAATACACCACAAACTCACGTTGCAGGTTGTTGGATCAGTGTAAATGCGATATGGAAAAGAAACCACAAAGAAAATACACCAAAAATCGTTTAAACGATCAATAACAACATAAGGTGTCCGTCGTGGTTAGCAGCATGCGAAAAGAGGAGCACTAAAACTCGACGCCAACCGGCTATGTTCCCTCAGCTGCCGCACAGTGTGGTTGATTGATTTTACGGTTGAGGAAATAACCGACCACACTTCTCACGCGAAGAAATCATCGCTAAGAAATGTAGTACTGTGGGGGTCTTCCTACGAGCAACCTAAACGGAGGACCTGAAAAGTGACGTCTCGAACGGTAAAGAATTATTGGGCTCTTTGCTTTGGATCCTCTTCCTTCGCATCCCACATCTCGTTATACATCAACCTCATTTCCATGATTAATAAATGAGGATGGAAATTATTACTGCCAAGCGTTCGGCTGATCGTGTGCGATGGTGAGAACATTATGAACATTTTCATCAATTTAGCTGTAAATTCGGATACGAGGTGGATCGTCTCCTCTATCCCTTATAGCTCTGTGATGAGTAATGCCGATAACGGAAGCATACATAAAACACCCTAGGTGATAAGGCAGTGCAATATTCGACCAAAAATCCATCACAAAAATATCCAAAACAGGATATATTATGATTTTAATTGCTTTTAAAAAAGATGCTACAAATTCAAATAAACAAACAAATTGCAAATTAATCTTGAACCTATGAGTTTTTGTTACTGACATTGAAGCAAACTGTTGAGATGTAAATTCTCACCAAACAGTAGTTATGCATAATCTAATTTAAAGTCTAAATAACCGCACAAAGTTTTCCCCCATTCACTCCGCTGTGGCGTTTGAAAAGATTAACCCAGCTCATGAATACATGATAGCGGTCCGTTTTCTTTTACACTCCTCTCTGCACTTCCTTTCAGAGTATTTACTACTTCCCAGCTACTGGTCACGTTGGAAGAATCATAACTTATTCACAGCACTATTCCCGACTGCGACTACTTTGCATGATGCAATGGATCGACCAGAAACAAGTCCGAACATCCTCACATACACACAATCACACCGATGACGCAGTGCTTCAAATCCAATTAGAATACCCGACCGGCCGTCCCGTGGCTCTTCGTGGCATGATAGTGCAAACGGCATAACGATGGAGCGCGACCATTTTTGCTGAACCAACAACCAACCACCACTTACTAACCAAACCAACTCCCACCAACACCAAAAAGCTCTTTTGCACCAACACAGCCTTGCACCACCCTCATCCACACGATCATGATGTGCAATTGATATTGCTTCGCACAGGGCAAGAGGACCACTGCAGAGCTGCATCTGCACGTTGTAGAAATAGCGCGGAGATCTTGTCTACTTCCCACTGTAAGCAAAGCAATCGGAAAGCTTTTACCGACAACTCACGGTACTGCACGCTCCTGCCATGGGTATAATTTTGCCATGAAGACATTCAGAAAGGTTGTAATTGAGTTAAGGGTTCGTAGCCTACCCCTCTAAGTATACCTTATTTTCTTTACATTTTCTAATAATACCTACAACGATCCTTTCTTTTACATGGCGGGGCAGATGAATGGATACGGTATGGAGGGGATACCAAACGAGAGGGTAGGATTTTGATTTCCTCGTTCTGTGCTTCACGGAAATTGTTCTAGGTACAAAAAAAACTCTTAATTTCCCACGAATTAACGGTGTTCCACGGACAACTAGTTGCTAAACCTGCAGTAAAATTGTTGGCGACGGTACAGAACAACCTTCGAAAGAGCACATGGCCTTACATGCATTTTTCCTTTCTGTGAAACTAGATGTTTCACTATGTCGAAAAAGTTAACTTGAACATAACATTTCTAAACATTGTCTCCTGAACTTGATCAAGTTACATTTGATCAACCATCCCCTGTGGCGTTTATATAAATATTCTATTTTTTTTTTTATTTAAATTATAGCTTCGTTCTCCAAAGATCAGAATCTTTTTCCTTTCATGGATTATTGTTTGTGTTTGAGCAGATTTGTTTTACACTAACTATAACTGAAACAGCACTATCAAGACCAGAGCAATATATCTAACACATTTTTATCTCTTAACACTGCTATTAGTTATCGACAAAGCTAGAAACATCTGAGAAAGAAAGGTTTCGCAGACTTTATGATCCGTTACAAGCTGTTTCAAAAGTTAACACCTTCGTACGGAACGGAACGGAATGCTGATTATAATATTTTACTCACACACCCATCGTCTAACATCGTGGTGCGTAAAATAAACGTATGCCGGGTTTACACCATGCCTCCAACTGGTTCGTCGCATGGCCCAGTCACTCGGTCAGTCAGTCATTGCGGTGTCAATTCTACTAGCGCCCACCAGCATGGAATGTAAGGAAGGGTTGGTGGATGGTTTGTTCGTTTCAAAATGTAGTCCACTTTTGGTTCCAAACAGTGAGTGGCGCTGGTAGCAAAAAGTGGTACAACGTTTTTGTATCGATCGCTACCCGCGCGTCAACATCAGCAAAAACGTAGAGTAAAGGAAACAACACAACAGGGGCTTGGCTCTGTTCGCAATGCAACAGGTTGATGGAAGAAAAAAACACATACTTATATTAAATCCCTCTCCACTGCTGGCTGGACTACTCGTCGGCTACACTAGTTCGGGGTGGCTGCTAGCCTGGTTGGGTAGGCTTCCACACTATCGACCAGCTTTCCACCAGTAAACACCACTGCTACAAGTTTGGTGGAGGGCGATGGAACAGCAAATACCATGGATGAATGTTACGGTACGATTAGCAGACGGAAAACCAACGAACCAACAACAACTCCGACTAAGCTACCTTTATCGACCTTCCAACCAGCAATAACCTTCCCATTTGGAAGCTAGTGGTTAATGCGGATGCATAGAATGAGATATAGCTGTCCTCAGGTGTGCTGATGATTCGCATGAGACGTCATCAACAAATGAAAGATTCAACCAGTTCGTCTTGTACAGTGAATTCCAATCTCCAATATAGTATTGCAGACTTGTAAAATGATATCCTAACTTGATAAAAATATGCTAAACGCACAAATAGTGTAATAAATCCAATAATGAATTATTGGTACGTTTACCAATGCTGCTTTCCGTGAGTAATTGGCGGCAGCAAATTGACAAATTCAACTAGTCAATGCTAAGATACAATTTAAACCACACAAGGTTAGGTACAGTAATGCGCTTTGTCGCACTCAGGGCGATCTAGGTAATTTATATAAGCTTGTTTCAACATCACTTCCTCTACGAACATGCAAATCAAATGTAACCATACCCTTCCCCAACAGTGATTTTTCACTAAACCAATGCAAATATTAAGGACGTTTGTCAGGCTGCTTCAAAACCAACAAAGAAATACACAAACCAGTACAGTTTTATATCGTTGGTGCTAGACTATTTCTCGAACTGATAGTAAATCATTGCGGGTGTAAAAATGAAGGAAAACAACCATACTAAAATGAAACAGCCACTGCAGTACGACCATACGTGAGTACATCTAGACCTACGGCAGAGAAATTAAAATTATACCGGTCACATTAATGCACGAAGAATCACATTCGTAGGCTATCATATGTCTTTAAAGCTGTCAAGCAATGCCACACAGTCATGCATCTTGGACCACATGATAGTGATCATCATCTTTATTTCATGCTATGTACGGTTCCAGTCTTTGCTAGCACAATCATCCCATCGATCGTTCCACGCGTGAAGACGACACGGAGTTAGAGGATTGAAAGAAAAAAAATACAAAACAACAAAAGCATGAAACCAAACTACAGCTCAATGCCTTGCAGCAGTACAGAAAAAAATGATGCATCGCAATGAATTGCACTGCAACGATGCACTGACAGCGTAGATTCAGTGCACTCCCTGTGGCTCATGGGAACCACCTGCACCCACCATGACGACGACGGGAGAGATACAGCTCTATCCGCCGGGTGCAATTAAAGCAACAATTTATGTATGTTTGGGTAATTGTTGGCTTGTTGGAAGGGGGACGGCACAGCCGATGGCGAAATGAAATGCGGTTCCACATGTTTCTAGTGCCAGCCAGAATCGGGTTTGCTGACCGAAATTACGGAAAAACAGCGTGTTCACAACACTCCGATATGCTTTGGTTTACAGCACTGGTAGAAAGAAAGTCGCCACCAAACAAAACCAACTGAAAAACGCTATTCATCTTACGCCAAATTCCGGTCAGACTTTTATGGTTCAATTATTATAGACACAAAGTTTGGACTTGTTTTCAGCAATGTGTGTTAAATAAAACAAATTATACATTTGCGAGCATCGTTGAAAGTTGATCCATATTTTATAAGCACAGAAAAGTTGGCATCTTCTCTGCCAAGAACTATACAAACGCAACAACAAAAAAACCCGGCTTGTGCCAAGAAACCAGTCTCAATACACCCCAACATCTGCAACCATTTCCAGTCTCTATCGCCTGTTTGAAAAATGGCGCATTCAGACCAACAATCGATAATCAATTGACCAAAACACTGGATCCTCCCATACAGTACAGCTTTTCGTGCACGAATTCAAATGTATTTTGCCGAAACGCGTACAGCCACGTGGTACAACAACCGTCCCACGCTATAAACATATTAACGTGAAGCGATAGCGGAACTTGGGGCAAGTGTGCCACCTTAAGCATTTCAAGTTATAACTCACTAAAACGTGTTTTTCAAAAGCCGATTTAAATCTCATAACCATTTTACATCTATTTCCTCACTTATAAATGAGTTTCGCTTGAAAAAAGTGAAAACAAAACAGTTTTTGAAGCGTTTTAAAAAGGGTCCAAAAAGACGTTGTTTTTTGGGCTATGGGGCAAGAGTGCCACTCGTATGGGGCAAGACGGCCACCTGGTTAAAATAACCGTGTTTCTTAGATAATTGGAAATTATTACGTTTATACCACTAGTATATGTATTCCTACATGTATTTAGTCCTCAATGAACCCTTTTTGACCACCAACTGTACCACAATATGGTTTGTTACTGTTCTGTTTTTCCGGGGTGGAATCCGCTCACAATAGCGCACCATTCTGCAGCACGCTACAACAATGTTTACATTTTTGACAGCTCGCGCCTATGAAAGATGGTGGCACACTTGCCCCAAACAGAGATGGCACACTTGCCCCAAAAGTTGTAACTTTTTTGAAATTGAATTTTTCAGTGACAAAAAGAATTTTTTTTTTCAACTAAACCCACAAAAAAATTCACGTTTTCTCAGCTATACGGTGGTGTAAATATTTTCTCGGTTGATTGTTCGCACGATTTTTGAGAGCTTATTTGGTTGGATTAAAAAATTATAATATTCTGCTCACTTTTGAAACTCAATATAAATCAGTTTAAAACAATGGGATATATCGATTGGTCTATATGAAATTAGGCTCAGAATACCTAGTCATTGGAAAGCAACCAACTGTATACACAATTGATCATTAAATTAAAGTTTTTAAGGAAAAATGCTTGGTGGCACTCTTGCCCCGTATGGCACACTTGCCCCAAATTCCGCTACGGTCTGATCAACGACACTGTCACTGGAATACGATGGAAAGCTACATGCAATGCATCAAAATTTGAGTGTGCATCTATACAAACAAACAAACAAACAAACAAACAAACACACACACACACACACACACACACACACACACACACACACACACACCACCACACACACACACACACACACACACACACACACACCACACACACACACACACACACACACACACACACACACACACACACACACACACATCAGTCTGCCATGTTGCAAAAACAGAAGTTGATGACGCCAGTACGGGCGTTTTTAAATAGTGTTTTTTGGAAGCAATCGTCGTTTTGGCACCGGAACCGAAAGAGCGTTGCGGCTCGGACCTTGGGTGCACTTTTGTCATTGTTTGTCGCATGATTGCCCTACCCTCTTGTCTGTCAGGTTGTTGTTGTAGGTGGCTAAAGGCCAACCGTGGCTTGTCTATCCGACCGACCCCACCCAACAGCAACCCCCTCATTGTATTTGGAAGGGAGCGGTGGTACAGTACGACATATTTTACGGCTACCACCATCCGGTTCAAGGTGAGCAACCTTGAACATTCGTCCGTGTGTATACGGCAGCAAGCAAGCAAGCAACCGGCTCTTGCTCAGAAAACATGCAATTGTTAGCACCGTGGGTACACCAGTGGGTTTGTCGAACACCGCTGAATTTAGCAAAAGAATCAGCACGACGACGTGCTGGAGGAGCAAACCAACGTTTCGATTGATTCGCGGTTGCATACTCCCGAGTCATAGCATTGGCAGCGTGTTGCAGCATACACTGTAGCCACAGATAATGGAAATCAATTTTCCCGCGAGCGAGGATGAAGGTGGTGATGATGATGATGTCTTTTAAATTCTGTCTGCGTTTCACAGCACTTCTATTTCACACACTAAGCCATTATTATTGCACAGATTTCACCCAAAGCCACACTAATAAAAAATATTCATTCGGACGAACGTGTATGATCAAACCACACAACTTCTTCAAATTTCAGACATTTTTGAGGGCCATTCACTGGAAAGATGCTACACGGACACGGACTAGATGATGATGGCGAACATATGGTTGTTACCCCAGTACAGCTTGCTGTGGAAACTTTCGAAGGCTGTCATAGTCACAAGATCACAGCAATCAATCTGTTTGCAAGCTCCGCTTCGTATGTTTCGAAAATTCAATTTTCATCACACGTCACACTTTTGATTCGCGAGAAAATCGCTTAGGAAAGAGCTATGTGTTGTGAAGGTGTCTTATTGCTTGTATCCATACTTAGCATGCTTAAAAGCACATTTAAGAAACGATGCAAGCTCACAAACAAACTGAAAGTGTGTAGACCGAACTACCTTAATTGTTTCATGTTGTATGTAAGAGTAAACATTCATCAAGCGAGAGTTTATAGTAGATGCGGCCGATTTTTTGTGTAACAGTCGTATTTACCAACCACGCTCAGCCACATACACCATGGAAATGGCAACATGTTACAGAAAAAAAGCATTTCAAACCCAAGAAGTCGACCACCACCAGCTATCCAATCAAATTCATTCTACTTTCGTGCCAGATTCACAAATGGATACAGGCCCATAAAAGAAAAATAGCTCCACGATCCACAACCGTCGGTGGCGAAACACACTGATCAGGGCCTGAAGGCACGTTATTTTCTTTGGGAGTTCGAACGGATTGCTGGCACCCCAGATCAAGGGATACAGCATACCAGGCAAGCATTACCGACGAATATGCAAGACAAATGATTGTGTCGCTCACAAAGTGTTCGGCATTTACTGTCTCGAATACATGTCACTAGGTTAGCCGCGGTGCTTCGATTTCGAGGCCTTGCTGGTGTTATATCACACCAAGGTTGCTGGGGCACTGGTGATCACCACTGTTGCTCAAGAAGGCCTCCTTTATGCAATCACTCGTCTATCAGGCTCTCTTTCTTTATTTTTTTCCATTCCGACTCTCTCACATACGCTCATATGCATCGTTTGAAGGTATAAACAACATCATAAAACGGATTGCTCACGAGATATGGTATCATTTGTTATGCTGCTCTACTCGATCCCCCTTGCTTGAAAAGTTATGTTTTTGTCAAATGATAAAATTTCCTGATAAAAACAGACAAACAATCCGAAACGAATCTGGAAAGCACCGCCAGAGAATACGCGTGATCAGTTCCAAGTCTTGTTTGAATGAAGATTTCCCAAATCCGGCAGATTTGAAAACTATTGGACAAACCTATCTCCAATGGTTGCAGGATGGAAAATATGTCAATCAGTCAGCACTGGGCCGCTGGAAAGAAGGTTAGGTTTGATCGGACCGGTCTGTTTGAACTCAAAATTTGAACCACCATTACCAAATCCAAATGTTCCCGATTTTGGATCCATTTGGTACACTACCGGTTATAGGAGCGGAGTTGAAACCTCCCATTCATTCCAAGCGCAGTTAGAAATCAAAAGTATTTTTTCTATGGCAAAGCGTTTGGCAAAGACTTGAACACGTTGGTCGAGGTTGACACCAATTTTGGGAGCGCCAAAGAGAGAAACAGTTTTGGAAATAGAAGATTCCCTCTTCGACAAAAAAAACATCACTATTAGCGTTTCACAGACCAATGGCATCCCCACCATCCAGTGCAGAGCAAGCTACGGGGTTTATGCGTAAGCATACACACCTCACAACGGGAACGCGCACGGGTTCTTCTACCTTTTTCCGGAGGCCGCTTCATTTCGGCAATCGCACCACCGCAAGAGCACGATATGCGTGTTTGTGAGGAAATTGGGCGCACACCGAGCTGGCCACGCAGAGAGACCAGCGGCTGGCACGTTCGTGCGGGAGAAAGTAGGTTACCTTAGCGCGGTCGAACCGACGAAGGTTGCGGACTGGGCTGCTGTTGCTGCTGCTGCTGCTGCCGATGGTGGTGTTGGCAACACAATACACACATACCCATCACTTCATGCGGAATGTTTGAATAGTTTGTTTTAACTTCTTTTTCACCGACTCGCGAGGAAGAAGCAACAACCGGGGAAGGGATCTGATTGTGGATGAAAGTCTCCCACTATTTCTCGCCAACAATACCGATCCCACCATTACTCGCGCACACCTGTACAAAGCTTTCGTTTGGAAGGTTGATCATCCTTGTGGTGAATCTCTCTTCTCTGCTTTTTATTATTCATTTGGCAGCGCGCACATACTGCCCCCCATGCGGCAAGCTAAACCCGATGGGCCTATGCCCGATGACAGTGAAAATAAGTTTTAAAAATTCGAAAGAAACAGAAGGTAGCGTGGCATCAAGTGGATATCGGTGTAAATATTCATACGCATTTGGTCAGGTGAAAGATTCGGGCAACTCGTACACATTCATCCACTGTGAGAAATCATGAGGGAAACGTCACATTCGAACGTATACCAGAAACGGTGGTGTGAAGACTGGAGACATGAATCCGCTCGAAACCGTCAATCGACACATTGTAATAGAATTTTTTTAAATTCTTCACCTTGAATAAGGAATCATTTGCATACAAATGAATTTCTGAAGACAGGTAGAGAGAATTCCTTTAGCCGCAGGTGGCTGAATTTCCAGCAGAATGTAAAGTCAACTTCAGATACTTATTTCGAATTTGTTGATCGATATTTAGCTTCACGAAGTATAAATAATACAAAGCCAACACTTACAGTGCTAGATGAGCACTTTATCTTGGTGGGAGAGTTTTATCATCAGCGAAACAGTAAACCATACGTTTCGCGCATTCTTTCCCGATTGTGTGTATTTGTACTTTTTTTTCTTTTCAAAATCCAACCGGTTCATTGAACAGGTTTGGAGTTTATTTTAAGCCCACCAACGACACTAAACTCGCCCTGTGCTGCATGGTTAAAATCTTCAGTCGATTTGGCGTTCCCCTTTCAATGATAACTTCGCACTACACAGCAGAAAGCTTTCAAATTTGACTGTTGTATGTGTGTATTTACACTATCTTGCGACTGAATCGTTATATTTAATTTCGCAAATACAAATGAATGTAAACGATAAAGATACCACTTAGTCTCTTTAGCTTCTTTTTAAGCATACCAAGTATAATAGTTCTAGGGCTACCTCATTATCACTATATAACTATCCTGTTTAATACAATCTTTGTTGATGGATTGCCAACTAAACTTATCAAGAGCAACGACGTCATTTTTTAATATACTCATGGTCTTATGTATTGTTCGAATACAAAACGTTTACCAATTAGAAAATATTACCATTAATGTTCTCTCTCTACTCAAAACTTGTAATCTTTCCAAGCAACGCTATGAAATATCCAACATTCAACAAGTTAATTGAACTTGAAAATTACTTTTCACTTTTAGCAAGCAGCGAGATGATACAGTCTCACTCGTTATGCTCTAGTTTTTATCAAACCCATTACTGAAATCAATTGCACTCTGCCGACTTCGTCTTCGCCTAAAAAATCAGGATTTTTCGGACCGCACTAAATCAATCTGTATCCGTTTGGTGGCAGCCTAATGTCATAAAACTGCAAGCATGTTTCGCTTTACCACACTATGGTGTTCGTTCGCCTAGCCAAAAGACATTAAAAACTCCATCCAAGTACTAAAAAAGTGAATCTACAAAACACAAATTTACTGAATGTACTGCAGTTGAAAAACAATAGAAAATTTGAAAGACTATAGCACGCGAACTACAAATAACATTACCTAGTTTTGAAGAATTAGCGAAACTAGTGTTAAAAAATATTAGCAAAGCAAAAAAAAATCACAAATATTAAAAATATTTGTTTAATATATGGAATTCATACGCAATCAAAACAGTGCTACAAAGGGTAGACCTAGGTAACTTAAGATGCATAGTTTTAAGATGACCTGTATTGTTTGAATTATAAAAAAGTACCACGCACCAATAACTGGCAGATATACAAATGAACGAAAAGTATCTGCACATTATTAGTTTTTTAAACTTCATAATGTTTAAACAAACAATAATGCATTTTATTCAGCACAAACGATCGAAAATGGCCGTACAGCTTAAGTTCTATTAAAACTTATTATTATTATTATACATTTAATGCTTTACAAAAACATACAATGCAATGGAATATTATGGGCTTTAAACCCCAAGAATAATCTTTTAATGATCCAAATAATACGACAATCTCTCATAAAGCTCATTATTTAAGCTTTTCCTCAACTCATTTCAGTAAACATTTTTCATGTTGGTAACGAAGTGTCTCGACATTAAAAAAAAACAGATCTGTTTCCTTTTATCTTGGCCTTCAGCATTACTACAAAGGCAGGTAAACATTCTTAAAAATGGAACACAACAGAACATACAATCCCATTGAGAGCGACATAACGTTCGTACGCATACGGCGCAATAAAAAAAGCCTAATAGAAGGGGACACCGAGACAGGTAATCCACGATATAAGATAAAGATAATCTAAAAATACTTCTCGAGCGTACCCAATTCGAGTCATTCACAGCAATGTTTGTGTTTGTTATCATAACATTTTACACCACACTTGCGTGGTGCTTATGAACATTTAATATTACACCAAAATGTTATACCAAATAGCACTTAGCACAACTGCTCTGCTTAGCGAATAGTGTGTATAACTACAATCGTTTTAGCCAGCAATGTGTACAGAAATGATGTGCCAACATAATTTTACATAAGATAAATTAAAATGAAATCAGATTCGTCGGCACACAATACACTATTTCAAGATCACGCACTACAAATTTTTGTATATTGTATTATGTTTCCCCCTTCACTTTAACTAACACTGTTGTTTTTTGTTTATACGATTGCGCAGTTTTGATTAACAATACATCTATCATCACTATAGGAAACCTTTTTGACATATGTTCAAGCACTGTATAATTTTCACATGCCACGAACTATCGATAACAATCATAGAATATCGCATTTCTATTCAATTTGGAAAACACCACCATTCACAAACAAGAATTACACGAAAATTACAAACAACAACATCATTGATCAACTGGAAGCACAGGTCGAAAATTCACACCAAACACCATTCAATTTCCCATCAGCCAACGTAGGCTTTTTTTAAACGAACTGTGAGAAGAAACATATACATTTTACACCAAACGCACACCAACCGGAGAATAAACTTCCGTCAGGGTTTCGATTCATCAATAACTTTCAACAATATTTTAAAGTCATTATTGAAAAACAAGCCACTGAAGCTTTTACGGGCAGCTAATTTCGCGCCGCGGGCACCACATAAGCGTTCGTTGCCGTAGCGTTTACCGACCGAAAGTTCAACTGAAACTGAACGCCTAAACCGATCGCGCAACGGCATCAGCCGCGGCGCGCACGAAACGAACAAATACCCGCTTGGCCGCGTGTGTTCCCTCGTCTCACGGCTTCCCCAGCTCAAAAAGCCCTACGAAAGCGGACACACAGCGACCAATCCCATTATACGAACCAACCATTGCGACGCGCCCGTCTACCTTGTGCGTGGCGCATGCACTCTAGGGCTAAGCTAAGTGGTGCCCGCGGAACAGGCGGATGGAGACGCATCTCACGAAGCTCAGTTTCTCTCGCCGTGTGGTTCGCTCTTCCGGCACGATCACAACGAAAGGCGCGTGTTGTGCTACAGAAAGTTTCATCTAAACGGCCGACCGGAATGATTCAACATGCTTGAAAACATGCTGCTGTTGGAAAACCGTGCTTAAGAGTACGTGGGCCCAAGATACATCACCAGGGGGTGCCTTGCAACGGAGAAACAAAAAAACATATACTTGTACATAAACATTCCACCGTACCATGTCGATTGCCGTGCGATGTTGCTATGAATGGAGCTCCAGTGGGAGTCAGTGTGGGGTTGAAAGCTTCACGAATACAACGATACGAACGTGCACATACCGGTAACGTTAAACAGACCTGAATGTAACCAACACCTGGGCATAATCGAGCACTGCAGACCATTTGTTGCTATTGGCATCAGCTGGTGGCAAACAGAAAATGCCGATTTACAAACTAGTGCACTTTAATGATCATTTGTTTATTACTGTTCTTATTCTAATAGTTCTATAAAAACTAGTTAAATTGAGTGCACAATCATGTTTTGTGCTAATGTATGTTTAAAAAAATGCTTTAAAATTACATGATTTTTAAATTGAAATTGAATTTTTGACCCTAGTTAGAAAAACGTGAAATTACATTGTTTTCTTTCGTTAATGTTAAAAATTAACTAAATAAAAAAACATTTTCAGATTCAAGCCATTCTAAACACAGTAGTGTTTTAAAATATATGTTCCTCATTTGGTTGACACATCACTAACTCTTCTATCAAATGTATTGTGTGTTATTCAGTGGTACGACAATCCTATTAACCCCAGTTGCAAAAATGCAGTCACTTGTCTCATGCAGCTAGCAAAACGTGATATAAAACTTTCTGAAACCAGAAAGTGCGATTCATCCACGTGTGCATTTATAGAGGAAGTAGCGTTCAATCGTTCTATACATATCGTGTTCAGTTGTTAACCATTCACATAACCAAACCCAAACTTCTATAAATTTTAAATTACATTTTTAACATATTATTACTACATTAAAAATTATATGTAAACATATTAAAATTAAAAATATTAAAAATTTAACCTAAGATTAAATATAAATAGTCCAACTACGATTCTAAGACTTCTAAGACGATTCTAAGAAGACTTAAGTATTTATGAATTTATTGATATACTGATCTTTTGGTGTATATTTCTCGCAGTTTTGTCCTATTAGTTATTTGACTACAACATCTCATTTGATACATTAAAACATCACGTTTTAGCTTTCTTTTCTTTTTTTTTTGAGACTTAGAGCCGATTGGCATCATTCGCCAACCTTTTAGCTTTATACCCTTCTTGACCCAATTAATGATAGATCGTTAAGTAGGGGAGCATGGGGCATGGTTGGATGGGACGAAATGATCACCTGGATTTTTGGCAAATTAACATGTTTAAAATTACTTCTAATGATTTAAAAACATCAAATACAATGTTTTAAGCACACCATGAATGTTTCATTACCTAAGATTTCTAAATAAATTAATAATTCAGAAAATACAATTATTCCTCAAAACGATGTTATTTTGACCGTCTCAAAATAATCTTTCGTAAGAATGTTGCACATAATTAGAGAAAAAAGGATGTGTATCCAGGCACATGACATTTATTTATGATTTATTTATTGATATATTTATTCTTCTTCTTCTTCTTCTTATTTTTGGCTCAACAACCGTTGTCGGTCAAGGCCTGCCTGTACCACTACTTGTGGGCCTGGCTTTCAGTGACTTATTGATCCCCTCATAGTAGGATAGTCAAGTCCTACGTATGGCGGCACGGTCCATTTGAGGCTTGAACCCATGACGGGTATTTTGTTAAGTCGTACGAGTTGACGACTGTACTACGGGACCGGCTTTAAAGTTTAAGTATGTAAAATGTTTCGCTTGGGGCAAAATGGTCGTACCAGCATGAGGCAAAATGGTCGTTCCAGCTTGTGGCAAAATGGTGGGTATGTTTTGACAGGACCAAAATGAAGAGGCTGTGGTGTAAGCAAAGGTCGCTACAATATATTTGTTTTACATAAATGAACCTATGTTATAAGTTTATACTATAGAGAAAAAAATGTTGACAACACATGAATTATTAAAATTTTCCAGCATTTTACTATACTTTGTTATTTTACTTAATAATAAAAAAACACTTTAATACGAAACTTAAATCTCTACTCTTACCATTCTACCTGGATGCAACAGCTTTATAAAAAGCCTGAAGTCCAATTTTGCTCCTTTGTTTTGGTGTATTTTGACATTTTATGTATGACCATTGTTCCCCAACGCGAGACCATTTTACCCCGCACAATACATCTTCCCGACTTTTGTTGTTGATTTTTTAGCTTCATGTTAAATATTTATATTTGATGTTAATACGTCAACTTTAAAATATTTTTCATTAAAACGATTTTAAAACATCGCTTGCCGTCAAAACATCAATGTAAAGTGATTTATCCAATGGGATACAGAGCAAAGTCATAAACAGTGCCATTTGGCCCCGCCTTCCTTTGCTACATAGAGTTGAGATTAAGTTTTTTTGTTTTGATTTAATTTGCTTAGGCCACTACGAAGACCATGAAAATATTGCGATAAATAATTAGATTCTAAGTTTAAAGATATGTATATATTTGAGAAGATTCAATAAATGTGTGTGACTATTGTGTTTTAGATTGGAAAAATCATTTTGTAATAGATTCGTTTATTATATTATTAATCATCAGAATGCATTGTTGCTTTTTCACAACACAACAGTACTAACAAGGAAGACTTGACTGAACTAGATGGAATTATAATTAATTTTTTAATCAATGTTTCAACTTTCATACAATAACGCCTTATCGCCATCTCTTTAAGGACCAACAAAATGTCAAGCTACAACTTAACCAAATGTTAAGTGACTAACGCATCCCAATTGTGTCGTATTATTATTTCTTACCGATCAGTTTACATTTTGTGCCATAAACTTCTGTTCCTGTCATTTTTAAACTCATCATCTAACTCACCTGGAAATAGAAGAACAAGAAAAATGATTAAAATTAGAAAGCAAGGTATAATGGCACTAAATTTAGTGAAATATTAACCTAAACCTTTTCGTTTGTTTTGCAAGAGCCATACACACTTAAAAGATGCGGATATATTAATACATCACATGAAATAACACAAACTATATTTATAGGAAATGTATGTTTGCATTGCTTTTTATGTTGTTTCAGAATTATGCTTATTTCACCACTAAGCCGACTATCTCCAAACGAGTTCTCAACAAGCTTGATGGAGTGATAATTTCTGAACCCGAGAATAACACTCATGTTTGGTTGTGTTTGGAGTGCTTACATTTAGCACTTAGTGCATTCACTATGATTGACTGGCTCTCCAATATGACGCCGTACGTACAGACAATAAAGACACGTTTGTCACGTTGCTGTAGGTCTTCAGTTCTAAATCCCACATTCAAAGAGGTGCAAAAAAAAAACAGCTTAATAATGCTACAAGTCGCTGCATACAACCATACAAGAAAAACGTGTCATTTCAAAGTTACCTCTAGTTGAGCGCAGAAAAGCCGAATGGTAGTATAGCTATTTTTAATTTCTCATTTCAAAAGCTTAGCGAAAGCTACCCTGAATGTGACGGTTTATAGCCGTGCTAGTGAAGCTATGTTTGTTTATTCGGGTACGGCATCGACTGCTTAGAGCTACACATCAGCCAACACGTGCCTTAGAACGCAAAGTGTCACCCGATCCAATATGTTCCCGTGCTCATTTATTGTAGCATATGATTTATGTTTACGAGTAACGAACTTTGCTAACACATGACGTTTAACAGTTAAAAAATGCGGTCGACATTCGTTAAAATATATTCCTATTAAAATTTATGAAATAAAGAGAAAACTGCATGAGTCTTTTAAAATTCCTGAACTGAACGCTAGGCATGGGCTAAACATATGTTACCCTATATCTGACCCATTACACGTTGCTTCAAATAAGCAGAAGAACAAATAATAACTAGCAAGTCTATACCACATTCGATTCTGCTGTCAACAGTAAACAGTAAGGAAGAGAGCGAATAACTGAGAAGAAAGTGACCCTGTCTTCATACTCTGGACCCAAGAATTGATGCAAATATTTCAAGTACAGCCACTGCTCATTTGAATAAAAGCTCATCGATTAATAGGTGTGCTAGTTTAACCTCCCTAGCGATCGATAATATCGTTTCCCGGAATGTAAAAGCAGGGGAACCAACATCAGCAAGCAATTTTGATTTTCAGTTTTATTGAAACGTTTTTCTGTATGTTTATTCCTTTGAAAAGGCCACAGTTTTTGTCCCACAGGGAAATAAGGACATCTTTTACAGAAAGAAAATAAAACTGTTCAAAATACCAGTATATATAACACAAATTTCGATAACTTCATCAAATAACACAAGATAGTCATTGCAATGATATTCTGGCAAGGGAGAAACAACATACTTTGTCATTTCATGCAAAAGATGTCCATTCGAATTCAGCGTGATGAAATTGTAACATAGTATAAAATTACAAATTTACATGCACAAACACTTCATGTCAATAACTTTGTGACCAAATTCTTTCTATGTATATGGTATATAAAATCCTCAATTTTTTTATTAGATTAAATTTAATTTCAAATATTTTATTTGATTCTCTTAGCTTGGGGAAATAAGCTTTGTCATATCATATATATGCTACGCATAAATAGTACCATTCCCGAGATTTTACGCAAATACGCTATTTATAGACAATGTCTATCGATGGTTACACACAAAAATTGGAAGTGACAATACAAAGGATTTGAATTAAAAGAATAATAGATTAATTATAACGTATCCGAACGATAAACACCGTATCTACCGCTGAGGGCAGATAAGAACGGATAGATATATTTTAAAAAAGCTTGTTCACCACAGCGAGCCGCGAAAATTAAAGAAAAATCTGTCAATTCATAACTTAATTAGAATTATTGCAAACACATTTAACTAGTATCGTGGTATGAAAAACCATCTTTAAGTTAAATTTATAGTATTAAAGAATATAAGTTACAGATATATAGGACAAAATTATTCTTACATACAAAGATTGGCCTAATTAAAACAACTTCAAATTCATCCAAAAACAACACATTCAACCATGCGTTAGAAACCCACACAGTGACAAAAATAACATACAAAACCACACTTCCGGCTCAATGATGGACAATAAGGTTTGTCGGCAAGAAACTCTTCGGGATAGAATTGCTTTCAGGAAAATAACTATAACGCAACCCCCGTGTCGTGTAAGTCTCTACCGGTCGATTTATTTTCCACTAACGTATGAACGTGTTTAGCACATACACTAAAAAGGCTAACGCAGCGAAATATCAATACAAAACTGCTTGGTACGCCAACGAACAGTCTAAACGTATGTTTACTGCTCCCGCTGGTTCTCCGACGACTTAATCCAATAAAAAGTTATTATTCATATTCGTAATTTTCTAACGTCCGCTTGACGTCAAGTATGCAAATAAGTTTCCTACTACTAGGAGAACTAATTTTGGTTATAAAACGTGATACTTCTGTGCGTTGCATGCCTCATCCCTATCAACACTTATCGGATCTTAAATAACCTCTTTTTATATGCTTGTTCCCTAGCATGGAGGATATTTAGTTAAATAAATTAGAAGTTCTTGTTTTGCCATGCATACACAAAATTATTTTCAAATTTAAAATTGTCCATGTACATAAATATATTCATAGAGCATCTTAAGGCAGGGAATTTAGGATGATGAAAAGCTGTCAAACATTGTAGGCATCTCATACACCAATGAAAATATATTTTCTTGTAATCTGCCTTCAACAACAAATATCACACTTTTCAACAAAGGAGGGCTCTAACAAAACCAGTGTTTAGTTGAAGCTAATATCCCTGGGAAGAATGTATGTGAAAATTTCATTAGCTCCTTCTGCAAAATGAAACTTCCTTCCAACGTACCATGGACATACGGCATCCGGAATTGACCGGCTTCGACCTGGAACATATCTTTCCCGCATCTTTTTGCTGTTGCGGGGATCGTGCCGAAGAGAAAAACGAAGCACAAACTCCTTTTCCACTCGCTGTAGGATGCTGACGTTTTCCACCACCACCACCACAGTTTTCGTTATTATTGTTATTATTATTGTTATAATGATAGTTGTGGTTGGGGTTGCTGTTGGGGCTATGACACATCAGTTCCGATGACTCACGATGTTGGTATTTCATTCCGTCTACCTTCGCTATCACTCGATTCCGGTTGCAATCGATGCCCGGCGAGTGGATCGATGACGATGAGGATGGCGAAGAAAGGATACAGCTGACATTGTGATGGCCAGTACCATTGCCATTTCCGTCTCCATTGTAGCCAACTAGACCGGCATCGGCGTACTGTTGGCCACAGTGACCGGAAGACGTTCCTTCACTGCCAGAGACGGATGTGGTGGTTGTTGCAATCCCAGAGGCATTTTGGAGCACCATCGCAAATCCAGTGGGCGATGGACACTCCTCAGCCTTGTGGACTGTTTTCCAGCGGCGAAATATCGTAAAAGAAAGGATGTACTTGAAGAAGTTGATTCTTTTCTTCTTCGCACCAGCCTTACACCGCTGCACGCGATTATCAATGGTTGCAAATTGTTATCGTACTATCGCAATGGTGATGACTTTTCCTAGTGTTATTTAAGACACTTTATTGCGAAGCGGACAAACTTTGCGTTACTAGCACCAGAAACGCTTCGCACATCCACACACAAGCAATTCTAGGCACCAGCAATAATTAATCGTTGCACAACTCAGAAAACCGGACATATGTTTGCAATTTGTGGGTTCTGCTACAAATTGCTCCCTGGTGACATTATCAACCAGCAGTAAGGCACGAAAGATTCATTCAGCTTTAATGCGGATCACACACACAAACTCACACATCACACGACAGGCATCGGGTGAGTAATGTAAAATTCGCATTAAATCTAGCAAAGCCGTGCCCAATCCACTCAAAAAACCTCAGGTTAGACGTGGTAGAATTGGAAGGGAAGCAGCACACAATCACAAAACGTAATGAAAATTAAACAGCGAAACTTTCACTTTTCCTGCACCACCCAAAATCACGGAAGGATAATTTTCGATCGCTTGATATGAGGAAACACAACGACCAAGCGGTGCTTGCCACAGCTGAAGGACTTCTGTTTTGCGAGTATCGGTGAAACGCCGTTGGCAGCTCGTGCGAAGGATAGTTCAAAACCATAACACACCGACGAGAGCCGAACAGCCGAAAGGATGACAAAGCAATTCGAGCGACAACAGAGAGACCATTATTACGATTCGAGTTATATTCGAGCAGTTCAGACGAAGAGAGAACAAAATATGAATGAAGCAGCCATGTTCGATACTACGCTCGCACTTTTATGAATGCGTGAGAGCGTTGAGAATAAAAAAGAGTACTTCGAGAGTGGAACTACTACTGCAAAAAATGTTGGGAAAAAAGTCAGAACATTCTTCAAGGGACGAACCATGCGTAGTCACAAACCGCATTATTAAAACACCGGGTTTCGCAGAGATATCGTGAAGTCAAAGCATGAATCTGCTCCGGACCAAAACAAGTTACGTGGAATAGAACATTTGAAAATTCTAGGCGATGTCTGACAGTTTTTTTTAATATAAATTTGACTAAAACAATATAAACAATAGGGACAATTCCTATCAACCTAAACCTGATCTCATTTTTCAAACATGATGCTAAAATAAATTACATCAAATTACAAAAAAACGTCAAAGGATATATAACAACGACAGAACCATAATCAACTGAAGCTTTAGGTATTCTATGAAAGAAACGCATTTCTTGATTGGAAAATGTAGCAATTGGAAAGGGTTAAGCTTATTTATTGCTAATAGAATGTATGTACATACATAATTTATTGTAAAAAAAAAACATAACAGCAAAGCAATGATAGTTCTTTGCGTCTGAAAAAGTGATTGATGTTTGTAATTCGTGACAATCATACAAACGCTAATTTGAAATTGCACAGGCTTTTTAGTATTTTTTTTGATAAACGTCTCTTTAGACGTTTAGAGAATCATTTCTCATCTGACGATACAGTCTATCCATTATCTCTTTCTATACTGATAACTAATGATTCGCCGCGAATAAAAATTGATATCTAATTATGTATAGATAGTTTCAATTCTAATCATATTACACATTCTAAAGCAAAAAGCTTAAGCGCATAAATTGTGGGAAACATTGTTTACAACATACAACCATATTGTGTACTACAACATACTAAAACTGCCTATTACAGTTAGGGACACTTGCATATTATTTTGCAGTATTTTTTTATAAACTTTACACCATTACATCGATCGTCCTATCCGATTACTATAAAGCGAACTAACTTCCGGCTAGATAATAGAATCTGTCAGCCTTAATCTGTGAAGTTATATTTCATCGATTATCCACACGACACCAAGCCGTGGCGAGCTGATAAACCATGAGAATAAAAAAATCACCGATCGATACTGGAAAAGTGTTGAAGCAAAACATGAATAACATGTAAACGCTGTAATAACGTGACGTCGAGTGGAACGTGTTCCATCTATCCAACGTTAGATTAAATTTATTAATCTTGCTTGAAGCCAAGTGTATGGGTACTATTACATCAGCCGTTCCAAATTTTATGAAATGTGACCTAGTATAAGCCATTCCAAACGATAACCCTTCTATTGCCTGTATCATCGTTACGTTTTGAATAAAATTTATACTTAAAGCGATAAAATGTCATCAACCGACAGCCTAGGTAGGAAAATTTTATAACTTGTTATTTAATCTATAAACGATATATCCATGTACTATACATAAGGTAGATCAGCATTTGAATTTGGTAGGAGATGTTAAAGTTATTATGTACAATGTTAAAACTAAATACTCCTATGTTTGTATTTTAGAACCAAAATGGCCCGTACCGTCATTACTCAAGTTCTCAGAAAGAAATTTCAAACGTTTAAAGGCTTTAAAATTGTAATTCCACGGTTTATTCACTATTTGCAAGCAATATACAGTGGAACGCCTCATAACGAGTTTAATCTGTTCCAGTGCTTCACTTATTATACAAAAAAACTCGTTATGCGGGAGGTTCTTTTCCATATCGGGGATTAGTAGATCCAGGAAAAACGCATTTGAAACTCTCGTATACATATACCACGCACTTGTGACTCAAACAATTATTACGACACTTCTCTACCTAGCGATTTATGAGTGATAATCAAAATCAAAGAAATGTGAGCATGTTTATCAATCATGGTCTTGATTTCTCATCGGCACCGAAAAACGCACCAGAAGCACTCGTTTACTCGTTATGCAAGATTTCGCACGTTATTAGAAGTATTTGTTGAGCATTCCTTTTTGTTCGGTGTGTGAAAAACTCGTTATGAGGGCTATTCGTTATGAGGGGTTCCACATTATATACATTTACAAAACGGAAAAAAACCATGGAAAAGTGTCAAAAGTTCTAGAAAAAAAAACCCTGTAGGAATGTAAATTGAATCTTTAATACGATTGGTCCTTTGTAGAAAATGTGTTTTTTTTTCTGTTCTTAACATAAATACACTGGGTTCACAAAAATCTTACAAATAGATTCGCTTACCAAAAAAAAATCATCCAAATAAAACTTATCCAAAATATTAAAAAAATCATAAAATGAAAGGTGAAATATTGAACTATTTCATAGCTATATATTTAACAACTATTTCTCATCGAACATTGTTTCTTCATGACACTTCGAGACATGGTGCCGTTATATTGTCAATACATGCCACTTCATACCACAGAGAGTCCAGAAAATAAGGCAACTGTATGAGATAAAGTGAGTACTCCTGGTAATGTGAGTTTTCTAGCTTAACTGCCTGTCTAGTATAGCGAAGAAAGTAGCGTATGGAGAGGAAATAATGAACCAGAGCTTTTAGGTCGTTCAACTTTTACAAACTCAAATCCCACAAACCACTAGCAGCCGTCGCCAATTGGCGGTGTTTCGTAAGTAAGTAAAAGTAAATGAGAAACCCATGTAAAAAAGGCATCCCACTCAAATCGAAACCTTTTGTAGATGGAAAAACAAAACACTCTGCTGGTGGCAATTGTTTAACGAAGTAGATTGATAAAGCTTGTATTTTGCAATATTATTTTAAATTCAGAACTAAGAGAAATATTTGTTATTGTAAAAAAGAGGAAAACATGTTATAATAGAAATTATCATCTTAAAAAAAAAATCGCCAGAATCGACAAAAAGCCCTTTCATAGCAATCGACTAATAATGGTAGTGTGATGTTTCAGCACTGTTATTTACCCACTTATTTTACGTGTCACACGTATTAGAAGATAACTTTCCCTCAATTTATATTTTTTGATATCTTGTTCTTGAAGGACAGCTTTCTTCGATGTGTTCTTCAAGATTTTGTTCTTTTTCATGAATATTTATAAATAATGTACAAGAATAAGTGTTTTAAACTACTTTCTTAACAAACAGTTTAAAAAGATGATAGCGCCATATGCAAGGTTGGAGTTTTTTTATTTTGTTTTAGGTGTATTAAAAACACTAAAATGATCTGAAAAAAATCCAACACTTCAAAACGCACCAACAGCTGAACAATGTTAACGCATTAAAAAAAGCTAACACACACATAAGCACATGCACCGGTGAAATGAAAACAGTACACGAATCAAACAAAATAATGTGCAGCAAACACTTTGGCTGCTATCAAAATACCGTAAAGCGGTAGGAGAAGAATCCTACATTGCCATCGTTCCCATCTATTGCTTCTGAATGCTTTGTAGGCCGCTTGATGATGCTGCCATCTTTTGCCTATCACATTGACCGCCACATTTTCTTGCCTCCTCTACATTTAGGCCAAGTGTTCCCCAGCATTAGAGAACCGGCCAGCCAGCGCCAGCTAGTGATCCCGTAGCAAACGAAGTGAACGCAGCAAACAAACCAAAAAAAGCAACAAACCGAACTCGATACCTGTTTTTCCTGCTGCTGCTGATGATGATGGTGCTGATTAACGGTGAACTCATCCGTTGCGGATTCGATGCCACTTGCCGCAGACCAAGAGGTGGAAGCAGAACCTGCCGAAAGTGGCCTCTCCGGCGTGCACGACGGTTGATGGTAGGCGGCCAACAATGCCTCCTGGTTCCCGGCGGTGCACCCGACGCCCACCGAGCTTATCTGCCAATCGTGCACAATCGTTTCGTCGACCATGGTCAACGAATGCGACGTCATTTCGGAATCTGCGGCTGGCGTCGTATTGGCCGGATCGTATGAAACAGAGGTCCTCAACAGCGAGGACACTGGATAGTTGCCGGTATCGCGGCTCGAATATACCATTGTACACGATTGTACGATTGTATGCAGCGAAACAAAGGATGTACAATTATCAATCACTATCGCACAAAAACCTATGCGTCGTAGGACACTCACACCCTTCTCAAGGACCGTATATAGCACCGGTACGATCAATGGGCGTATCACTGGCCAACGAGGTATTTGCGATAATTTTGCTAACAATCGTGGCTATCTCACAATACACCAGCACTTCACTGATAAACGCATACACCACCAAGAAACTGGGCATGACTCATATAATGTGGGTTATTTTCCAATACTTGTTGCAACCAAACACATTATAATGTTTCACTACCTTCCTGGCATTGGATTGAACGTTTCATTACACAAAACAACAGCCACCACCACATCCGATATAGATCACAAGCATCTATTCGTAATGTGATCTTTTAATCATCTAATTTCGAACAGCTCTTGAATCAATATTGTAAGCAAAAGGAAAGGCAACCCCTTCCAACGAATTATGCACGATTATTAGTGCCACATAGACTCTCTAGCGGGGTTTCGGTCAAATCCGAATCCGGGTTTGTATTTCCCGGTCTTAATTTAACCGACCGACGAAAATAGACCCAACAAAACAGCAAAAGAAAGCCAGACCGGAGACACACAGCTAAAACAGTCGAATATATAGTACACTGCAAACAACACAACCGCGTGCTTCCGAGGGGAGAAAGATACTGAACGCGCCTGAGTTGAGAGACTGCGCGAGCCTAAGACCTGCCTCGAGAGTTGATTATTGCGCCCAGCTGGTGCGGTGCCGCAGTGCAGCGGGGGGGGGGGGGGGGAGAGGAAAAAAGGGGACCTTGAGGAGGGATGCAGCCAGATGGGGCAGGTGGCAGGTTGGGATGAAGCCCACTTCCTCGATGGGATTGGTGGGTTTGTGGGAGAAATTAGCTCAGTCATTCACGTTCTCTTCTTCCTGGGCCGGGCGATTCGGAGGAGGGAATGGAATCTCAAGATTGTTGCTGCTGACGTGCGAGTGCGCGCGCGGTGTGTTTGTGTCGCCCTGGGAACGCTTTATGGGGAAGAAAAAGGTGCTTCACCGGCCGAGCCCAACAACAACAAAACGCCATTGGACGACGCAACTACATCAGCATTCCGACTTGTCACAAGAAGTAAGTCAACGGCACGGTTCGTAACCGGATCCACTTCCTTCTACGAGTACGCGGACTAAGCGAGCGACTTGTTGATCTTGGTATCTCCCGCAAAACTGCCGTTTCAACAGTAGTTCTTGTGACGTGAACGTGTTTTCAGCAGATACTTTCCTTCTTGGGCTGCGCAAAGCGCTCCATTGAAGACATTGCTCATCTACGAGAAGGTTGAATAGAGGAGGGCTTGGAAAATGTAACAACCCCAAGTCAATGTTTGACCTACTTTTGTAGCTGAAATAATGAAACCCGTTTGTTTGCCACCCATTGTCTTCGAGCATCGTTTTGCCAATTGGACTGTCGAAAATTTGCTCTATTATGATGCATACAGGAATGAAATTCATAAATGAAATTGATATACCACATTTCCAAACACAACACTAGCATGAGCATGATTGATATATTAAATTCAATTAGTAAACTGTACATTTTGCTTTTGTTTTTACAAAAAATTGCAGTACAATTTAAAAATACAGCAATAATGCTTTATGTTGGAAATGATATAGAACCTCCCTGCATAACACCCTTACCAAAAAGCTTTAAGTTCAAGAACCAAGACAATCCAAAGAGCCTTGTTGTAAGCGATCGATCGATCCGTTATATTGTTCAAATCTTATGCACTTCGATTCACGTGTAAGCATTTCGATCGTCTGAAGTGCTTAAAGCGTTATCCCGACAACACAACACACTATACACACTTGATGGCTCGTCTTTTATGGAAAGGTTATTGATCGCGTATTAAACTAACCTAGATTAGTAAAGAAGGTAAAATTCATGACAAGTCCAGTGTCTTTTAGCTTAAAATGCGTTTGAGATCGTTTAACCAACAGGCCAATCAATTAAGTTAAGTAATAAGGTTAAGTTTTTTAATTGTCTTTTTCGAAATCAATAGCAATCGTTCATCACACCAATATTACCGGTGACTATAGTATCGTGGCAACAACTAAATGATTATATATAAAAACTCAGTGGTTATAAAAATTCATTATACTGGCACACTATTTTATTTCCCTACGCTACTCATTCGCTGTACAGGTGGTATCGCGGGAAAAAAACTATATATGCAAATTTGTTGTACGATGCACCTGGAGAAATGCATGTCCCAGTAGCGAAAGTTGCCAGACAACAAATAGAAGTGCATTATCATTTTCGAACTGTTCTGCCGGCTGGAAAAGCGTTGAAAGTTGTGCGAAACTCCTTTAACTTGTTTCTTGCTATCGTTATCGTTTGAAACGGTGCAAAAGTATGTTATAGCCGGGAAACTCATTATCATTAACACGACAGTGCATAATTGTGTAGGAAAGAAAACGTTTCTACAGCAGCGTGACCCCAAACCAATAGCATCAAAGGGCCAAAGGTATCAAAAGCATTTCGCACGCACGATCATGCGCAACCCACTAACTCGACTAGGGTTTCGTTTTCGTTAGGAAACTTTTTTTTGTAATCGCATAGCTATTGTTTTGAAGTAGCGACGTGTCACAAATGTCTCAATGCACTTTTGTTTTCATCCGAATAGACACTAAAGTTAATCGTTAGTTGTACAATTCGAAGAGGTTTCCAATTGAGCATGTAAAAATTCCTATCTTAATTTGTTCTTGAAAAGTTTGAAAAGTAGAACAACAACATTAGTTATGAAAAGTAGAACAACAACATTAGTTATGAAAAGTAGAACAACTTCATGCGTTATGATTAAAAGCAGTCTCTGGGCTAACAATATTAACAGTCGAGCTGTTTTTGAACTGCATCCAATAGACGACATAGAACAAAAGATAAAACAAGAGTAAAATTACAACAAAAAACAGCAATAAAATAGCCAAGAAACCTCCCTCACTTTATACACTGGGACCAGTTCCGATTCCGGTTAACACGTACATAATTTATGGCAACAGTTATATAGATAAGCACAACCACATGGAAAGTGCTCAACCCCAAACGCAACCAATCCAGCGATCCACTCTCTTATCAATCTATAAGTCTGGTACGGATGAAAGATTTTTCACACCGTCACACAGCATTTACTGTGCACGGAATATGGCTGATATGGGCTGTGTGACTTGCACTACGGCCCATTGTCCGTATGAAATCGCGTCGGAATGTGTGATTCATTCAATTGAACCACAAACAACACGGTCTAATGTTTTGCTATACATCCTGTATCTATTTTTGCGATAAGTCCAATGAGATTTTTTGCTTTTGCGCTTGCAGCGAAATCCTAGTGCTGAAAGAGATTGCTCACTAAAAAATATCAAAATTGCGTAATAAAATCACTAATCTTGCTATATAAGTTTAGGTACCGTATAGTACACTTTCATTCTGTATGAATTGCATGAATCATATAACTTGAAATATCGTAGTACATGCCCGCATATTATTTATACAGTGTTTGATAAGTTTATCAGAAAAAAAATACAATTTTAGTATAAGTCAGCAAAACCGTTACACAAGTTTGGTATAAGTGCACATAACCGACACACCAACATTCCTTTTAAAATGTTTCCTTTTTAGACGCAGTAATGGCTATTTTTTAAGCTAAAGGACAGCTATTTCTGAACCTCTTATAACATCGTAAGCTTAAAAATGTGCAGCTGCTGTTGGTAAAACGATTTCGCTATATTTAGCAACCGACAACATTTCGCATTTGCGGGCCACATTCACACTTACACCGTTCACATCAATGCAATTGGATGTAAGGATTCCTTTTACTATCGGACTGGATATATGCTTGCAAGCGCTAAAGTATCAATGATACTCATTTCAATTCGTTTGTAATGGACTTTGCTGGTTATTGAGCTATTTTACAGTGCAAGAAAAGGCAAAGAATGTCCTTTAGATACCAAATATGCTCCTTTCTGCTGGTTATGCCTACAGTTGCGAAATCGTTAACCCGCCGAAATTTACAGTGAGACTGATCGATAAAAATGACGATTCCAGTATCAGCTTGCCCTCTTGCTGTCTGCTACGGAAGCGTACGAAACCGCAGCGCTAGAAGCATTTCGGTCAAGGTCGTTGGTCGGAGAAGATTAATGTCCTGCAACGTCCATCTGCAACGCGAGCCGTATTAGCGTATTATCAATTATGATTCATCCGAGCAATCAAACTTTCTATACGAAGCACATACAGGTCGGTCAAACCAGGTTGAAAGGGCGAGAAGAGTTACTTCATGCACTAAAATTGATAACAAAGCGTACAATTAGTAATGTTTTCAAAAGACACCTACCTCGTTGAAAGCCATAGCTGTAGCCGCTGGAACACACTACTGCTTGCCGATGAAAATGCTGAATGTAATGCTGATGCCTGCCGGATCCGGGTACGGGATGTTTCCGTTCTTACAAGAAATTGGCACACTCGCAGGACAAAAGTACGCTGGGCACATGTACTCGCGTTTGCATTCGCTCCGTACGTCGAACTACCTGCACAAACATACGATGCGCACGACACACGCTTGTTGAGAGACGCAAAAGAATGTCCCTGCTTCGCACCACCGCAGTTCCCGCACCAACAGGATGATCTGTGTTTTGTAAATACTCGTAAGGCCTTTTGCAATGGATGCGCAAAACAAAACCGACGGTGGTGCGTTGGTTTGTTTTCTCTTGTGTACTTTTCACACCACGTTGCTTCGGCGTTCCTGTGTGGCGACGGTGACGACGGTCGTGCGGAAGAGCAAAGCAACAACAGTTTAAGGACAGTCGCGTCGTGTCCTACCAGTGAACGGTCGGCAGCCCCGGAGCCCCGTTTGTTTGGTTTGATTGTGCTGACGGCGAACGGAAGCAAGGTGCAACAAATGCGCGCCTTTGGAAAGCTGCACGCAAATGTCGGAAGGCAAGAAATGGTTTGCCCACAGCAACAAAACTTTGCCGCGAAGGAAAAAACTAAAACCGCGAACTCACTGATTCGACTTCACTGAGTGGGGGGGGGCGCACAGGCTAGTTGGCTTGAGCTGTTACTGCCAAATGGCGAAAATAACTGGTGTGTGACCAATTAAGTGTGACGTTCTCTTGCACGGGGGGCCTTTTACTGGCGCACTAGAAACCGTCGATGAGGTTGCTTTGGTTACTTTTCTGCGTTTTCTATTCGGGAGGCAACTGCACTAATTGACACGTTCGATCGCACCAGGCCGCGCGCGCTTTGCTTGCCTGCTTTTCTGTTCGTTTTGTTGCCAAGGTCGACTTCGATAAGCAGTGGCCAACCGCACTGTTATACTAAATCCAATATACCCAGCCGGGTTTGTTGCTGCTTTTATTATTACGTAACCGTTTGCCGGCCTTCAGTTCCGCCACGGTGGACCAGTGGAAGACGGGGATTCCTGCGCTAGGTACCAATCAGGCGACACTGTTCGCACCACCCGATGGTAAGCAGTACGATGATGAAGATGGCCGGAAATAGAACCGAACCATTTCCGAGCTCTGCTGGTTACCAACAACGGGTGAAGCAGCAAGCAACAACACACAGAGATAAACTATGTGTGTGTTTGATCATGACAATTGGTGCTTCCAGTTGAGTCTTCTTTTTTAAGCAAATCAGCGATCTGGCAAAGGAACGGTCAGGCTCAAACTCTACTTGCTAACAATATTCTCGGTCGATACACAGTGCCAACATGAACTAAACTGCTTGTCAGTGGTTTCTATATTCACAGTCTCTCAATGGTTTCGATGGAGCTCGTTGAGGGTAGCTACCGATGGGAAAAGTAATAACAAAACGATTGCCCTTACGTTAGAAGCACTGATCGCATTGCATCACCAAAGACGACGACGACGACAACACGATGCTGCTGCCACGGATAAGTTTTCTACCCTTTTTTCCGCGGATGCTGTCTAGCAAAAACACGGCTTGATCCACATCCCTCCAGCAAACAGCGATGACGACGATCGAGACAGCCAACAATTCTTGTTGCAACCTTTTCTTTTTTTTGCTTAACCTATCCGTTCAGAATTAAGTTCTACACCAAACCGATACGCGACGTCTGTCTTGGAGTATAGCGGCGGTGGCAGTGGCGCAGAACATTCCGACACAGAGTCTATACAAATTTCGCTTCACACCACACGCTGGCAAGGTTCTCCCACGGCTGTGTGCATTTTCTGTTTTGCGCAACTGTTTACCAGCACTTTACTACACCTTCAGCAAAAGTCGTGGGTAGAGAGAGGCCGCAGGTTTCAACTAACTTCGCCAAATCGCGACACATCTACACTGGGTGCAACAACTGTTTTCGGCTATGGATTATTGTTTTCCTCCTGCACGCTACTTAATCGTGTGACCCTACCAAATGGCTAAATGGGGAAACTTTGTTTCTGTTTCAAAAATGCACAACTGTCCCAAAATAATAGGAAAAAACTGTTCTGTTTTCATTAAAATGCCTTATTGAATTTTCTACACTTCTTGTCAAGAGGAGGACGGGGTATGACACTGATTTCGTCAAAAAATGCTACAGCGTTGACATTTGTTTCGTTAATAAGGGGGAAGAAGTTTCATTCAAATTTCGTTTAGTTATAAAACATGCAATGACCCAACCAACATTTTATTTAAATTGGCTGTTATATTTTTTTTCTTTATGTAACGACCAAGCGTTTTACGGGTGGCGGAAGGTTAATTGGTCATTTTAATAAGATTTAACACAATTAAGAAGAGCACACACATAATTATACGCAAAAGTCAGTGGCTTACGTCTGTTCAGTTCAATGTCGCGCCAAGAAGAGTGCTTTATTCTATGACAGTTCATCTTGCACAACGGGTGCTCCAGCGGTCGGAATGTAAGACGTTTATACTGCTGTGCTCGGGGTTCTTTTATATATTTTTATTCCATGTGAATACAGCCTGTAACGAGTTACGCAGTTCTCGACTAACGAAGTTTCGGCGATATGCGGTTTTCTAAACTTGACAGTCCTTGTGTAGAATCAGTATAATTTGCTCTACAAATTTTCTAATACAAATAAAAATTGCTTTTTTCAATGAATGTCAGAAACGTTCTAATTTTCAGCACGGATCGTAACGTGATGTTCGACTTACGCGGATATTCGAATTACGCGGACTCCCGGCTTAAGGGCCCTGTTTGTGCAGCATCGGGTGCAATTTTATGGGATTTGACAGATAATGTCGGATGTGCAATTTCCCAAATAGCCAAATTTGCTTAAGTAGCTCATTTGGGCAAGCTATCCAAGTGCCACAAATCCACTAAAAGGGTTCTGAATGACTCAAGCTTTTAACCTAAACGGAATATAGACCCAAGCGCCACAGATTAAGCTTAAACAACTGGAAAATTGAATATCAATAGAAAAAAAATGAAAGTTCCAAAGCTTCACTTGTTCGCTCAATAGATGCCGTATTACAACACATCACTATATTACTGTCCTTTTTTTGCAATGTATTTCCACAGGTTTCATCCCAAATAGCCAGAATTGCTTAAGCAGCTCATTTTGGCACGCTAAAGATCGCTGCTCTAATTTGCCTTTTGCAGTAGATAAACAGCATCAAAGTTCTATGTGGGTCTTTCAAACAGCGCCTAAGCAGCTTCCTTATGCCAAGATGCCAGGGATTATTTTTCTTTGTGTTTTATTTTCAAGCAAGCGTCATCGATGAAATAAACAACAAGATTTGTTTCGTTTAAACACATATGTATACAGTCTGTTCCCGAGTTACGCGGTTTCTGCGTTCCCGGCGAATCCGCGTAACTCGAATATCCGCGTAAGTCGAATTTCACATTTTTTGAATAAAATACTATTCATTAATCGGAGTTTTTGATTTTATTTAGTACTTTTATACACTTTATCATTTATTTGATATGATTTGTGCGAAAAATTCTAATATATCTGTCTTTTAAGCGGTTTCAATTTGTTAGCGAAAATGCAATTCATACCGAACTTGAAGCAAATTGTACTGATTTGACATTTGATCTGTCAAATTTAGAAAACCGCGTATCTCCGAATCCGCGTAAGTCGAGAACCGCGTAACTCGGGACTCATTCTTCAATTAACGAGTCTAACTTGTGCAGCAGCAATGAGATTATTGCCGGCGTCCGTCTTTTACACTTTGACAAGAGCCACCTTGTACCGATGTCATGCATTAAAAAGCTATAAAGTTCCACCAAGTTCATTACCCTTTCTTAACAAGCCTTCAAGTTCCATCATGAACCCTACACATAGTGCTAATCAGCCGCAAAGTTCCAAAAAGTACCATGTGCCTGTTAAAAAGCTCCATAGTTCCGCAAAGTACCGTCTATCTCTTAATCAGCCACAAAGTACGACATCGGAACGATTTTTCGTTAAACAGCCCTAAATCAGCTACAAAGTACGAGCTGGCTTTTTGGGATCTGATCATGACCTATATAGCCTTCTAACTTTCCGAGCCAAATTCTATATGAATGGTCGGTGTGGTCAGATACGTGGGTATCAACACCAACGACCATTATTTATATTTAACTTACTTCAGTGCAGGTGGTTTCCACTTAGGTTTAGTATTTATACAATTGTACCGCCGTTCCAGTTCTAGCGATGCATAACTTCAATGCGAAACCATGCAACAGTACAGATGGAATGAGAAAGCTCTCCAAGCGAGGATGCTCCACTGGTTGGGTATCCCACCAACAGATGGCGCCACCAGCCTTTTACTATTTTTATAATGCGTGAGTCGTTTGCCGTCTGTTAAACGAAGTCTTTCTATATTCCGTTTAGGTTGAGAGCTTGAGTCGTTTAGAACCCGTTTAGCAGTCGTTTAGTGGAGTTGTGGCACTTGTTGTCCTGCCGATGATGTCGATTTCATCCGTGAAGACAAGAAATTGGAGAGACCGGTAGAGGATCGTGCAACGGACGCCGTTGTCTAGTCCCGCGCTTCGAATGACATGTTCTAGGGCGATGTTGAAGAGCAGACAGGAGAGTCCGTCACCTTGCCTCAGACCCCTGTGAGATTCGAACGATTCCGACGTCAAGTCCGACACTCTCACCTTGCACTACACCTCGTCCATGGTGACCTCTAACAGCCGGATCGACTTCCCAGGGAAGTGGTACTGCTGCATGAAGTTCCATGGCTCATTCCGGTATATGGTGTAGTAGGCCACCTTGAAGTCGATGAACAGGTGATGCGTAGTGATCTGGCACTCTTGGCACTTCTGGAGGATCTGCCGTAGAGTAAAAATTTGGTTCCAAATTTGGTGATGGATTTGCTTCCAACAAACCAGACTGGCAGCTGCTGACAAATTTAGTAGCAAGGGACACAAATCTGCTGAAGAGGATCTGGGACAGGATCTTGTAGGCGGCATTGAGGACTGTGATAGCACGAAAATTCGAGCATTCCAGCCAGTCACCCTGTCAGAAGGATCCTTGGCCCCGTATGTGTGGAAGGACTATGGATGAGCCGTTATAACGACGTACTATACGAGATGTACGGTAATCTCACCGTCGTACATTAAGGCCGGAATAACGGATTGGCAGACGAAGGCGCGAGACCGTGAGCGGATACGGGCACTCCTGATGCACACCAAGATCGCAATGCGGTTATAGCGCCGGATAAGTAAGTAAGTTAAATAAATTAATGTAATCTAAGTAAGTAGCTAATGACACTAGCTATAGGTAGAGTAACCAGTCTGCCTCAATATGCTATACTGGGCTTGCTGTGGTCAGTGCGCTTGATTTGCGCTTCTTCTTCTATTTGGCGTAACGTCCTATGCGGAAACCTTATGCAGGTTTTCAGGACTTAATTCATTGGGACCGCCCAAGGGTGCTATACAGGCGTATTCTATTCTTACAATCGAGTCTTCTCGATGTCGAGCTCATGAATTTTGTGTGATCTTTTGTACGGAAAGTTAACTTTGGAGTTCATTTTTTCGAATTGAAGTCAGAATAGAATAAGCCTGATAGAGTCCATTCTCCATTACATTAAATTCATTTCGCGTATGAAGGAGACACTAAAGTGTTCCACAGCTATACGAACTCCTGGAAAACCCTGTAATGCCGTTGGTTCGGAATGTGTTAGTGTGTATAGTGTTGGCCGTTCCGGTCCGAACCTAGTAAAAAAGTTCCGTTCTTTATGTAGGCCGTTCCGTTCCGATCCTTTATACAAAATCGTTCCGTTCCGTTCATTCCGTTCCGTTCATTCCGTTCATTCCGTTCATTCCGTTCATTCCGTTCCGTTCCGTTCCGTTCATTCCGTTCCGTTCCGTTCATTTCGGTCTTTCCGTTCTTTCCGTTCATTCCGTTCCGTTCAATTCATTCTTTCCGTTCACTCCGGTCTTTGCCGCTTCAATATTAGCCGGCATCGCGAATAAATGAACTCTTTTTAACAGTCGTTTAAAGTTCATTTTGGTTTAACCGAGTTCATTTGTTGTTCATTCTTGTTAAAATAAACGATCGTCAAAACAGTTAACGACTGCTCGAAATGGCATATAGGCAAACACGGGGAAAAAATTCGAGCAGTACAATTAAACGACTGTTAATTTGTATCGCATACGCTCTTGACAGTCGTTTGTTTAACGCCGGCATAGGACCAGTCGTTAAAATTAACAAATGAACTCAATGCGTTCGCGATGCCAAATTCTAGCAATTTTTAACGACTCTGGTTAAATTTTAACGACTGTTAATTTTAAACCAATTCTTTCGCGATACCAGCTATTGTTAGCAAGGTGCTATCGTTCGTGCGTTCCGTTCTTTGAAAAAACCGGCATTGGCCGGCTGTTGCTTGCTGCATGCAAGATACTTGTTCACTCTTTCTCGCACACAGTATGTGTTGCCTGTGCACTCTCCCATGCTCACAGGAATATTCATCGCACTTCGTCGCGTATCGTTTATAAAAATCGTGATAAGCGAAACCAAAAATGGTGTTGCATTTGGTATTATGGTGCAATTTGTAACATCTATTATACTTTTTGTTATAATTTAGCTTATCTTAACTAGACAAATAATTATTATAAAATTTAAATCTGTACTCATATGGCAGAACTGGTTGGAAAAAATGTATTATAATATGTGAGTATGAACAACGAAGAATAAAATGTATTTATTTTTTATGCCACGATATCCACTTGATCCATGATTCCAATATTTAGCCATTCGATTCGAAGCATTCTGTTCCATTCGACAATCGTTTGAGTGCCGTGATGTTGTAAACGATTTATGTAAAAAAAAAACTATTTGTTTTAAGTAGTAAGTAAATTTCAAATAATTAGTCAATCTCGTGATACAATCGTCAACTCGGACCACTCAATAACTTCGGCATGGGTAAAATCCTCGAATGGATCGTGCCCCCATACGCTGGGATGATTATCCTGCTATGGGCATTTAAGTTACTGATTGCCAAGCCTATCAGTGGTACAGGAAGGCTTTGATCGAAAATGGTCGTCGCATCTAAAAAGTTAAAAAATGCTAGATAATAAATGCATGCTTTATATTAGCACAGCTGGTACAGCTTACTGGACATAGATTGAACCCATCTAGATTTGGTGTCAGATATGATTTCAGATTGAAGAAACGCCTTTTTATATCCTGTAACAATTAACAAACCCCCCCCCCCCCCCGGATGACAGTTTGGCTTCTAAGCTCTGGGTCGGTACTTTTGCACCCCAGGTTCACGTTCCGTTCTTTTTGAAAAATGAACTAGTTCCGTTCCGTTCCTTTTTTTTAACGAAATTCCCAACACTAGAATGTTAGCCCAAAAATATGTACAATATGTATTTTAATAAGCTTTTCTGTTAAAAACAAACCAATCCTTTCACGGATCACGTTTGTTTACGCCACGAACAACAAGTGGTCCGCGGACCATGGGTGGAGTTCACTGGACTAGTGGTTTCGTCAGAATGACTACCGATATAGGAGAGGGGTAAAACGGTATCGTCGATGGATATGCATGTTTGAGAAACGTTCGAAAAATTATTTCATGGATTAGAGGGATGGTAAAAAACAGTTAATTGCTTGATGTATAACAAATTCCGGTGGAATTTCTAGATTTAACCATTTTTTGTTTAAAAAAAAACACACATGGTATGGTGAATGGAATTGTTCCCTCGAATCGGCTTTTCATTCGGTACCTTTCGGTCTGCCCAACCCGACTGGCTGTTGCCTTCGTGTCCTTTCGCGAGCCTTCCAAAACACTACTTTACAAGGCTTCCACGGACTCGGCAAGGTATAAAAAGGGACCAAACATTCCCGGAAGCTTTCAGTATTGGTGCCAACGCGAACCCACGCGGCAGGGTCCCGGAAGAAAAGCACGTGGCCCGGTGGCACTAACTTTACTACCGTTCTTCTGGCACGCCCTCTGGCAGAACCGGAAACATGTGGACAGCAACGAAGTGAATTTGAATGCGATTGTGGGGGTGTGTGAGCGTGTGTGGATGTTTTAGTGAACTATCGTGTGTGTGTGTGTGTGTGTGAGTAAGGGTGCAGGTGTGAAACAGTGATGTGGATGGGGTTTTGTGTGGAGGGGGAGAGGGGTCTTTGATTTCTTAGCGATTCAAACGGGGAAAGGGGGTCTTATTTGCGCTTGGTGTTGTGTCGGAACGTACCGTCGGAAATAACGAGACAGAGAGACAAACAACACCCAAGCCTGAACATGTGCCTGTTTGCACATACGTGGGAGGGTAGCTGCAAATAGGAGAATTAGTAGCGGGTGCAATAGTGGTAGTCGCAGCAGGCTCTGCTCATCCATGGCTAACTGTGATCCGCGTGGAAGTTGTGCGAAAGTTGGTGGGTGCTTGCTTAGTATTGCGTTCGATGCTTAGCTGCTTAGTGTGTGTGCGGAATGCGGACATCGCGTTACGGTTTCTGATTTAAACGTTTATCCTTTTCTGTTCCGCCCTAAACCTCCAACGATGCTCAGTATATCTGGCGTTCTGTACGAGGCCTGTGTAGGTTGCAGACATGAGAAAGAGAAGTGAAAGGACTGCAGCAACGAACAAGAAAGCAGCAGCAGCAGCAGGAGCGTGTTGATAGTGTTCGATTAGAGGCGAAACAAAGTGGCAAAGCGAGAGCGCGAGCGCGTATACTAATGCGATACTTATGCGGGAATGGCATGGGAACTACAACTGCCAGAATAATGTTGATGCTAACCCACATTGGCCCGAAACCGGGCCAAACTAGACCAGCTGTATGGGCCCCGTCCTTTGCTCTGGTGCTCGGTGCTACACCGAGGCAATGAGGTTTATTAGGAGAAAGAAAGGAAGGCAAGTAGCCGACGTCGCGGTATGATCGTCAATTTTTGGCGGAATGACACAGTTCCGTGGCTGAGTGCACGACGAGCCAGCCTACCGAGTGATGTTGTGATTGAGGCTCACGAATATCTGTAGCGTTGTTGTGCAGCGAATTGCCTCTCTCTTTGTCTCTCTCTCTCTGTCCGGGGACTCCGGCTAGTCTGCGCTGTGCCCGATCCGCACAGTTCAATGGAAGGCTCCAAAGTGGGAGGAACAGTGCCATCTGCTTGAGGCTTGAAACAACCGTCCGGATTTGCCGCTTAAGAGTGGACGCTTCATTAACCACCGGCGCCATGAGCAGGGAAGATGAACTAAATAGCTGTAGCAGCAGTGATAGCGGTTCGAGCAGCGAGTGCCGAGTAAGCTGCAGCACCAGCAACGGCAGTGGCACGGGACGTAGCAGCATCAGCAGCAGCGGCGAAAGCACTCCCGCCACCAGCAATGACAGTGATAAGGCCAGTGATACTAGCAGCAGTAGTTTGTGTAGCAGTGAAACCGACAAGGATAACGAAAGTGATGCGGACAGAAGGAACGGTTCCCAGTCCGGCAGTGCGGCACACAAAAATGGCACAACCGCAAAGGACGAAACGGGCAGCTGTCGGGTTGGCGACACGGATAAGGAGGCGGTGGTCGCGACCGGTAGCAGCAGACCGACGACGACGGCAACGACAACCATCGGGAAAGTTATCGAGGGCAATTTGGGGCCGCTGACAGCGACGGTAAAGTTTATCAATCCGTACAAAAACAACTGGATCAATGCGGATCGATTAAACGAGCTGCGGAAGAAGGTGCAGGACGCGACCAAGCACCACCGCGTCTTTCTGCTGCGCGGCTCTTTCCACACCGTCCGGCGGGCGCTGGTCGAGCGGGGATGGGTCGAAAAGCTGGACGGGTTTCGCGTGAAAGCGCAAGCGTCCACCTCGTCGTCCGGCTTCATACTGGAGGATCTGGTGTCGCAGCTGCCGGAGCGCAAGCCGGGCGAGTCGCGCAAAAACCACATCGCCAAGTGCGAGCGCAGCATCATGTCGCGCTTTCTCGAGCACACGCCGATCGATTTCCTCTGGACGGCGCGGCGCGAGAAGGCGGATTGGCTCGATCTGACGAAAAACTCGTCGCTCATCATTAACCGCTTCGCCAAGGCGCCGTTCACTACGAAGGAAGGCCTCTGCTCGGCGCTGCACGATTTCCATTGGTTCTACGAGGAGGGCATGTCCGAGACCTACTTTCCCCGGTGCTACAACGTCTGGAACCCGGAGGAGTTGAACGAGTTCGTCGACAATTTCCGGCTGACGGCGTCGATGGGCCTGCTCAAGTGGCTCATCGAGCGGCACGGGACCGAGGGCGGGGGAGGCGGCCTCGACGCCATCATCGCAGACGATGGTAACGTGCCGAGCACGTGCATTACCTTTGCACTGACGCGCTGCAAGGAGTACCTGGACTACTGCCTGCACAACGACATCGACATCGAGGAGGACACGAAGGTGTGGGACCACGACTGGGACGTCTTCCTCACGCACCACTATCTGCTCACGCACGAGGACAACCGGATACAGCTGCTGAAGGAGGAGCGGGAAGCGGACGCGATCGAGCACTACCTAGCCGAGGCGAAGTCGGTGCTGGAGCAAATCAAGAGCTACTGGCCGCAGTACGCACTGGACGGGTACCTGAACATCTGGATCGTCAAGCCGGGCAATAAGTGCCGCGGCCGGGGCATCCATCTGATGAACAACATCAAGCAAATCATTGCCATGGTGAACCCACCGATTGTCAGCAAAACGCGCTACGTGATACAGAAGTACATTGGTAAGTACAACAGGACAGTGAAGGAATGCAATGCCCACCCGGAATGACACGCATTGGTATTGGTGGGCCAAAGGAACGGGTTTTGCACGCATTATTGGGCGCATGGTTGCCGTATTGGCGGCGACGGAACAGCAGGCAGGCGTCGTGGAACGTTTCATAACGTGCTAGGGAAAATGTTTTTTACCATAGAAACAACTTGGCGCTTGGCATTCAGCTGTTTTCCCTTGCAAAACTCCTTTTTTCTCGGTCTTGGTACCGCGGCGGGGGCCAACATAGTGGAGTTATGCAGTTTTCATTCCTGTGCACTGCCTTCAGTGTTCGATCGGCCAAAGCAAAATGTAGTTTTTGTTCCTTTCCGTATTCCGTGTGAGCAAGACAGTGTTTGCAGTTAGTGAGCAATAGTGTTTGGAAATTTGTTTAAAAAACGTAGATTTTTGATTTAGGTTTTAGGATGAATTAATCGATCAACATTTTAACATTTTCCACTAGCAGTGATCAGTAGCGTTTGCAGAGCAAAAAAAAAACGGCTTCGTCTTGTATATTGCCGACATGATTTCAAGCCCCGTTTGTGTGGCCGAATCGCGCTGGTGCTGGTCGGTCCTTCCTTCCTTCTATTTCAGAGCGACCACTCATTATTCACAACACCAAGTTTGACATCCGGCAGTGGTTCATGATCACCAGCGTGCAGCCGCTCAACATCTGGTTCTACAAGGAAAGCTATCTACGCTTCAGCTCGCAGCAGTACAATCTGATGAACTACCACGAATCGGTGCACCTGACGAACCATGCGATCCAGAAAAAGTACCACAACGCGGTGCGGGACGAGCGGTTGCCGCACGAGAACATGTGGGACTGCCACACGTTTCAGGCCTACCTCCGGCAGATCGACAAGTACGAGATGTGGTCGGAGCGTATCTACCCCGGCATGCAGAAGGCAATCATTGGGTCGCTGCTGGCCTGCCAGGACAACATGGACCGGCGGCCGAACACGTTCGAGCTTTACGGGGCGGATTTCATGATCACCGAAGACTTCTATCCGTGGCTGATCGAGATCAACTCGAGTCCCGATCTGGCACCGAGCACGAGCGTTACTGCCCGGCTCTGTCCCCAGTGCGTGGAGGACACGATACGAGGTGAGACATCTTTGGTCGCTGCATTCTTGGACAGCGCAGTTGGTGAATACATTCCCTGTTTCTCTCTCTTTCTTTCTTTCTCTTTCTCTTTCTCTCACGCTCTCTCTCTCTCTCTCTCTCTCTCTCCCAACCCCCTCCCCCCCCTCTTTTTCTCACACACACACAGTGGTGATCGATCGGCGGACTGATTCGAACGCGCCGACCGGTTCGTTCGAGCTGATCTACAAACAAGTCATTCCGAAGACGCCCGCCTACATGGGGCTCAATCTACAGCTCCGCGGTCACCGTATCACACCAAAAAGCTCTATCAAGAAGGACCGCTTGCGGATGCTGCCTCTGAAGCCGGTCCAGAATGTGCTGCAGGTGTCCCGACTGGCGACGTCGGCGGCGGCTGCATCCGCTGTGAAACAGTCCGCCTCGCCGGTCATAATGGATCTGATCGAGTGCATGCAGTTCCGGGACGGTAAGCCCGTGGACGACGCCGACTTGTCGCGCCACCATGGGCTGGTGCGGGGGACGGGCCCCTGTGGTGTTACCTCGGCCACACTATACAAGCGGTCCAACTTTTCGCACAAGAGCCAAAACTTGCGGTACGACTTTGAGAAGAAAAAGTCGTACATCATCTCGAAGACGGGCGAGCTGTTCCGGCGGAATGGGACCGGCAGCGGCTCCAAGTACCTGACCGACGGCGACACGTACATAGACAGTGTGGAAGCCTGGGAGCGGGCTACGACTAGCTTCTTCCAGCATAATTTCTCCAACACGCTCAGTTCGCTCACCGTTAGCAACGCGCGAACCGGGTCGGAATTAGCGGACGAAGGACAATCTCGCCCAGCTCCCGGCGGCAGCAGCTCAGCGTCCGGTGGGGCAGGCAAGTGTACCATAAAAGTAACGGACTGCGACGACTGCAGCAGCAGCAGCAGTAGCAGTCAGTGCAACTCGGACTCGGAAAAGCGTACCGCCAGCGTGGAGAACCTTTCCACTGCCACCGCCCAGCATACGGTGCCAGCATCCAGCGGCGGCTTCCCGACCGCTATCCGTTACGGCACGCGGCATACGACGGGGGGCCGCAGTAGCACCACGACCTCGAACAACTTCTACACGCTGGGCTTTAGTTTGCGAACGACAGCAAGACCACCGAAAGCCGTCGGTTCGAAGCAATCGGGCCACAAACTGCATCACGCACAATCAGCCGAGGACCTGCCAGCATCGTTCGCTGGGGAGCGTACGACTACCACGTCACCGTTGCACCATCGTTCCGGCACTGTCGGCGGTATGGTGGAGCCACCGTCTGCAGTCTCTGGACCCACCGTGGGCTCTACGTCCGGGGCTTTCTAGCAGCCGTGGAACACCGCCGCCCGCTGCTGGGGCGGAAGGAACGGTGATGCATTTTCTCAGCTACTGCTAAGGTCCAGCTTTGCACCACACACCGGCAAATCGTCCTTTTCCTCTTCCACCACCACCACCACCACCACTCACCTGATTCCACCAATCTATAGCTCCTGTTGCTCCACGTCCTCCGCTTCCTCCTCCACACCGGCAACGGCCACCAACGCATCTTCCTTTCTTCCCGCCAGCTCGCTGCAATCTTCCCACCACTGGCACTCGCGCTGCAATCTTCCCATCACGCGCGGTCACTGCTTCATGGGCAGCGGCACCACCAGTAACCATGGTTACGGCATCAGCAAAGCTACGGCCACCTCTTCCACCGCCGCCGCCACTGCTGCTGCTGCTACAAGCAACGGCGTAGGCGCCGACAGCCGCCACAGCAGCTACCATAGCAATAGTGTTGTAAAAAGTAGTAGACACCATGCAGCCACTCCCGCCACACGTTTCCACGAAACGCTTTTCCGTGTACCTCTGGTGAAAATTCAAGGTTCTTCCTTACTTAAACCAAATTGTTTTGTGTTTCAGTAGATTCTAGTGTACGTTTACTTGGTGTATAAGTGTGTGTGTGTTTATCTGGATTCCGTGGCAGCGGTAGCAGTAGTAGCAGCGGATAGTCCCGTACAAAATCCGGAAATTGTAGGTCCAGTAGCGTCTCCTAGGAAAAGAAACGTGTTTGTTGGTGGCTGGAACGAAAGATAATATATTTAAATCTCTAAAGCCTTTAGTGTAGCTAAATTTTAACAAACTTTCGTGTTCACTCGTGTTTACCTGTCCGGTGCGACGACTGCATTGCTTATCATTAAAATAAAACGCCAGCTGTTGATTAGGAAAATTGAATCGCTCTAGTGCTAAACGAAGTAGCTAAATGAAATGCATCTAAAACTTAAATTTGTTACCAGTGATGTATGGGACAGTGATCCCGGTGTTGATCTAGCGGACATAACGCTAGAGCTGGGCGAGATCGATTATGGCCGACAGCTCGACCAGCGGTTTGAACAGGCACCGGTGCAGCTTACCAGACGGTTTCTCAAAGGGTTACCTGCGCTAGAGCCACCTCCTTCCAATGCGCACAAACGTCACCAATGCCCGGGTCCGGCTGGTGCTGCTCCCGGTGATGATGATCGTCCCCTATCGCCACTCTCGCGACCATTTCCCCAGCCAAAGGCTAGCCAGCATGTGCACACCTTCCCGCGCATGGCGCCACGGTTGCAGCCCCCCGACGACGACGAAGACGCGAACCGTACGCCAAAGCACAAGTTTTTCCGCAACTATAGCTTCGATTTTCTCAAGCAAAAGCAGTTGAAGGCAAAGATTGCGTCGGCGGTGGAGAAGAAGCACATCTTCTCGATCGTTGGTCACTATCCGGCGCTGCGGAAAGCGCTTAAAACACGCCACTGGCTCGAAAAGCAAACCTTCCGGAGTGCGCTGCTGCGCGAACTCTCCCATCACGCGCTGCTGCAGAAGGCATCGAACGGTAACGAGTACGAGGAAGCGCTCGTGTCCAAGTACCTGAAGCCGTACCTGCCGTACTTTATCTGGCAGCATCGGAACATGCGCGACTGCAAGCAGGACCGCTTCTACGCACCGTACCGCAGCCGCATACACTACGAGCGGCCGTACGATTTTGCCGTGAAGGAGAACCTGATTCGCCTGATCAATGCATCGCACTGGCATCAGGAGGAAGGGTTCGCCGAGCTGGATTACCCGCGCACCTATCTGCTCGATACGGAGGACATCATTACCAAGTTCCAGGAGGACTATCAGCTCACGATCGTGAGCAGCTTCCTGCACCACATGGCCAAGCATCTGGAGCACGCGTTCGACGACGAGGGCACGCTGCCGACGGACGTGCTGACGACGGCGATGAAGTATCTGCGCTACTATCTCGGCTGTGCGCAACACGAGGACATCGATCATGAGGAGTTTTGCGAGCCGCTGCTAACGCCGGAGAACAGGCACGAGATGGAGCAGCTGCTGGCGGGCGAGGCCCGGTTCGGTAGCATACCCGGGTACGAGGTGCTGTCACTGGTGGCGCAGGTGAAAAAGCTGGTGCACGAGGCGGCCAAAGTGTTTCCGGACATGAAGATCGACGGGATACGCAACATGTGGATACTGAAGCCCGGCAATCGGTGCCGCGGGCTGGGCATAATGCTTTTCAACGACGATCGCAAACTGCTCGAGCACGTGGACAGCAATCCGGACGTGAAGTACGTGGCGCAAAAGTACATCGGTGAGTGTTTTTGTATAATTTTGTGTATACAGTTCAACTATATTTCGGGTCGGGTGTCTTCAATTTCAAAATGGTATGAAATGATATAGGATATTACGTAAATTAGATTTTTCCCTATATATACGCCTACTTTTGTACCAAACTTTGAGCCAGTCGCTCTCACAAAAGCATAAAAAGGCAATTTCGTCACATTAATCGTTCTTTTCGAAGTGCCTTTTTCCCCGTTCATTTCCTAATTGCTTTTCCCTGCGAGTCACCTTCCTCTGTCTGGTGGTTTGAAAGGGCAGCTTGAGCTGATTTCATTACCTGATTATCCTGGAGTTCCTGGAACGGGGGGACGGGAACTAATACGATTTGAGTGTAATAGGCGCTGTTGTTTTGCCCGAATCGATCAGCAGGTGGATTCAATTGGTGGGAACAACGAGCTGGAGTCGTCCTCCTAACTGTTGTCAACTCAACACAACCCACCCATAGAGCATGGTAAGCCGGGGGGAGGGTGTGGGTACGGCAGGACTAAACATTAAATATCGTAATTCTGGCTTTGTTACAAGAAATCGACTAAATAAGGTTCTTCCTTGCTTTGAAAACCTAGTTTTCATCATCGTTTGTCATCCCTGCTACCTGTTACTTATTGTGCAAATATAACCAAACCTCCATCTATAGAGTTTGATAAAAGTGGAGGTTTGGTTATATTGACTTTTAGCAATCTACTATTTTGTCTGGCATCTATGCTAATCGTTTAATGAAAGTTTTTGCTGAATTATCACATAAAACCCTGAGCCGTTTTAAATTGCTTTGCAAACAAAAATCAGGATTGTGTGTGTTTTTGTGTAGCCAACGGGAGCAAAAGAGATAGAGAAAATATACGTAAGACAGCAAAACGGGGCCACCAACACGCTACAATTTGAATTCCCAAACACTGCCTTGGTAACGGATCGGTTCGCATTAAGTTGGTACACACACACACACATAGATACCAGCCAGCCCACGTTGGCACAATGAAGGGTGGGGAGGCGTTGGCGGTATGCAAAAGACTCGATATTTTGCTACACCCCTTGGAAACATGCTTTCCTTTCTCCACTGGCGCACAGCAAAGATAATGCGATAATGTCAAACGGTGCTCCACAGGGAACTTCGCCTGTGTTGCTGATAATGTTGTATCTATTCTTTTTCGCGTACCCTAACGCGCGATAGTGCTGTCTTTCGTTCCGTACTATCATTATGCACTGCAATCGGCGGGGGTGTGTACTAAGAGCTGTGCATTCTATGCTGACCTCGCACCTAGGCAATTTATTTTCGTGAATGTTGAAGGTGAAACGTTCGCTATAATTGCGTTTGCCCTTGATAATTGCGCGCCGTAAAAGTTGGGTGCGTAAAGTTTGTGAATTTTTAACTAACGCACATTACGCATATGCATCTTTGTGCTGGAGCACTTTGGCAACGGTTTGTTGCGAAAGGATGGTGGAATGATTAGACCAATTGACTATCGGATTCCACAATAATAAGAAAAAAAAGTGAAATTACTTGAACAAATCATTTTCAAGATTGTTTTTTCTGCCGTTTTGATTAAAATGTCGGACATTTACTAATTGAAATTATTAAAAAAATACAGACATGCCGCTTATTAAATTAAATGATTGCCATACCACATTACGGGTGGCTCCGTGGAATAGTCGTCAACTCGCACGAATCAACAACATGCCCATCGTGCGTTCAAGCCTTATAAGGATCAACCGTCCCCCCGTAGCAAGAACTGACTAATCAATCGGGAGCTGCATGGCATTTTTCTTCCTCTTTGGTACAACATACGTTGTCGGTCAGGTCACGTCAAGGCGTGCCTCTGTACCACTAAGGCCTGGGTCTATGAAAATGTTGTGGGAATATTTGTTGAAAAATCTTGTAGACGAACTTCCAAACTCATGTTGCGGGAACATTTTTGTTGCAAGAGAAAAAAATCAATTTGTTTCATGTTTATTTGTTGCAGGGACATTTTCGGACTTGTTTGCATATCAAAACGGATAAAAAATAATTTAAACTTAATTTAAAAATGTTTTTGTGAACAAATACGTGCACATTTTTTCAAAGAAACTGAAAATTCCAGAAATGTTGCCGCAACATGTTCATAGACCTGGACCTAAAAAAAGGTTTGGCTATCTGTTCCGGGCCCGACGGCCAAGCCGATCGCGAAGGTTTCGGTCGTTCTGGAGCGCTTGGTAAACCGTCTGCTGCCACGGAACAGAACGTCCCGGGCAAAGGGTTTCGGGAGCGTCAACGGTCCAACTCTCCTTCACCAAACTACTTTCAGTATTGGCCTACCTCTTTTCCAATGTAAATTGGGAGGTCTATTCCGTAGTAGCGCCGCTACTGATTTCGTTAAGCGTTGTTGAGAAGGCAATCGTATTCGCCCAAAGCTTCACCCGGGAAAATCTTAACACCAAACAAAGAAACGCACTCATCACATGCTGGTGTAAGACTGGTTTATTATAATGATTTCCTCCTTTTATACTCTAAATTACAAGCTATCTTAGCCTACTAAGAACAAAATTAATTAATTATTTAATTATTAAATTATAAATTCAAACCACCACCTTCGATGTGGTCGCTGCGCAACACTATCAGTGGCTTACTGATTCCACATAGCAGGATATAATCAGTCCTAGGTTTGGTCCTACAAGTTGACAACTGGTACACCAGACCGGCCCAACCGGTTTTATGGCTTTGGTACTTAATAAAAAGTCTCGAAAGACTATAATCTATGCGTCAGCATGACCGCGTATGTTGTTACGCTAAGAAGAAGAAAAATATTATACTACACTAGGATTGATTCAAAATACAACTGCCATCTTGGAGGAGCTGATTTTAATCTAAATAAATATTACATGACTCTCACTTCCCCACCGGTAATCTGTGCCAGCTGCATTTTTTTTTACATCGGTATCTATTGTTGACCGGTGAGGCCAGTCTGGTGTTACAGTCTTCTTCTTCTCCTTTTTTTGAGGTTATACCCCGGTTCGGTACACGGAGTCCAGCTTCCTGGGCCCTCCGCCACTAGTCCGTGGTTGCGTTTTACTGCGAACCTCTTTAGTTTATGACCAGCTACTAAGGCTATATGTCCTGGTGTTACAGTCGTCAATTCGAACGACTCAATAACAAGTCCGTCATGGGTTCAAGCCCCAAATAGACCTTGCTCCCATACGTAGGACTGACTATCCTGCTACGATAACAACAATAAGTCACTGAAAGTCAAGCTCACTTTGTTGTGATCATATCAACCTCGCTAGTTTAAACGAAGTGTAGTAGGCTTTATTGAAATAGAGAATAAATCAGTCTGCATTTTCCTTTCGTACGAACAAGAAGTTCCAACAGGTTATGGGCCCAGGATTGCGAGGACACTACCAAAAGGCCACACTAACTTCAAAAATGTCGATTTTAAAAAATATATGTGAGAAGCGTTATTCCGACGGTGAGGATATCGAGCAGCATATCTTCGAGATGGAAGGATTGTTCGATAGGCTAACATTGACCGGTGAGGAGCTAAGCAAGAGCCTGCAAGTGGCAATGGTGCTCCAAAGTCTACCGGAATCTTTCTCGGTTCTGACCACAGCGTTGGAAAGCAGGTCTGACGACGAGCTTACGCTAGATTTGGTGAAAACCAAGGTGGTGGACGAAGTAGCCAAAAGGGGAAACAGAGGTTGCTGCGATTCTATACTAAAGACAATTGTTAAGAAGAATCAAATGTTATGTCATTTCTGTCAACAGTTCGTTGGGCAGAAGTGTGGTTATTCAAATTATCTTACATCCTTAGCTATCTAGCGCTATAACCACTTTGCAGTTTTAACTTTGCTGGCCGAAAGTGACATTGCCGTACATCTCTTGTAGCTCGTCGTTGTATCAGCTCCTCGACACAAGCGTGGCCAAAAATCATTCTGAGCATCTTGCTCTTCCTCGCTTTCTCAGGCTATGGAATGACCGGCTGGCAGCCAGCATCCTTACGCGCAAACTCAGCTTCCATGCTATTGTTGGTGCTGACCTTTGACCCGAGATAGGTAAAATTGGACGACTTTAAAACCTATCCGTACGTCACCCATACATAAGACTGGATTTGTTGTTGGTACAAGGCCTCGCCCTCTCTAGCGACAAGTTGAATAAGAGACAGGCAAGCCCATCCCTCTGACGCAGACCTTTTGGTGGTAGTAAAAGACCCTGAGAATTTTCCATCCACCTTTACCTGACGAATGGCAAGTGACGTTAATGTCATAGTCATTCTAACTACCCTTATCAGTGTTACTCTGGCTGTGCTATCATATGCTGCTTTGGAATCAATGAAGAGATGTTACGTGTTTTGTCCATATTCTGCCATCTTCTATGGCACTAACACGATGCTATCTACTCTAGCTGTTCGTTAAACTAGTCGTTAAGTAATTCATCAAAGTACTGAGCTCACCGCGAGAGAGGACCTCATCCTCATTCAGGTAAAGGTTCATCAACGCGGTTCATCAATATTATGACAGCCAGTTTCGGTTTTTATGTTGTTGTTGACTTATACTTTATTTTAACAAACATATATATATATATAAACGATCAAATGATAAAAGTAAAAGGAATACGGTGCCGCGCGCGCTAACCACGTCTATTGCTGGTGCAGATAAGATCCCGAGTGTTCGTTACATCGCAGGATCCCCGATCGTAATGGATCATGCACGAGAGAGATGAAAAAGGAGACTACCCAAATAGCCAAAATTGCTTAAGCAGCTCATTTTGGCACGCTAAAGATCGCTGCTCTAATTCGCCTTTTGCAGTAGATAAACAGCATCAAAGTTCTATGTAGGTCTTTCAAACAGCGCCTAAGCAGCTTCCTTATGCCACGATGCCAGGGATTATTTTTCTTTGTGTTTTATTTTCAAGCAAGCGTCAAGCTTTTTCAAGCAGCGATGAAATAAACAACAAGATTTGTTTCGTTTAAACACAAATGTATATTTTTAAATCCTTTGTATTGATGAATTACAAAAATTTTACACAATTCACTGATAATTCACAATCACTTCACTCAATATTCATTCTTCAATTAACGAATCTAACTTGTGCAGCAGCAATGAGATTATTGCCGGCGTCCGTTTTTGACACTTTGACAAGAGCCACCTTGAACCGATGTCATGCATTAAAAAGCTATAAAGTTCCACCAAGTTCAGTACCCTTTCTTAACAAGCCTTCAAGTTCCATAATGAACCCTACACATAGTGCTAATCAGCCGCAAAGTTCCAAAGAGTACCATGTGCCTGTTAAAAAGCTCCATAGTTCCGAAAAGTACCGTCTATCTCTTAATCAGCCACAAAGTACGACATCGGAACGATTTTTCGTTAAACAGCCCTAAATCAGCTATAAAGTACGAGCTGGCTATTTGGGTATATTCGCTATACATCGAATGCTGTCAGTTCCCGGAAAGCATCGAGTGTGCGAAGAGGCTGCAGTCTCGGCGGACTGCAACATCGGTAATCTGCTATCGCTTGGTAGAACTTTCATGTTGGGACTATATTTATTATAAAATATTCTATGCAAAAGTGCCCCTAAGTGTCCGCAATTTCGAACAAAACGGTATCTCTTTTCCTTTCTCTTTTTATTTTACTCACACTATTATATGTTTCTCTCTTTTCTTGAAGGGACCACCACCCTTACTATAATATGCAATCCACTATTATTGTGCTTTACCACGTGACATATAATTTTACTACTCTCGCAGCACAACCCTCCCATACGCGTTGGCATAGGAGGTGTCCCAAACGTGCCAATCCAAGATAGTTGGAATGTAAACAGTCACCCACGTGTGTGTGTGTTTTGTAGTGCAGTGCACGGAATGTTTGTGTGCTGTCCCTGTGGTAACCACCGCGCAGTGTCCTTTAAATACACAAGGTGTGAAGCCGATGCACATCTGCCAGCGGTTATTCATCAGGGCATTATTTGTACTTCGTGGGTCTTCCCCCCTGTGTGCAATCGCTTTCGACACTTCGAATGGTGCTTCTTTTCAATAACTAGGCCATTTATGGATTGGTATTCGTAGCTTGACACCACCGCAAGCATTCCGGCGTGCAAGCAGGTCAGGGATTGTGGTAGTAAGTATTCAGATTCAGGTAGTTGGCCTATGTATTTCGATAGTGAAATCCAATCATTGTACCTAACAATCGATGAGGAAGTTTTTACGGCAAGTGGGTGGATCGTTTATATGGTTTGGGGGGTACAGAAGCTAACCAAAGGCTTGGTGTCCTGTCTTCTGGTCGGGAGCTGCTACTGCCTTCTCCTCCTTTCCCGGGACATTTTCAGGTGAAGGTCGGCCGTTCGATCCAACAGGTACCGAGGCGTTAGGGGAAAAGTTAGTTAACTTATGTGAATAACGTTTTTGCGAACCTCCTCATTTGCTGCAGCTGTAAAACAGTGGCACAGCACGCTTTCCACCGGTTGTACTAATACAAAGAGCCTAGCATTATTTAATGTCTTTAGCGCCTATTCGATCTCCCTGCGCAGTCAGTGTAAGTTTTAAATGCCGATACCATGATTCCGTAACTTGGTAGGATAATTGGCCTCATTTCACGTGCAGAACTGACTGAAAAGGACGAGGCGTTGAACACTCGTACTCTCAGTAGCATGGTTTTGATTAAGGTTTAAATGAGGGCAATTGTTTCGTTTGCGCCTGGTTCAGGGGTGGAGTTCTAATTCCAAGTTAGTACAGATAGTAATCTTGCCGTTTAACAAATTTAAAGAATACCATGTTTCTTTTTACAAGGGTTTCGGGGAGCAAGAAAAGAGGCTTTCCTAGTAACTGCAAACGTAACTATTAAGTATTAATTCGATTTTTAATTGTTATACTGTTCGGTATATAAGTACCTACCACAGGTACGTTCCTTTAAATCTCGCTTTAAACGTATTTACTTTGTTTTGCTTCCTTGATTTGTACACCTTTTGTTTCGATTTTCAGAACGCCCGCTGTTGATACACTGCACCAAGTTCGACATCCGCCAGTACTTTCTCATCACCTACACGAACAACGTGCTGAAGGTGTGGATGTACCGGAACTGCTACCTAAGGTTTAGCTCGCGCCAGTTCAATCTGGACGATTTTAGCGAATCGATCCATCTGACGAACTACTCCATCCAGAAGAACTACGCAAAAGAGGTGCGCGAGGGTGCGGATGCACTGCCCGCGAGCAACATGTGGTCACTGAAGCGCTTCCAGGAGCATCTGCAATCGCTCGACAAGGGTTTCTACTGGGAGCGCAAGATCTATCCGGACATGAAGAAGAACATCCTTGCCATCGTCTGCGCCAGCCTGGACGGGATGAAGATGGAGCGCAACATGTTTGAGCTGTATGGGGCCGATTTTATGGTGACGGAAAACTTTCGCACCATGCTTATCGAGATCAACACCAGCCCCGATCTGTCCTCGTCCACCGACGTAACGTCCGTCATTTGTCCGGCCGTGCTAGAAGATCTTGTAAAAGGTATGAGACGTGCGTGTGGTATTTGTGCTTTTTTGGTTAGAATATCTAATCACCCGTTTCCCTGCCCGCCCACCCTGTTGCAGTTGTAATCGACAACACGAAGGACAAACGAGCTGGAACGGGACAATTCGAACTGATTCATTCACTAGAGATACCGCGTGTGGCACCGTACGGCTACGGACTGACCGTCGACGGGCGTTCGATGCAATCGAAACATCGCTCCAAAAGTCCACTGTCCCCGATCAACACGTCCACAGGACCAACGGTCGCCTCTACCGCCACTTCCACACCGAAGCGAAGCACAGCAGCGGCAGGAACGACCGTAGCAACAACAGTCGCAACAGGGGGAATAATATCGACCGGGGCAAATGGTGGAAATGCGAAACATTCCCGCTACGCCGCCAGTAGCTCGGAATCTTCAAGCAGAGGCAGCAAAACGTCGCTTACGAGCGTTATTTTAGACCGGCCGCGTACGACGCTGAAGTAAGCGTCCCTGTGCCTGTCCCGGTGGTCGGGGACCGCTTCTTAACGTGCCCACCACAGTTGTTCATAGCCCTAGATTTGCTACCCGAAATAGTTCATGGAAATAGCAAAACCAACCAACCAAAACTGTATACTTTCGATATGACACACATAGCTATATTTCTAAATACATTTTATGTCGTTATCAGAACGCTAATGTTTCATTTCCGCTTTCTACGGCAACCCCCCCCCCCCACAAATTTGCTTGTGGATAATAAGTACAGATAGTAGTGTCGCCTTCCTTAATTGTACGGTGCGGCGGGACAATTGTGAGACAACAACGGCAGGACAACGACGACGCAACAGCAATTTTCCAACTTTAAAACGATCCCAAATCACGCGCGCGCGGTGGTTTTGTGTGAATATTTTTCCTTCTCCTGCTTTGTTCATTTCGGGCGAAGCTTTCTGCATCTGTAGCCCCAAAACGGTAGCATGTCACCGTGTAATGATAATCAGAAATAATTAGGCAAAACTTTACACCCGGCTCTACTACGTGGAGGCTTTCTCCCCCCTCCCCATCCCTCCCTTTCCACAATAAAGCTTCGCCCCGCCCGCGGCCCGGTACGAGGAGAAGGTGAAAGCGTTTGAAACTGCGTCGGAACGGTAAAGCATGAGCGACGTGCGCTGTTCGAGAGGGGCTACCGCCAAACGGGACAGGGTTTGTCGATAAATCGCGCAAGCTGTTGCTATGGTGGTATGGTGGACGGAACTGCTATCAGTCAATCAGACATATCAGGTCGGCTGTGTGGAATGATTCATCCTCGAAAGCACGTACCAAGCAAGCAATCGCTTGAACGTTTACAGTAGGTTCGGAGGACAAAGTTTTCGGAAGTAGATGTCGAAAGTTTGGTGAGGTAAATTAACTTCCTGGAACGGAATTGGGGCAACCGCGACTAACTTACAATGCCGCATGTTGTGGGGGGATAGTTGTTTTATATGGTCTAATGGCAGCAGGAGAGTAAGCTTTTTAAGCACGCTGATCTAAAAATAATTTCGCTTGTGGTTTGTTTGATTCGACGCAAGGTTCATTGGCCTAAAAAAAAGTTTCTAGCGTTTGCTAGAGTAACGTGAAAATTTATTTTTTTTTTTGTAGTTAGACATAAATTACTACTAAAATTCTTGCAATATTTCCTTCAAGTTTATCTTGCATTTTAATTCGGTCAATTAATTTCATACAAAGCTCAAACCATCTGTATTTTGCTATTGAACAAGCTGAGATTCTCTTGTTCAATAGCAAAATACAAAATTTTATTTATGAGTATGCTATTTGTATCTTTAGTGTTAAATTTTTTGTTCTTCGACGTATATTTTTTTTATTAAATTTGCTGGTAATTATTAGCAAAACATTTCTTTCAAAATCGATTATTTTTTACAATTGTCTACTTTTTTTTAGTAAATGAGGGGAAAACCTTTCTCCGAAGTTTATTAATTGAATCAAGTTGTGGTCATTTATCAATGAGCACATTTTCTTTTCTTCTGATGAGCGATATAACTGCCTTACAAAGATTACCTAATTAGTAGTAATCGTTTCCGTAGGGGTTCTTCTGTACAAAATGCATTAATATCAAATAACTTTTTTGTCAACACAACAGCAAAAATCGGTAAACCAAAGTTATTGTAAATTAAGAAGTAATTCCATTGTGGTTGACGTTTCATACTAAACTAATAAGAAATTATTAAAAAAGAAACGAAAATTTTACAATAAATAATCGTCTCAATTGCTTTCACACTTGATTGCCTTATACATATACATGTAAGTGTATAAACATAGCAAGAGAAAGGGAAACATTGCTTTGCTTAACCTCCTACAATAGATACATCATACATGGCAACATATGCACCAGCAATGAAGCTTCCAGCGTCAAAAGACAGGAAGATGAACGCTGCTGAAACACCAACTGAACGCGTTACACAGCGCGTTCAATAAAAAAAGATCACCTTTAAATGGAAGCAAGGAAAAATCGCGATACGCGATTTAAGTAGACACGCTCTATCCCGATACCATTCGAGAGCCGGTTTCGATTGTTACCAAAATTTACAACAGAAAATGGTTGTTTTGCTGTTAAAAATATAAGCAAACAAACGAACAAAAGCATGCATATTAAAACGATCTCGAAACCATTCGCCACCACAATATACACGAAGGCTTGTCTGGTTAGCAATAACACAGTTATCAATTGCTTCAATTGCCGATGGTCAACGTGGAGAAAGGAGATTTCCTTTCCTAAAAAAAAAAGGAAAGGTTCAACACATTTCTCCTTCCGTGTTCAAAATTGTAGCTACACTGTTTACGTTACGTTTAAGAATTGCCTACACGTTTTGCGTTAGAAACATTTCTCTAACACATTCTTACTGCTGACATGAATTAAAACAAAACGGAAGAGAAAACAGTAAACAAAAAACAGTGGATATTACACGGAAGGGAAAGCGGATGCTGATGTTTGTGGATATGATGGTATGGGGTACGGCCAAAATTAGCCAACGACACAAACACACACACTCGCGATCGCGACACACTTATCGATCCACTCTCATTTACGATACACCCGGTTTTAACGAGAACGACAGTTTCGGTCTCGAATTGTTCTTGCCAAGGATCATCTTTTGCTCTTCTTTGATGCGTTTCTCTTGCTCTTTGCGCATCTTTTGACGTTCTTCGTCCATCTTTCTTTGCTCTTCGATAATCGCAAGGCGATCTTCGGCCTGCAATGGACATAGATTGAACAGAAAAATGCGTTAATATTTTCCATACAAGACATACCGGCTGGCTGCGTGACTAAATAATGCATAAAGAAAGCAGTTTTACAATACTTACCAACTTGCGTTGCGCCTCCTCGATTTTGCGATTATTTTCAGCGAGAATATTCTCAAGTTCCTGGCGCTTTTTAAGCTCTTCCTCCTATAAGAACGGAAAACACGATTAGAATTACCATCAAGGCGCTGGGACACTGCACCCCAGGCACTGCAACGCTGCTTGCGCTGGTGGTGCGCATATCCGAAACCGACGCCTAAACACGTCATAGGGGAAGAAGTGTTGTGCCACAAGAAAATGAAAATTCGCTTGATGAGAAAGTCTTTCTAGAGGTGGGAGAGAGAGCCTCGTACTTGTTCTTCACTCCAGTCGACGGCGTTATTCTCGTACACCAAAAGCAATTACAAATAATCTGACATTTCTAATTATCGGGAAGATAAACGAGCGACCAGTATTATTTTAGGGAAGTTGGAGAAGAGATAGGAGGGAAAGGATAAAATTCCAACCGCAATGTGTAGCACCACATTGCCAAACCGATTGCGATCGATGTCCTCCGTTCACTACACCCGCTCGGTTTCGTTTCGTGTACACAACCGGGGTGTGAATGAGAATATAAATAACTTAAATATCACAAGTTACAGCATACAGAACAATAACAAAACATCAGCAGGTGTGTAGTACTTGATATGATATGGTACAATTCATACAACTGTGTTCGACGTGCATGGTCTATTAGTACAATTCACATTTTCATCTTAAATTATCAACACATCGCTTCGCCGTATCCAGCAAATAGAGCGCACTGGACGGCTATTACTAGAGTCCATATTAATGTTTCACTTTCTCTAACTGCAGGTTCAATAATTTAACCAATAAATTCTACAAATCCCAACCTTGTTTAACTGTTTGACAGGAAAAAATGAACTATAATACAACTTACATCTCACGACACCGTCAATACATGAGACAATAAATTAACAGCAAACCAAACATCGACCGTACCATAATAAATCACACTCGAAATTTCTCCTTTAGTATCGTTTCTTTGACGAAGGGGTTCTTTCTGTTCTGCTTAGCCTAATATTGCTTCCCTTCAATTAGACAATCACAATGTGTAAGTAATATTGTTGAGATGTTGCGTTTTTCAATTCCAATACACCTTTCTATAGCTGGATCGTTTAACTTAAATAAAAAAACAACTATCACACATTGTTTCGACTTAACTAACGGTTGAGCAAATTGAGAGTCGGCAATTTAATTGTAAAATGAACGCTCTTTTGATTGTGTGTTGTTGGTTTTTGTTAACTTACGCACTTTGAATGGCCGCCCCTTTTGTTAGCGCTTCCGATTCCTTGACTCACCATCCTGGTTAAAGCTCTTCCATTTTTTCCTCCTTCACAAATCGAGATTCTTTATTTTTCAACCTGTGTTTTTTTTTCAACATATCAACGGCAACGGAAGAGGGCTGTACCGGCAGTTAATGAGAGAGGCGCGAATGGTATGCAATAGAAAGGGATATGGCACCACTATATGGAGACGCGCGGGTTTATTAATGACTTGATTTGATTCTGCTACCGATGCACACGCATACACACACATCTGCAACAGCGATATGATCTGCATGTTTTTGGGGGGGGGACATTATTATATCATTAGGACCATAACAATTGCATTCCTTCGCAAAACCATCACACGTCTACCTTCCGAGGGATGATCCATACACAGAATTGATGCTTTGCAAGCCATCTGTGGATGGGTTCAGGTGGAACCATTGCAACAGCATATGGAAATAGCAATAGATTTTACCACTCTAGGGACAGAAAACGTAAAAAAATCCGTAAAAACGCTAAATCTATAGGAAAACTAAAGAGAGATCAGTTTCAAGGTAAAGTTAATTGATATAGAGGTGAAAGAAACTGCGAACGTAATCCGCATTACATTACACCTGATGCCGTAAATCCTGTAGAGTTTCGGTGAGCACAAAAGTAAGGTGGTGGTACGCTATAAAATGAGTTCATAGAATTCGGATACTTCCTAGAATTGCCATCTATTGGAGGCCGGATCAAAAGCTAAATGATGTGAAAACTATTATTCATAGGCAAATTCATGAAATTGCCCATTCGACAAGAAGTGATAAATGCCAGCGTAAAACATCAGCGAACTGAGCTGAGCCCAAACAGCTGGCTTAAGGGGGCGAAATTTTTGGCCCCCAGTTTTGGAAAGAGATATACACGATAGCAATTATCGTAAAACCACGAAAAGAAAACACATCACAGGTAGGATCTTATGGATGGAATGCTTACCTCTCGTCGGCGTTCCTCTTCGCGAGCTTGCTCCCTTCGTTTTTCCAGCTCGAGCATCATCTCCTGCTCCATCTGCTTTTTGGCGGCCTCAACACGCCGCTGAACCTCAGTTTCAATTTCATCTTTGCGCTTTTCTAGCTCTTCCTCGACACGTTTCTTTACTAGCAGCTCTATTCGCTTGGCTGCTTCTTCTTCAATCATCTAAAATAGACGAATAAAATGGTTAATCAGTAAAAGAAACAAAAGTGATAAAGGGTCATTGAAAATCCTAACAGCAAAAAACTGACCTTCTGTTCGGCTTCCTTCTGTCTACGCTGTCGTTCCATCTCTGCCAAACGTTCTACCTCTGTTAGCTTCCTGCTGCGGGTGCTCTTTTTGTGATGATGCCGGGACCCACTGTTTGAACCATCGCTGCTACTATCGGAGGACTCAGAGATGGAGCGTTTCCTACATGCGCGCACAGGAGACGGGGCACAATACAACACAGATCGTCGTGTAGATTGGCACGGGAAAGGCAAAAATGGGGTGGGGGAGGTGGTAGTTGCAGATGCACACGCGGATACCGAAATGGAACCCGCCAAAAAGGGAGTAGCCGGAATTTAACAGGCACAGAAAAGAGAAAGAAAATGACCGAAACATTCTATCAGTACGTTGAAACGAGATTAAGCAGCACCATAGGCGGATATGGGTTTGTGTGTGGTATGTGGTTTCATGTGTATATAAATATATAGACAGAGGACTACGGAAAAAAATACAATTATTCTTGGCAGATGAGCTTCGTACAACGTAAAATATACAGAGATTATTAACTTAAACTAGATAACAAACCGAATTACTGTACTGCTAGAACATTCTCTAGCCGGCAGCAGGCTATGCGAAGTCATTCATTCTGTTATCCCATAATCGCCAAAATCATTGCAGCAGCTGTGTCAATCGGACACATTTTCTGTTTTCTTTTTGCTAATTAATCAACAGGCCAGAATTTCTTAGGTGCGACCATTAGATGCGAGAGCTATAACGTTATCGTTACGATTCTTCCGTTTGTGCTTTTGCTTTGGAAATTCTACATACGCTTCATTGAAGGAGGAAGTTTTGAATTCGAACACGTTCATTCAGTATCTCCGTTCTTGCCTTGTTACCGGTCCGTCGACCGTGCGGTAGCGGTATCGTTCGGTCGATTCGGGGAATTGTTTGGGTCAATCCATCGTTATTTTGCATGCCGGCAGCAGCTCCTGAAACAACTCGCATCCACCGCTGACGGACGCTCTTCGTTTGACGATGGGGGTTGGGTAAACACAGATGTGAACGATTTATGACCTGCGGAATAGGACGAAAAATCGATTCCAGGCCCTCTGTTTGCGGGAAGGGATGGATTTTTCACTCCCTGTTCGATGAAGCGCTGCGTACTCGGGGAAAGATGATGTAGCATGTGTTTCGGGGATGCTAATGTTTGCCAGGGGACCAACAAAACGTCTACCGATTTCAAACCGGCCAGGTACGCCAGCACGGTAGAAATAATGATAGAAGTTGTTGCGTGGGTTGATGAAAAGGGAGATGTAAGGGAGGGGGAAGCTAGGTGCATCTTCGAGGTGGTAGCAAAGGATAGGGCGGGGGTAGAACGGTTTAAGGAACGCACCGCAGCCCCAGGAAGGGTCGCGTCGCGTGATCTGGAACCTGGTAATCTCAAGCGTAATGCGCGGCCACCGGCCACCGACGGACGGACACTGTTTCCGCACGGCAATATTACCTGGATTTGGAGCTGCGCTCTCTGTATTTATCGTAGCTGCTCCGGTGGTGATGGGAGGACGAGCGCGATTTGCTTCGTTTCCGGTGCTTGCTCTTGTGCTTTTTGGGCGAACGACTTCGCGATCTCGAGCGACCCATGTTTGGAAGAACGTAAATTGGCCGGTCCGGTGAGCGGATAATACCGCAAAAATAGCTCAAAAATCGATTTTACGATTTGCAGCACGGTGCGAAAAGACGTACACACACCCAAAGCTTCTTTCGATCTTGTCAACGTGCGTCAATATGAGGGTTGCTTCATTTTCGCAGTGTTTGACAGGTAGCCATAACGAAAAAGTAAGTTATGACATTTGAGCGCATGGCGTCCTAGGTAAACATAAAACTCTGTTAATATTGTTAGCATTAATAAACTTACAAATAAAACTTTCAGTATAACAATGATTTTTTTCAAATGAAATGTTTTCTTCTCTAAATCTAAAAATCAATATATCGTGTAAAAAAAAGTATATTAACTTCATCAGCAGCCTTCTTTAATAAATATATAACATGTTGTAGGTAATCATGATCATCAGTACATTTTAATGTTAAAAAATGAAGAAAGATTAGATAAAAGTATTTTCATCTTCGATAACCGTTTTTTTTAAATATATTCTCCGAAACATCCGACAAACATGCAATCCAGTGAAAAATAGGCCCTCTAGCGAGAGAAAACGTTTTCGCACAGTTTGGCTGCTTTCGACATTCGATTTGACCGTTAAATTTGAACATTCCGCGTTATAACGTTGGTATGAAGTTACTGTTTGGTTTTCATGTTTTAATGCTCATAATGATGTACCCCTTTTATTATTATAGCAAAATTTACGGTAAAAAATAGTGATTTGAGTTAATAAAAAAAGAAATATAATTTTGAAACGTAAATTTAAAGCTTCGTTCATAATGAAACCAAAAAGAAGCAAATGATTTAGTCACGTCACATACTATCGTTTCAAACCAAATTAAAATTAAAGTTAAATGCAAATTATTGTATTTTTTCTGTCCATAGTATCTTTGTTTAATATTCCCATAGTATCAACTGTCTTTGTGTAATATTAAATTCATATAGAACAGTCTTTCCCCGAGTTACGCGAATAATGCTTTCTGGAGACATTCACGTAACTCGGATTTTCGCGTAAGTCGAATATCACTCGTTACAGCCAAAACATACTAGGCTTGAATCCATAATTGGCCTATTATTGAGTTGTACAATCTTGTACGATCTATATTTGAAATAAACAAGAAAAAAGGAAAAAGAAAAAGAAAGAAACAATGAAAAAGTACCATACAAAGGGACGAAACATTAAAACAAAATGTATCTGTTCTAATCTGTATGTATTTGTTCATTATGTATCTGTATTTTTATTTGTTCAAATGTATCTGTAAATGTATTTGTTCATTATTTTATTTAGATTTAAAAAAAACGATAAGAAGAACGAAACATAAAGAAAGGTTCTGTACAATCCAATTCGGTACATTGAGCTTTTTTTATTCTTTTTATCGTAATAGATCATGATCATTAGTATCCTGCACAAGGATCAATCATAAATCACAAATTCTTACCTTTCGCAGCAAAGTCATCCAAACAACTTTTAACCGAAATATGCAACATATCCGTGGCGAAACGGAAATCGGAACCACTGGCGAGAATTGAAATAAAAGCACCGAAACACAACAGCGCCGAATGATTTTCCAAATCACTATCATCAGTCGTCGGTGCTGGATAGTTTCTAATTTGAATCAATGATCGAATGGCCCACCCCCACGACCGATGGCGGGAGACCGCTACGGGCGCGCGCGGCTGGATATCGATCTAGTGAAATTTCCTACCAATCAAATGCCACACGCCCCGCGCCCGACCGGCGGCCGCCTGCTCGCAGGCGTCCTTGCGGCTTCGACCGGCCGCCACAAAGGTCCGGTGCGCGCAACAGTTTGAGGTTGTGGCTGGCAGTAATTAATAGATGAGGTAGTGCTTTTCTGCCCAAATCCCGCTGTCAATTTTCTTGTAGCCATCCCCCTCTGTCCGATAGACAAGCTGTGTTTCCCTTTTATCATTTGCCACATCTAATTCCCTTTTCCTTGGTCTCTACCGCGCCCGCCCCGAAAACGGGAGAAAACGTGGAGCGAGGCGTGTGTCCGCGCGCTGTGTGCTTCTTCCGCCGTGTAAACGGATTTTGGAACTTTGCGCTTTGGCGGTCTTGCCGCGATCACATATCGCGATCGTCGATCATCGATCGACGGACTGTGGGCCTGTGGGGTTTTTGATGCGATAATTTCAATTTGTCGGTACCGCAAACCGATTGTATATAGGTGGAGAAAACTGATGCTTAGCAATGGGCCGCCAACCGGGCGAAGTCACTGGCCGGGCCGCGGCCCCAAAAAGGCGAGGAATTAATTGGAAGGTGTGATGTTCAACACGTTTCTTCGCACGTATTGGAACGACGAAGAAGAGACATGATAGCAGCTACTATCATGCTGGATTAGCTATGTGGTTGCTAAAAACATGCATTTTAATGTGTGTGTGTGTGTGTGTTTTTTTTTTTTTTGAGAATTAAGTTGGTCGGTGTATTTAATAATATTAAATACCTTTATAAAATATGTGTAAATGTTAATGACCAAGTTAACTTTTCATTGTGGTATAATGATGCATGCACCGAAAACCAAATTACAGTCAAAGCGAAAAGCAAACAATTTACAATCCCGGATGTGGATCGTTTCCTATCTGGATCGTCTTTCCGTAACGAGAATACTTATTTATGTGGTAAAAATAAGTGTCAAAATCATCAAAAAGCTTCCATTACAACAATGTGACGAGGATAATGTCTGTGGCCCACTAAAATCGCATAATACAAACATTAAACATTACAGATTTGTTTTTTTATTGTTGCCTGGCTTGCATAAGTTTAACGAGAGTTGGCACGAATAAATTTTGTAAAAATAATAACTTATTTAAATAACAATGAAAGCAATACAAGAAAGAGTCCCTTTTATGTAAACAAAATAAAATCGATTGACAGCAGGAGAAAACGGGCGTTAATATCCTCGGACAGCCGAAACAGTCCGATCCCGGCAACCATTTGCTTTTGCAGCGTTTGGGTGCATTTTACTTACCACCTCACATCATCATCATCATCATCGTCATCTTCCTGCTAGCTTCCAGCAGCGACGCACCGGTGCGCGAAGACAGGGGACTATAACCTTCAGATTTGTTTTTATTTTACATGTAGAGGCGCAGTGTCTCGATGCGTCTCGAATCAATCCACCTGCTCGGGGACTTCGTTTTCGACCGCCAGCGACCGGACACATCACTTCGCCGAGGTCGAACCGGAATCTCGACTCGCACGGTTGCAGAGCAAAGGTATAGGACTGCCTGCAGCAGCTTTGGCCAGCGGGAAGCACACACACCAAACACCCCGGGCGGGATGATGAACGAAAAGCTTCGTGCAAAATCCTTGAATACTTGCGGGGAACAGGTGAAAAAGGGAAGAGGAAGAGAGAGTGTGAGAGAAAGAGATCGTGACAAAGTAAGTAAACCACCCCGGGGGAACGCGCTTCAGCCGGCAGACAGCACAGACATCCAACTGTTTGTCACGTTGAATTAATACCCACGGCGAAGGTGATAAATTATGCCCCGAAACTCGACGTGAGGTTTGTTTCCATCATCATCCGAATGTTGCTGCGGGAGAGCGTTTTGTTTGTGGGAAGGGGAGGAGGAGGAGGGGGGCTAAAGTGGCCAACCACGTGATGGTTCGCAGCTTAGCCAGGCAAAAGAGATATAAGCAACCAAACATCAACTACCATCCGACTACAAAATCGTCAAAAGTGCTCTAAACTTTCAAACATCACTACCGGAACTATAGGGTAGGGGGAAGCGGCTCTGATAATCCCGAAGAAAGCGTACAAGAAAAGGTAGAAAACTCTCGTAAGATGTCGGATGATGTTTGGTAACACGGGTCACCCTATAACACCCATGGGGTGGGGAAACGTACCCATAAACTGAGGGACAATTTGTAGACTAACCTTGCGCGAATACATCTTCCGGTATGGATCCATCATGCGACCGGAAATGAGGGATGGTGCAGCGTGTACGCCTCATCATCCGGGAATGGGAACTGGGTTGATATGAGGGCGGTTTTTGGTTTTGCGCAAAGAAATGTGGGATATTGTGTGCATCATCAGGAAACAAAGCAACTTTCTCTCATGTGCACCACAGAGAGAGAGAGAGAGAGAGAGATAGAGAGAGAGAGAGAGAGAGAGAGAGAGAGAGAGAGAGAGAGAGAGAGAGAGAGAGAGAGAGAGAGAGAGAGAGAGAGAGAGAGAGAACGTATACAGGTAAGGATAAAGTTATAATGCAGAGGGTGTTATTTTAATTTAAACAAGTACAATACAAAAATCAAAATTAGCAGAATTTTTTAGAGAAAACATGTGTTGTTTTAGCATGCTTGTAGTTGTTTTTAGTTAAAGAATGAATGACTTGCTTGTGTAATAAGAAACTATTGGACATGTTTGGACTTCCTCAAAATTCGAGGTACATCTTATAAAATATTTATTCACATTTTCTAGAGTACTTGTCTTCTAAGATCTCTTTCCTCACAGGATAGCTATTCACCCAAGGTGGTCTGTATAGTGTGTTACCGAGTTAACCGCTTAATGCATCCCGAACACATCTTTTTAACTCTCATATCCGTGATTTCAATCAATATGTTTTTAATAAATTGATATGTTTGGTCAAAATGAGTAGTTCTTCATACAAAATAATTAATTGGATAAGATGTTTAAAATTATCATTTGTCTTTCTTTTAAACGATTTTAAAATTTTAGTAAAAAAAGCAGTTTTTTGCCTTTTAATTCTTGAAGCAAATTGCATTAATTTGACATATGAAGTGTAAACATTTCAAAACTCGCGTTACTCCAGTCACTCAGGGAAAGATTGCTATTTTAAAGATTCTTAAGTTGTTGAAGTTACTTTTCTACACTATTTACTATTTACACTAAAAAAATAAAACTCTCGAAGCCAACACATTTGAAAAGCAAAGTTTTGCTCCAAATACAAGGATAACTTCCTTTGCTTAGTCCTTTCAAACATTGGTTGTCTTTGTGGAGTTGTAATTATAAAAATAAGTTGTCTACTGTTCATTGCAATTTCAAACAAATCAACACGACGAACAGCTGACGTAACAAAGGTGCTACTATCCCGATAAGCTCAAAGTCTGTGTTACTGATTCAAAAAAGGTCGTTTAGTTTAGAAGTGCTTTCAACCAGCTTTCAGTACAATGAGCTTATAACTCTTTCCCACACTGTAACAGTTCCCTTGGCTAAGGAACAAATTCGTCGATTCTAAAGCTTCCTTGCTATTGAATAGATCCGGGGCGCCTTCCAGGATGCATCGTGCATCGTTTTGTGGTAGCATGGTGGGTTATAAATTTGAAACCTTACACTTTTACTGCTGCTGCTGCCGTTTTTGCTGATCGCTGATGGTTTCCTTCCCTGGCACTGCGGTTGGCTGCCGTAAAGCGATGCATCATTTCAGAACCACTATCCCGTGCCAATGATCGTTGCCCGACGGCGTGAGCTGTTTGGGTGGGTGGTCGGTGTAAGATGCGATATGCCACCCTTGGAATTAACCGATCTGCTACGATCCGGTGTGAATGTAAACACAATAGTGAGGTTACGGTGGCTCTGTTCAGGTTTTCTCCTTCCGTGCACCCCTTCCCTTCTGGGCCCGTTGACGGCGCGAGGGTGTGAGATATGCAAGCAATCGTTACCACAGCACGGCTTTTAAATTTTGCGCGATGATCTTACGCCCTTACGGAGTAGCAAAAAATAAAAGCGAATCAGCGAAGATCACTCACATAATCTGTGTAATTGAATACTTTGCGTAGAAAATAAATCGCCTGTCTTAATAGGAGCCAGACGTAAAAAGGCTGGTAAAATTTGGCAGAAACAATTGAAGGGGAAAAGATTATAGATACTGAACGTAGAAATGTATGGCGATTTGAGAGTTAAACAAAGAATTTAAAAGCATCAAGCAATCCGAATTACATGGTGATTGCTGATCAAGGTTATGGTATTCGTAGTAGAATTGAAACATCTAAATCAAGTAAAAATGACCTAAAAATTTAGAGTAATTCAAAGAAAACAATAATATTAAACTATAATCATATCACTTCATTCACTTGCCAAGCGTGAGTGTTTCCATTATACGTAACTCATCCATTATTTTTAGCTGGTTATCTGCTTTTCAAATTAACAAGCTAGACAAAAGCAGTAAACCCAAACCCCACGAAATATTAATCGGAAAAAACATATTGCATAAAACGAATTAAGAACACAGAAAAACCGGCGTATTGGTAACGCCCTTCGATTTTTAAGTAATGAGTATGGGCGTGCAGCCAAAGAAAGAAAAAAAAGAACACATACATTGAGCTCATCCCGAACCAATATTACATCCCTAGTCTATTCCCAAAAACAGCAAAAAGTATCGTGCGCCAATTTGCTGATGAAAAAGAATGTTCGGCGTCCGCGTGAACGGAGAAAAATGGAACAGCAAAATATGTGGCAAAGATTGTTTATTTTTTACAGCGTCTGTTCTTTTTTTTGTTAACTCACCTATTTACGCACCTTCTCAAAGGATCGTTGGTTGTGCGAACCGTACTAAAATGCACTGTTTGTATGTGTGCTCGTGGTTTATGTTTATTTTATATTTATATTCACCAACGTGGACGGTGGATGGGTTTTTTTTTGCTGCGTTCCATTGGTCCTTTGTTTTCCACGAGCGAAAAACAAATCATATAAAGATGTAATAAAACCGATAGCATCCGCTATATTAATGGTGTCCGTTTTATTATGAATGAGCTAAATTCAGTAGCATGATCGTGATGGGTTTCTTTTTTTTTTATTAGCTTCTCTTCCTTCCCCAGCAGCATTTGGTGTGGTGTGGCGGGCACTGCAGATTATGTGTGCACGATGGTTTTGGATGATGGTATTATGTTGGGTATACAACACGTTAGGTATTAAAAATTGAAAACAGATTGGTGGATAATAGTGTGTAAAAAAAGCTAAAGCATCTTTAACGCAATGGAACATTTTTGCTATATTTGGCGGTACATCATTATATATTATTTATTAGAAATTGGTCATAGAACAATCGAAAGTTTTTTTTCGATATTGTCTATTCCGTTGAAGGCAAATAATTTGACATAAAAGAAGAAGAAAAAAAGGAAAAAAGAAAAAAATCTTTAAGGTTTATTTTGTCCTCATATTTCTCCACTGTGAATGCCCCCGGACCAGTAGTATGTGTTTTATGAGCGATATTTATTTTCAATTTCTGATTTTCACCTTCTGATAGTAACTGGCGGGCAAATAAAAAAAACCCTTCTTCCCACAGACAACTAACAAAGGGAGAAGATGTTCGAAAAATGTAATATGCCACTGCAGTGTGGCCGCGACATATCGAACGATCGCAGAATGTATTTCATTACGCGGTGAGTATTTTGTTTCAATCACAACTGACTCAATGGAGTTGGAAAGTTTTTACTGAAGACAACTCTTTATACTAAGCGCGCTTCAATGTGGAATTGCTGGAACCGTAAAAGGAAAAAAAAAACTCCATAAAAAGCTTCTGACCCCATGCCTGTTGATTGGCAAGTGGTCAGCTAACACAAGCAACAGGGCACGTGCTGGATTGCGTGACATGCGTCCACCGTGCAACAGTTGCTGTTGAGAAATTGGTACCTTCTGTCGGAGTGCCCGTAAGGGAAACCTGACCGACCTGATGGATCCGGTCGCCTGAATGTTCATACGCAACCCATCATTATTGTTGGTCGTATGGTGAAAAAGGACGACGATGTCTGGTTGTACGATGTACTGAAAAATAGACACATCCCCTAAAAGGTCCCAATGACATGAAGAATTAAGGAATGAGCAAGAAAAGAATATTGTTAATATAAATGAATGAATTCGGGAGTTCTTCCAAATGCACCGACATCTCAGTGCTTAGGGTAATTGCTATATTTGAGCAGGACAAGGATCTAATAGGTAGTAATACGCTTCACACCCCAATCAAATGGTTTAGAGAGTGCAACAAGTAACGCGTGCATTTAATGTAATTTTACGACCTGCTACTCACTATCCGTTTTGAGGAGTTTATTTATATATTGCTTGGCAAATTGATATTTAGCTTTGTGAGTTGAATATTAAACAATTGTTAATTATTGCACATTAAAATGCAGGAATTTTCTTATTAGAAGAAATTTTTTAATCGAAATATTGAAATTACAAAGCTATCACATGTTTATGTTCGCGATCTCGGTACACTGCTGGATCATAAGCTTACCTTTGATGACCACTAATCCAATATTGTAAACCAGGGATCTCCAAACTTGTCAGTTCGTGGGCCACATTGCTTCGCATATAACGTTGTAGAAGGCCTTTTTGGCGTTACGTTTAGCTCATAGATCATTGAGATACTCCCGCTTTCTTTTATTGATGCGTGATTGTCATGTTTAAAAAGTCATAATAAATTATAAATTATAAATTAATAAATTATTCTAAATAACAACTATTTCAACCTACACAAAGTAATAGTTCCTTTGTCTGTATGGACAGAATTGAATCAGTTCGAAGACAATTTTGTCGTTCCTATCATGCAAAATATGTATTATTGGTACTATCTTCTTTTCGATAAAACACACAACATAGCAAAATAACGACAAATGCGAGTCGCCAAAAATACGATTAGAGATTGATGCTTCAACTTTGTTCTTCACTTCAAAGTAACTGAAAGAATCGTTTGATCTGGCCAAATCATTCGTTAACCGCGATCCAGATCTTGTTATGCTGAGTACGAACCGTTTATAGATATGAGTTGAAGCTTTAACAAATACTATCAGCTTTTTGAAGTACATTTTTGTGTCGATTCATGTTAAACAGAATTGGATAAATCGCTATTGCCTCCGGTTTGGTTTTTTTAGGTTGATTTATTTGTAATTGTATTTGTATTTGTATTTTATTAAGATTTCCGCTTCCAGGGCTTAACAAATAAAATATTAAAAACATATCTTATATACTAACAGGGGATACAAATTACGTACACAAGAGTTACAAGGAGATGTTGAAAAGTTGGGACCGAAATGTAGATATGGATATATTAAAATCGAAAGAACCAGCATAGTGATGAAATGATCTCAACGCACGAAGAAATGGATCGTTTTGGCCATACGCAGTAACGCGAGTTGGTATGTGCAGAGATCGGTGGGAACGGAAGCTACGACTAGGGACATATAAATTTATGAATGAGAAACGGGAAGGTGAGTCGATATTGTTGGACAAAATCTTCGCAACAAAAATTGCTCGCACATGTGCGAAGTGCTCTTCTAACCTAACTAACCCAAGTATACGACAACGAATTGAATAGCGTGACATCCGGACACTAGAGATTCGATTAAAAGTTCTAATTGCAATGCGAGTGAACTTTTGCTCCAATATTTACCACACTTTGCATGGCGGTTACACTGACCGGTGCCCAGATCTTACAGGCATATTCAAGTATAGGTCTAACCCAGCAGCAGTAAAGAGCTTTCGAATGGGTCTCGAATGCCAGTAGAGATACGACAAATAAAACTCAAAAGTTTGTGCGCTTTGGCTACCGTTGTATTTAAATGCTCCTTAAATTGATGACTCATCCAACCACACACCGAGATCTTTAATAAGCGACACCCGTTGTATAGGAAAGTTATACAGTGAATATGATGTATGCATTCTGCGAGCATTAGGTCACCCAAAAGATATAAGAAAGCATTTTTGCGTGCAAATTTCTAGACCTTTAGACGTGCACCACAAAGTAAAGGAGATGATTACATTGTAATAGTTGGGTACGGAATGGGAATATCCTCTTGGATCACTTTGAATCCGTAGGACATTACACTTAAATAAATAAATCAATAAATAAACCAACTTTATCATATTTATTGGAGCTTTATGCGCCTCTAGGTGCTCCATATGCTACTGGACGCCTGTTAAGCAGAATCATTTTCAAATGCAAAAGAGAATAACATTCAAAAGGTTGTCTAGAATCGATTGAAATTAACCTTCTAAATTTTCAAAACCAAACTGCGTTGGCATCATCCGAACAGCTTCCTCTTTGGTGTGCTGAAAACAATTTAGCAAAACGGTTTACAAAAAACAAAAAAGTGTACTCTCTTGCTTTTTCACAAATGAGTTTGCATACAAAAAAAGAAATCGTGCGAAATCACAAAACAATCCCCAAACATGCTACAAGAGTGAATTTTCTCACATTTTAAACAGCGCTTCTTGCAGCAATTATGTGTTATGTTAAAGTGTGTGTGTGTCTGCGTGAGGGATAGAAGTGGATTATCAACAATGTTGCAATTTTGGTAACGTTGGACCAACGCCTGTTTCAAGCAATGAAGGTAGCCTCTAACCTTAACCGCCCGGGAAGATTACCAGCGACATCAATAAACTGAACCATTTTATGATCTTTGGTCGATTGAAATGATCAAAGCTTTGCTACTGTCGGTGAATTTGCTGCAGCGAACGATACGGCCGGCCTGCAGCAAAAAGGAATGGAAGGAAGGATACAGGGAAGCGCTGCGGTTGAACGTGATTCTGGCAGTTTAGCGGTTGCGTGCTTAGCTTACGTGCAGCAGGCAGGCGGCAAATTAATGTGAAATATGAAGTTTCGATCGCATGGTTTCAGTGGCATGCTACCGGATGTACGCTCCAAAAAACAGAAGCTACAATATTGAGTGCAATTCGTACCACGGCCGTCAGCATCACTGCCTTTGGCCTGGGGAACTGGAGCATCAGCATATGTGGTATCCCCTGCAGCATAAGCAGACAGTCAGCTGTGTGTGAGCGCCTGTAAACCGCACCCAAGAATAAGAAACCCATTCTCTGACGTACCGCACACGTTTCGACTTCGTTTGGGCAAGTGGGCAGGAGAGCTCGCGAGTCGGGACCATCTGTGATGCAGTTCGTGGAAATGAACGCGTGTGCGTTTCCTTAGGCTGGATTCATCCTGGCTAGTTTTTGGGGTGCACTCATCTGGCGCTTGAGGTAATGATGAGAATCACACTCATTAGCTGCGAAAGAAAACGCGTACGGCGTCGCGGCATAATCAGCTGCACTTGTAGGCCAGAAACATATCCTGCAAAACCTCACATTGCATGTGCATTATGCACTATTAGGTTATGGGCGGTATATGGGACTGATCTTAAGCGCAGGCCAAACCGTACTGTATGATTGATTTAATTTCAACCAGCTTCGTGACTGCACAATGATAGACATTTGTACAACAATTCTTGGTGCGTTTCATGTGTTTCTGAAAAAGCACAGGTACGATGACGAGTGTTTAGATAGAACATGAGAAAATAAAATGAACAGTAATAACGTACTCGTTGCGTATGGTACATACTAAAGAGTAATAAACTATTCAAAAGTCGTGAAAACGCACCCAACGCGACAAAGTACAATAATTTTAAAACGCTTTTCGGCGAACCATCTGCTATATTAGAGTTCGAAAGGAAACTAATGACAGGTAAACAATGTCAGTCCAATATTTCACATAAGTCCTTCAATATGCTGTAAAAATGCAACTATCCTGGGAGACTTGAATGAAACGAGTTCCTTTAAACGAGAAAAAAGAACTATACAGGCACTGGAATTTGGACAACATCAAGGTGCTTAAAGTACTAAAATGAACGACACTCAGAGATTTATTAGCTATACTTAGACTTTCGAGGATAGTTCGCACAACAATCCAATTTAGAGAGAATCGATCCATGTACGAACTTGAACGAATCTGAAAATGAACTGTATGATTGTAGCACATGTTCTACATTTCATGACACTATAAATTCCATTAATTCCCCTAAATTGAGGAATGATTTAAGCCACAACAGTTCATTTTTAATTTTGTTTTGTTTACAGGAAAGTTAAGAACGTTTGAAACAATGGCTCTTTAATAAATCAAGGTGTGTTAGAACAATATCTGCTCTCGTTGAAGAGCGAAGCAGTACAGTCTGAACTCACTGGTTGAACTTCGATTCCTTGGCAAATATTAAATATGTGCTTTTTAATTGGCACGTTTTTCCATACAAAAACTTTCTGAAATTTTTCTCGGGCAGGCCATGAGATTTTTGTGAATTTTTCAAAAACCGGTTTTTCCATACAAACACATGTTTTTTAATTAAACTGTCAGCCAACTATCGAGCGTTCAACTAAAAAGCGTCCAACAATTCTGACTGTACTTATTATAGAACAAAGGATGGCTTTCCCGAAAGTAATTTTGAACATACTTTGCAAAATTGCAAAATTGTAAACTAGCAGGTGATATCAAACAAGTGTTTTCAAGAAGATAATAGAACGTAAGTCAGTTTAAAAAAAAATTCTAGAACTAAAAGAATAAATAATTTCTACATAAAGAAAGAACACGAACAGAAAACAATAAGAATAATGCATTTTTTCCTTACGTGTTAAAATTAAGGTTGGTTAATAAAAATGGACACCTATCAAAAAGATAATACTAATAGGTAAAGTAATAAAGTAGTTTCTATGTAAAAAATAAAATAGAAAAGTTAAGGAAAGGTTTTAAGAGGAAAAAGTGTGAATCATCTACATATGTGTTTTAGCTTAAACTAATTTGCATCGAAACGAATTTCCAATTTTCAGACATCGCGCACTTAGTATTGTAGCTAAATTTATCCTTTGTTTATTATTCTAGCTTTATTTAATTTTAAATTCTTTAATAAACCACGTTAGGCTGATTTCTATTCACCGAAAAGCCAAATAAAAAGATAACAAATAAAGTAAGTAATAATTACCATTGGTCAATAACAATTTTGAAGCACATGAAATAATAAAAACATTAACCCTTAAGTTTAATCTATATGAGGTTACAGAACAGCTATTTAATTAACGAAATATTACCTGCTGGATTCTGTCAGACATGTAGGATTTCATTCGAACTATCAAACCATGGAAGATTATGTATACGGTTATACAAACGAAACAAAGTACGGCTAGCGAGCCGCATGTGACTCTACACAGTTTATATATTACATAGAACTTTCACACATTTTGCTCTTGATTTAACAATTTGGCTCTTCTTGTGAAACTCAACAAACATTTTTGTAGAATTTGACTCTTTCAGTAGCAAAGTTTGTCGACCATTGAATTAGGGGAATACTAGAATTTTTCTCTACTAATGATTCAAACGATACACTTTTAATTCTTCCAATCTATAATATTACTTTAGTGTTAGGAAATCAAATGTTTTTTGAATGCATATCAACATCACCACACACACTTTTTTTTGCTTTAATTACAAACACAATTATATTCAAGCCGAAAAAAACCTTGTTTCGGGAAAATTGCACTCTCCCCGACACTGTTGACCGCAGCATTATACTTCGTTTGCCATCAAGCCCTGGAAGACGGGATCATCAAAATCTTGAGCGACTGCTTCAAGCTGATGTCTTCATTAGCGTTTCGCGCGGTATGTTGATGAGCCACTGGCTGACTGAAAAAAAAAAAAAGAAAACGAGCGGGAAAAAATCCAACTATGCTCAAAAATCGATTGAGAACGGTTTCCCCCCTTGGCGGCGGCTAGGGTGGAGAGTGTTGAAAAACGCACCAGGAGCATGTTGACGCCTTTTTGGTAGCGGTTGTAACCATTATAACGACAGTGGCGATACAGTAGCAACAGCAGCAGCCACAGCCTAGACGCAGATAGCCAGATAGGCGAAACAAAATCCGAAACGTTACGCTCTAATGATGGCAGCAATTAAGCAAACGTAAACGTTAATTGCAATTAACATTTCATTGCGACCGTTGACGCGATTCTTACAGTGAAGAGCTTTTTATGCGCTCTTCTTAGAATGGAACTTGCTGGTATCGCGGTTAAAACTGGCAGAAAAGTTTCGCTTACAGTGTTGTAAGCAATGTTTATACATTTTAAATGTAAATGTTTTCTTCGTTTAAGCGGTGAGTTTCTATGAAAGCAATCACATAAAAAGCATTTGAATTGATACTATTTAAACTACCAATGGGCACGAAATGGAGTTCTGTAAAGGATAAATACCACCATTGACCATAAAACATTGCGCCGCATTTAATGAGCAGTGTTTACGATGCAATAGTGTAAAGCGATATGGCCACATAAGAGTAAGAGAAAACGGCTTTATTGTATTGAAAGTTTATAGTGTATTTAAAACCTGATGTCTTTCATTTTTCTTTAAAAAAAAATCAACACAATTATGTGTGAAATTTCTACTTCCTACAATGGGACAGTATAAGCTCTTTCAATCCTTTAAACCAAAAATAGAGATTATTTGTATCCCCTTCACGTACGTAACGGGTTCTCTTGTAAATCATTTAACGTCCGAACTTGTTTAGAGCGAATGTCTTCATAAATAAAGCCCCTCAACTACTGCCGTTACTCATCGAGCCTTTAACCCATCTGCAAACGGCACAGCATGCCTCCAGTAAGCCAGCAAGGCAAAAGGCTCCACATTTAAACCTCGATCGCGCGATCGGGGATGACAAATGTGAGAAATTTGTCGCATGCCTTTAGCGCACCGTCGCTCTTGCTCTATCGAAGCCATCGATCCTTTCCGGTTCCCAAGCGATGGCATGCTCCAAGTCGACACGATGGACTGGTAGAATGGGGAAGAGGAGCAACGGCTGAGCATTAATATTAATCGACCGGCAAATGAGGCTTTACACCTGTTTTAATAAAGTTGTTTTTTTGTGTCTCCCTGTCGATTGAACCCTCACATAGGGAAAGCTAACTCGTGCTGGCTTAGGTGATAATCCTTAGGCGATGAGAAATCGAGAGCAGTTGAGGTATCCAGTTTCATCTCACCTTACTCAGCGCGGAAGGGGGAAATTCCCGGCCCTTGTGTCTCGATCATTAGGCTTAATTTGACTAAACGCACACTTAGCTGGTAGCATATTGGGGGGAGAATCTCTTTTTGTGTTGCATGTTGACGAACCGTTTTTGGTCGGTTGTTTCGTTTTGTCTTGGACCATCTTTTCTTTTCTCTACTCAGACGGAGCGAACGTGTAGGGTTTATGTCTTTCGTTTTGTTTTACGTGTAGAACGCAAAAGATGATAACCACAAAGCGTTGAGTTTGATCAAGCCTCAGGGCACACCATAAAGTATACAAAATTATTAAGTTCTTCAGCAACCTTCGAAAAAACAACCCTTGGTCGACGGCAAGAATCGACGACACGAGGGCGACCTTTCTTTCGTTGGTACAACGTTGCTGTAGTACCAAACACACACACAGCGAGGCACAATGTAAGGGAGCGTTTGAAAAATAAAGCTTAAGTTCTGTAGAGGTGAGGTTTTTGTTTGGTTTTCTTATTCTCGTTCGTAAGCCGCGAGCCACGTAAGCTACGCGAGCCAAAACCAACCGGGGAGAATTTGTTTGATTTTTCTTCCTCTTTTTTGTCTAAGAACAAACTGCTGAAAGATTTTTGGCGCACCACGATCGTAACGAAAGACTTGAACGCTGGTGGGCACGTGGAAATCAATAATTCACCGTCGAAAGACATTGTTCTGGATGGTAGTGAATAAAAAATTGAGACGAAATCATGTGTACACATTTAAGCATGTGAAATTACATGGCACCTTGCACTTTACTAGCATGAGGCACTGTACCGCAGGATGAATTGTGTCAGGTTTGCGCTTTGAGTGGCGCGCCAGGAGTAGCGAGAGCAAAAAATCTAATCGTTTTCTTATGCATAGATGATGAAGATGTGCAAACATGAAAAGTGTGGCAGGATATGAAGATTGGCTAGGAAGTACAGGATATACTATAAGGTGTATTACGAATGTTTAACACATTTTTGAATTTATCGCCCTTTTTACGGTCTATTGGTTTGTTTTGTTTTGCTTTGTACTTGCAATCATCCTTTTCAGTAGCTAAACAAACAGATAAACATTCTTTTAATAATGTTACACACTTTAGCACACCTTTATCCTCATTCACCTGGAACCTGTTTTTGGGCCAGTTTTAAGAGTTTTGAGCATATAGTTATTGTTATGGGAACTCTAAGTTTTGGCGGTCCCGAGATGAGTAAAGTAAATCGGAGACGACTCCGATAAATTTAGGAACTGACCCCTTTCGGAAGGTAGGTCCGTCCAGCATTAGCCGGAGTTGTCCAGAGTCGTCCGGAGTTAACCGGAGTCGGAATCGACCAAAGTAGGTCACTGTCGGGACCGGAGACAGTAGGTGCATGGATGCTGTCTTCGCTACGATTTCTTTAGAAACAATTATTTGTTTACAAAGTGCACGCGCAAAGCAAAAGATGAAAAAAAAACTATGTAAAATGAAATGCCATCTCTGGACCTGACATCGGTCGACATAGGTCAACTCCGAATCCAGCTTGATTCCGATTCTGGTCAACCCTGGCCGATTACGGATGATAAGGACCCCGGACGACGTCGATTCCGGATGCCTCCGACTCCGGACAACTCTAGCTCCGGACGACTTCAACTCCAGATGACGGCGAACCTGTGCGGAACTTCTTGTTCTTGTTGAAGATTGTACCACGGGGCCGTTCGGGTGGAAATAACCGTTCCGATTTCGCAAGAATCGGAATCGGACTAACAGAAACCGGAGTCAGATCAGAGTCGTGGGTGGGCTCTAGAAAGCACATTACTATTACAGTTGTATACTAGCAAGACTTAACAACATGGCCATCGAGGGTTCAAGTCCTGCGAGGAACGCCGCACGTAGCAAGGAATGACTTTCCGGCTGCTTGGTAATTAAGTCGAAAGCCTGTAAAAGTCGGTATGACCACGTACATCGTTAGAAAAAAAAGTCGTCATTAGAAAAGTAGTAACTGAATGAATAAAGTACCATACCAAACGTTAATGATTTTAATGAGCATACAAGACTGACTGACTTCCCTATATCACACTTTACCTCATAGGTCTAGTACATTTATTGTTGTGAAACAACACTAGATGAGGTGAGAAGGTTTTTAAATCATATTTGTTTACTATATGCGTATGAAAATCACTAGATTGTTTGTATGGTGAAACATATGAAAAAGCAAAAGACGTGTAATATTCACTAGACAATCAATATCTGCCATCTAAACTGTTTACCGTCAAATTTGGTTTACACAGTGAACACCAAACATGTGACAAATGAAAAATAAAACAATAAATGGCTCAACGTCTTCAAAGTTGTTTCATCGGTTGTGATTCATGCTATCGTTTAGTTTAACATTCTTTCGAGTGATTGATTCTCGATCAGGACGTAACTTCCGTGGCACGCATGCAACCGTGCTGCCAAAAGGTAAATCTTGCTAGCATCTTTCGTTCGTTCGATATCGATCAATCATTAATGTGCGAGCAGTGAGATTCGGGCGCTTACGCCGAACGGCAGAGCAGGTGCTGCTTTGTTCCTTCCCTAATTACTTCACGGTGAACCTTCCCACAATCAAGGCATTTTTTGCGAGCCATTTTTTAAGGGGTTTACTTAGTATGTTGCATCTTTGCCAATCTGCTCGCACAGTCACTCAGCTAACAGTCATTAAATTGCTGCATAAAAATATTATAATTAAACGATCTAATGGGTCGTGTTTGATCTGACGAGATTTTGCAGGAATGTAGCTAAAAAAAGGAACCAAAGATCGCCGTCCCCCTCCCCCCTTTCGCGCATGGTGAGCATATAATTGGAATCCGGAAACCCAAACATACGACCCTAATGGGCATGCAAAGTGTAGCTGGTCCTTTAGTTTCATCTACCTCCGCCAGGTTCTAAGCCGAGATTCCGAGTCACCGAAAAGTGCAATAATGGACCGGAAGCAATCGAAATGAAACGGTTGGCGAGATAAGTGCGCCAATTACACCGCCACGCACCGCCGGCTTGATGCTACGCTTTTGCGCGGCAGCTTGAGCAATCGATTTAACTTTACGTCAAAAAGGAAATGCATCCATAACGAACGGTTTTTTGTTTTTTTTTTCATCTTATCGTTACACCACAAATCTTGTTGGAATGGTAAACCTACGCAAAAGATTAATTTTTTTCTGCCAATTCATTCGTTCTGATGAATTATGAAAATGAATTATTAATTATGAAGGATTCCTTTCTTCAAGGTCCATGTGGCACAATGGGATAATATTGGGAGCTTAGCAAACTTCTTTTGAACGTAAAGTTCAAGAAAAGACAAATATAAAACTAACAAAACATAGAGTTTGATTTGAAATGAATAGATTGTCAACGATCATAATTCTTGTAAATTGGAGTTACTTTTGTGTGTGAATGAGTTTCTATGTTAACCAATAATTTTTATAAACAATTATTCATTACTTCAATCGATTTTAATTTAATGTCGCATAAAATTCACCAACACTAAAAGCTGGTTGTTACAACGTTCAGTCCACAGAACCGAACGAAGGTGAACTTGGTGTACGAAATTGTTGCGAAATGCGTCCTCGGCTCGGTGGCCACGGTGGCAGCCATCAATCAACATCATCGATTTCGTGCCTTCAAAAACCACAAACCGCACGCCCGAAGACGCAACTCGGTCCAACAAGAACAAGAAGCCAGTCTAGCCAGTCAGCGGCAGTCACCGCAAGAGAGATAAACGTCTACGTTTGCGGATTCTTGCGGTCAACGTGTGCACGACGCAACGGGGGAACGGCACGGGGCAGTGGCCAAGCGATGGTGGTGGCATTAATGTGCTGCACTCATTAGCTGCAGCACCGGGGCACCATCGCACTGCACTGTTAATCGCGGGTGATTGTGATTGCAGCGTTTTATACATCATCAATCGAACATCCGTTGCAGTTACGCCAATCAACCGCGCGAGAACCAATCCATGCGGCCAACAATAGGTTCCACCACCGTCCCATTTGCTTCACTCCACCGGGTAAAAGGTGTCCTGGGCAGGAGGGGGAAAAGGATTCACGAAACCCTCGATGTCTGCATTCGTACGGTTGCGACGGCGCTGTGTCCTGTACACTTGTATCTCCCTCTACCGTCTATCAGTTCCAAATGTCGGCAACGAACGCTAATATTGGGTCATTATTTTTTGGTTCCATGGAACGTTTGATTTAAATTTAATTACACCGAAACCGGGCCCAATACTCCGAAACCACCTTTCCAGATCGAAGAATTGACCCGATCTGACGGCTAATGATGCCCATGCTAACATTTCCGCCGTTTGCCCTGTTCCGGCAAAGTTCCAGGGGGAGCCCCGGCAGTAGCAGTGCGCCTTCCGATTGCATTCGCAAATTTTCACTGCTGAGCATTGATGAGGTGTTAATTGAATTCCATCGCATGAGCGAGCGAGCGAGCGAGCAAGCGAGCCGAAGCCGTTGTTAATAATTCGAGTTTATGTGCGAGAGTGTTTATGTACATTTTTTGTTGTAGGTGTCGACTGATGATGGTTTCGCCCATGAATTGAACCATGGTGCAGTAGTAATAGTAAATATGATGTTCGTAACCGTGTTTGTTTTATGACTTGAGAATATTTTGTAAAAAATTCACTTAAAACCAGGTGTCTGTACAGCTTTTACAAAATAACATTAAAAGGAGAAAAATAGCCACCTGTGCATAATTGTGTAATGTTATCCTTGATAAGTAATATTTCACTTGAAAAGCCATGTTTATTATACACAAGATTTGATATCCATGCGAATCAGAAAATTAAATAATTTTTTGGTTCATTAACCAATAACCTATACAGTTTTGAACAATATCTTGAATTTAGAGCTCTATAGAATTTAGATTAATGCTGCAATTTATAATATTTCATTCAGATAAAATCGTTTTGTTAAACGTTCACATAAAATCTAAACCCTAATATAAATGTAATCTGGAATAAACATTAAGCCGACCGTGTGTAAATGTACAAGAAATTCGAGACTGTAAGAAGATTCGGCTTTAACTGTAAGCAGAATAGACCATTAAAGGCTTCGTTGATCTTGGGGCTCCGAGCATTTTAAGTACAGTATATATTGTAGTGCAAATGAGTAGAAATAGATGCCCTAGGCGCATTTGTCATTTTAAGCTTTGAGCTCAGTTGAGCTCAGCTCCGTTGTCGATTGGGGTCTCGTGACTGATAGGACATCGAATTATCCCAACCACAACCACGTCTCCACGGATCAAGCAGAAGTATTTGAAATATTTTCACATCTTTATTAACGACATAGTCAAAGTAATTCCTGACTGATTTACACAAGATCTAAAGATTTACACAACTGTTTCGGATACCGCTGATTGTCTTCGTCTACAAAATTGTCTGTCTAGCTTTATCTCTTGGTGCAAGTGAAATAGCATGAGTGTTAATATTAAAAAAATGTTCTGTGATAACGTTCACCAGAAAAAGATCCCCTATTCTCTTTGACTACAAAGTAGCTAACAGTTTAGTTCCGCAGACCAACAGCGTTCGCGATTTATGTGTACAGCTAGATAGCAGCTTAACGTTTGACGATCATTTTAAGTTGTGTTTAGCTAAAGCAAATCGTTTGTTATGTTTTGTGTTACGTGCCGCTAAAGATTTCAAGGACCTCTTTACCCTAAAATCACTGTATTGTGCTAATGTAATACCGATCTAGAATTTGCTAGCATTTTATGGACACCAACTCAGCAGTACAAAATCGATAGACTAGAAGCATTTGAAATAAAACTTTCACGCGCTCTTTACTACCGTTTACCATGGTCTCGAGAATCTGGGTACCCTTCGTATCGTGCTAGGTGTCTGCTATTCGGACTAGTCTCACTACAACATAGACGAATGACGAATGCTCTCGAGAGCCTATCATACGGCCTGCGATGGTTTTGTCAAGGTCAAAATAAATAGTTAATTATTGTATTATCAAAACTGTGATTGTTGTTTTTTGGAGATTTCAACTAACGGCCTGATCACGGTGTTCGGACGGCAGTAGAATGGACCAGTGGGCTTCAAATGGAACAACAAAATATTGGTATCATGTCAACTAACTAGAAGAGATGAACGTTTAATTGCCTTTTTGAAGCTTTTAAACTACGCAACACGCATAAAAATGAGCTTATTAACCGGGAACGTAGGTTTAGCGAACCTGCCATAAACATGTGCCGGGATAGGGATGGTGGATTGCTCACTAGCTCTGGTGAAGTGGTTCAACGGTGGAGGTAGCACTTCGAGGAGCACCTAAATGGGGACATCATGAATAGGAGCATGGAAGTGGAAGTACCACTTGGGGCACCTGGGCACGATGATGATTACTCGGTTCCATCTCTGTACAAAGTCGTGCAAGAGATGCGAAAGCTTAAAAGTAACCGAGCTGCGGGTGATGATCAACTCTCTGGTGAGCTCTTCCAACTCGAAGGGGAGAGCCTAGCTCGAGTGCTTCATTTGGTGATAGGCAATGTTTGGTAGAAGGAAGAACTGCCCCAGGACTGGATGACCGGTGTCGTTGTACCAGTCTTCAAAAAGGGGACAGGTTGGACTGCGAAAACTTTGTAGGGGAGTATCAAGCTGGTTTCATGGAGGGACGCTCGACAAGTGACCAGCTGTTCACACTCCGGCAGATCTTGCAGAAATGACATGAGTATAACTGCAGAACACATCACGTCTTCATTGACTTCAAGGCGGTATATGACAGCATTGACCGACAACAGCTCTGGATGCTTATGAAGAAGTTTTGGTTTCTAAACAAGCTGATCAGACTGTGTAGGGCGACTAAGGGCAATGTGATGTGTTCCGTAAGGGCTGCTAAGGGCAATGTCGCGTCCACCCAGTTTGCTTCCCACAGAGGGCTGAGGCAAGGGGATAGCTTTTCATGTATCCTGTTCAACGTGGTCTTAGAAGGTGTGATAAGACGAGCAGGCATCGACAAGCGAGGTACCATCTTCTGGCGCTTCATCCAACTTCTGGGCTACGCGGACGACATTGACATTATTGCGATCAACAAGAGGACGGCTGCGGAAACGTATGCTGGACTTAAGTCAGAAGGTCAGCAGTTAGGACTCCAAATCAACACGTCAAAGACAGAATACATGCAGGAAATAGCGAGCACATAGCGAAAAGTCCTGTTAGCTATCAAGCCAGGGAGGTCATCGAAAGGGACCCAACAGGCACGCGATGGAGAAGGGCGAAGCGAGTACGTTGGCTTGACCAGGTCGAGGCAGACTTGCGGACGATTGGCGTCTCGAGTAGTGAGGGGTAAATTTAATAAAAATCTGAAATCGCTTCCGAATGACTCCGCCAAAATAAAAAGCGGTTCCGGAAAGTAGATGCAAAATTCTGAACTCCGAGTCGTCCGGAGCTGCTAGTCGGTAGCTGGAGCCTGTCGGAACCGTCCGGAGTCGGTTGGAGCCGTCGGAACCGTTGTAGCCGACAGAGCCGGTTGGAGCCGTCGGAGTCGTTCAGACTTCAGTCTGTTACAACGACTCCGATGGCTTCAACCGACTCCGATGGCTCCAACGGTTCCGACTGCTCCGACCGGCTCTGGACGGCTCCTACGGCTCTAACGGTTCCAGACGGCTCCAACAGCTCCAACGGTTTCAGACGGCTCCGATGGTTCCGGACGGATCCGAAGCCTTTGGACAGCTCCGACCGGCTCCGGCTGTCGACTAGTGGCTCCGGCTGGCTCCGACGGCTCCAACGGTTCCAGACGGCTCCGTACGGCTTCGAACGGCTTCGACGGCTCCAACGGCTCCGGGCGGAATCGACGGTTTGAATTTGTCGGAATCGGAGCCGGAGTAGCAATGCTCGGAAGCGATTCTGAGTTGTGGGTGCGATTCCGATGACCCATCACTAGTCTCGAGTTAGATATCTGCAGCACAGCACCGAGCGTTATGGCGCAACATTCTGTTCACGGCATGAATCGACCTACGGTTCTACTCCGTTATATATATAAATGTTAAAATTCTAATCTTTTCGGTTAAAAACTACGTTCAACTTAAATTCAAAACACTTAAATTCAAAATGTCTGCGCGAGAAACTGAAATGCACAGTATAGCACCATACAAACGCCACCAAAAATGAGGTGCGTTTGGATTATAAACATTGGCGGCATGAGAAATAAAATAATCGTAGGAACAACAAATAAAGGTCAATCAGCAGTTGGCCACTGACCCCCACTGAGACTGATAGAATTTCGACCACATCCCATACCGGAGTGTGTGTGCGTGTTTGTGTGTGTGTGTGTATGTGTGTCCCATCGATCAAGGCCCCCTGCTTTCCGTGGTGTGTCACCGAAGCCCCACGGTCCAGTGTGTGGCGAACCGTGGCACCCACAGCACAACTCCAGCTTCCGCCCATTCGCCCTAACCCACGCAACGCACACACCCAACATCCGGTGACTTATGTTTCGTGCGTAATAAATATTTAAAACCAAAAATCACTTTTAACAACTCCCATAAATCTGGCGAATCGAATTAAATTACCACGAGACAGAAAATCCTATTCGGTTTTTGCTAGGGCGTTGGGTCGGCTCGGTGCCGACCGAAATAGGGAACTTACCGTGCAGATTTCCGATGAGGCGGAATCGTAGATTTGGTTTCGTCAAACCCATGGGAAAACGTAAGCCTACCACCGCAGAAAGCAGAGCAAAGAAAAAAAAGACACTATCCCACACTTTGAAGTGCTTCAGCGGGGAAGGAAAATGTTTCGGTTCAAATGTAGGTTCCCCTGCGTTTGAACCTTCCCGTGCTGCAAACGCTATCCGCACTCGGGGTGCGTATTTTTTTTCGAGGCTGGGCGGAAAAACACCGCAAAAACCTCCTACACAATTACACGACGAAGCTTGAAATGGGCTCGAAAAGGGTGGATTGGCATTGCGACGGGGGATGAAAAACCGCCAGCTAAAAAGGGGTTACCTTTGGCCGATGATCCACCTCGATGATAATGTCGTCGTAGTTGCCATTACCGTTGGTTGTCGAGTCGAGACCGGAACAACTTCGAAGGGTGCATAAATTTAAAACACTTTCACACATTCATTAATAACAGGGACCCCGTTTTTCCTCTCCCCCAAACTTAAAAATATGCACGATAAAATATAGTTGTCCTTTCGATTACGGCGGCTCGGCGCAAATGGTCTCGATAACATTGGATGTGGCAATTTAACACGGCAAAACCAAAGAAGTGTTTGAATTTGTGTCATTCTTAACGACAGGCTCCCGGTTCTGACCCATTCTGTTCCCTACGTCATTGCGGACTGTGGAGGTGCGACACAGCAAACAAGCGATCCGGTGAGGTGCTGTGTGCTTGTTTCCGAATGTTTTCGATTCGAGCAGTAGTGGTTGACTCTGTGGTGTAGGGTGACGGTAGATGTGTTTGTGGAGACTGTTCTTTAACGACGAAGTACGACATTAGAGGAGTAAGGGCGTAAGGGCCGAATGAGAGTAATCTGTTTGCATTGCAAGAGGATTAAGGCGTTTTAGTGGCGTAGGTTGCAAGGATTTTCAAACACGACTCGTTAAACGTTTTCACCTACCCTTACGGGAGGGGAACCCATCACGATACGGTACTAAGATGCAATAGACCGATTGACATCAGTATGATTGATGAGGAATGTATGATGCAGAGAAGCAGTATTGCAATTATGAGAAGGAAGAAAATCTCCCGAAATTTTCGATGGAAATGCGAATTAGAGAGATATATTTATGCTTGATGGGCAGATTAGATGTCATCAATATTCAATGTTTGAATTGTTTAATTTTCAGTGCGTTCATTTACAATGTTTACATGTTAGAGGAGGCATTACTATCGCGATAGCCTTTACGTACGCTCTTATAATAGACGAGAAATTTAAAGGAGGATATAACATATTGTAAAATTGTTAGACGATGGCCGATTTGATAGTAACATACAAGGTATGGCTCAATTATTATTCACACCATAACCAATCGCAACACACATAAGTGCGTCAAATAAGTCTAGTTAATATTTATAAGCCCAGCAAGGCAGCGAAGATCGTTGCACTAAAATAAAAAAAAGGTAGGCATGATTGTGTCATAAATAGTGATGTTAATATCGTCAACAATCTAAGTCGCTATGATAGAGCCTTTTGGACAAAGAGCTAGTTTGAAGGAATTAAAGAATCTACTGAGTAGTGTGAAGTAATTTTGGCCAAGTCTATAAGTGAACTTGTTTATTTTTGAAAGAGAAAAGCTTATGACTATACATAACGTGCATTTTTTCCAAAATCATGAATAAACTTACAACAGGCCAATACAATAAGATATTAACAACATTTTGTATCAAAAATTATGAATTATGTCTACAATATGTATGCCCTCAATATATGTGGGTCGTGTAAAATATGATTTCAAAGCCAAGTGGCTCACGATCCTAAAGAGGGTGGAGAACACTGCTGTAGTACACCTAATTCGATACCTAGGAGTTTAGCTATATAAGTAGTAGTGTTTCATATACTTCAATACATTACAGACAACATAATTTGGCTAAAACCGTATGTATAGTCAAATTCTAACGTTTAAAAATATCATAAAGACAATGCAGTTGGAGAACTTATATTAAGTCTGGTCCAGAGCCTTAAGATCGCTGCAAGTCTGTATTATTTTTTATCGCTATTTACACCACGTGTTTTTTTAATTAGGCGAGCGTCTTTCTTGGATGGATGGTCCTGAAATTAACAATCGATAATTAAGGGCAACATATAACGGAAATCTAGTGAACTACGAGCCGGTCTCATGGTACAGTCGTCAACTCGTACGACTTAACAACATGTCCGTCATGGGTTAAAGCCCCAACTAGACCGTGCTGCCATACACAGGACTGACTATCCTGCTATGGGGGGTAATCCAAAAGTCATTGAAAGCCAACCCCCACACAAGTGGTACAGGCAGGCCTTGACCGACAACAGTTGTTGAGCCAAAAAGAAGAAGAAGAAGTGAACTACGAACAAGATTTAAAAAAAATGACTTTCATTCAATTAGATTTTTTATAATTTAAAATTTAATTTAATTTAAAAAAACCCAATACTTGTTGTACCTTAAAATCTAATAACTGAATGTTCGTGATAAAGATGTCAAACTTTCATAATGTGTTTCCAGGAATATCTGAAGCATTACAATGTAGCATATCTGCTATACAGAACTTATTATAATACACACTATCAGCTATAGACACATTGTAACACATTTTAGAAAGCCAAACCACACCATTGTAACACATTCATTTTAACACATTCAGCAAATCAGATCATACCATAGCACCGCAACCGGAAGAGTTCAGGCCGTCCATTCAAACAAATAACAGACGTGACACACTTATCAAAAACAACCGAAACGGGCAACATAAGCAATTCAAGCGTTACTGCGGTAAAGTGGACAATCAGAGAACGCATAGCAACTTATTGCTAAAAGCGCAGTGTAGGCAAAGATCGACGAACGCACCCGTTCTTTAGCTAGAACAGTTTATACTTTCCAGAACCTTCGTAAAAACATAGACACCTCACTCCAATATAATGTATAAATTGCACCTCATATCAATAACCTTTAATTAGGACAAAAACACATTCCAAAACCAAATGTACGAAACTTATTGAGTATAAATAAAACCAATTCCGACCGTGGCAAGTCAGATTCGTTCGGACTGCCAAGATAGGACGTTACGCTTCCTAAAAACTTCGTGTACCAACTTATTTCAAGAGTTTAGTTATGTCCCCCTACCCAAGGTAAGGCTTCTAAACTCCAACATTTCCAGTAAGGGAAACTCCTTCCGGGTTTCCATGATCGCCTGGACGATCAAATCAGTCCGCTTCGAATAGTTTGTTCCACCTCAGCTCATGTCAGTAAAGATTGACTCCCCGCAAAAACGGTGCACGACGGCCCCGCGTACGTTCGATCACATTACAACAATCCAAAGTTCTATATGAAACACTTATTGCTTGTTCATGTGAACAGAAAACTTGTTTAAAAATAAAAGTCTAGATCCTTTTCGTTGAAAAAATACTAATGTAAAATTTACGGGATAGTTATACCCGGATGAAATCGGTAACTCCGGTCGGTACTAATAATGTTGTAATTTATGAAGATATTGGTAATCACGAGGATGATAACATTTACGATAGCAGCATTGTTTTAAAACCCATCGTGGACAAGAAGAAAAAATACTGTGAATTGTAATAATAACATTGTTGAAAAAAGATCAAGTTGAAAAGAGTAAAAAAATACGTTAAATACAACAAAACAGGGGGTTTGGGTACATATAAGCAGTGGATGATTCAACGGTAAGCTCGTTTCATACATTGTTTTCATAAAGTAAGAGCAAAAACAAGTTTGCTTTCAATTCCAAAAAGTGTTGGCAAAATTAACAAATTAAGGCGATGATAAACTTGTGTCATGAAAAGTTTTTTTTTCTTCTTTTTGCGACTATATCATTTTTCATAAATTAATATTCGACGCGCGACCTGTACTACAGTAGTGTAGCTATGCGTCTGTTTTCCATAAATGCTAAAGTTGCGAATTACTTCTAAGCCATCGGTACAACCCGGTACCGAACCCATCCAACAACGTTAACAGTACCAAATGAAAATTAATCTTCATCACTTAATCATTACAGCACTTCCATCAACCAAGTTTGCTTTTTTGTAGTTCTCTCCTACTCCACGTTTCTTCTACACGCCCCCGCCAGAAACTGTCCAAGAAACTCAAAGGGCTTTATCGCTCTCACTCTCTCCTTCTCTCATTATAGCATGTTTTCTCGTTCTAAATTATAAATAACTTAATTTTTCCGCTTCCTAGTCGGCACCGAGTCCATTGCACACCTTATTGACCCTTTCACTCGAAAACCTGGTCGTAGAGGTCCGTATCATTCCAGCGACCGACCGACCGACCGACCGAAGAGGTACGCGAGCCCGCGCGCAGGTGATAATAAATTGCATCTAATTAACGTGATCATCAATTACGGGCTGCGGGGTTGACTTCGGTGAAGGTTTTTTTTCACCCGCAAGGCAATGCTATTCAACTACTGTTCATCATCGGGTGAAGATTCGCTTTGAACCATACCGCCAGGTTTCAGGCGACCCATTTCACTATTCGCTCGTATCCTTTCGTTTGCAGCGATATGTCATCACGCTGACTATTTGCAAGGTTTTTTTTGTATTCTACGAATTTGCTTAAAAAATTATAAGAGCAATTCTTTCATGATTTCAATAGTAGAAAAAATATATATGGTGGAATGAAAAATGGAAAAAGCACTATATATATGCACCCCGCTTTGTTGTGGAATGTAAATCAGTGTCCAAATAGTAGACAACATGCAAAGCAAGAGATATGTTTTAATTGGTAAAATCAGCAGCACAACAAAATAAAACCGATCAAAACACCTGATACCATGGGCTGGGTATAACAATCATAGCACAAAAAATAGCATAAAAAACAACATAAAGAGCCACGCAAAAAATCGCTCAAACAACCAACTATTGATACAATGGATCGCGTTTTAATAGCATTGGATTAACGGAATATTTTAATGGTGCATTCGCATAACGCGTTCCCAGGAACAACTTTTTTTATTGCCCGCAAACAATCACAACAAGTTCTTACACTATTTTATTAAACTCTTCCCCGCAGATCCTGTCCCTCATCGGTGGACTTTGTTTTGAACAAAAAAAGCATAAGCTTATGTTAAATATTTCAGAAATTTGTCCCACATCATTCAGCATTCAGCAAAAATAGCATTCTTTATTGCGCAGCTGTTGGCTGACAAGCAGTTTGTTTTTACTATTCTGTCTGGTGTTTTAGTTTTCGCATACAAAAAAAAAAACACAACCCGTGCATGAGTCTGCAACACGACAGGGCAGTTGGATTGGTTTTGCGTTCCAAACGGTAGTTTTGATCGAATTTTCTTTTCATCTCTCTCCCTCTTTCTGTCGTTTTCGGCTCTCTAGAGGTTCCCTTTTTGACGCTATGACGCACAAAAATGGGTCCTTTTTGGAGAGCATTTGGTGTGGAGCAAACATAGTTTTTTTTTGTATCTATCCTACTTCATACCTTTAAAGCCGAAGGTGAAAAATCAAGAAATTATATTAAGCTACACTCGAAACCATGGGGACTACCCGACCGAAGAGCTCCACGTTTAGTGTGATCGAAATTAATCCTAAGAAAGGGTAAAGAGATACACTCCACCCCAAAGATATGAGAAAAAGTGGTAAAACACCACAAAAGGCTATGAATAATTAATCGAACAACCCGGAGAGCCGCTTATTAAGACGGCTAGTTTTGGGTTGACAGGTTATTAATTCGTTTGGGTGAAAGCCTGGCACGTTGGGCAAACAGTTTCGCTAGGCTTTTTTTCTACATTTTTTACCCAGGCCGAACGAACGATTCCCGTTTTTATTTTCCTCGACAAGAGATAGCGAAAGATCTGTACAATAATGTCCCGACAACGACCTTGCCCAGATCACTTGCCGGCCACTGCGTAAACGGTGGTTTCGGGTGGTTTTAATTTGTTTTGCGAACATTCTATCGATGGTCGGGAGATGAACACATTTATAAACATGAGCCATTTCGAGACATCAAATGTGTTTGCTTTTTTTGTTGCTTTGTTGGCTCCCTGCTCTTCACAGCTGAAACCGTTTTCACCGAAAGCTTATTGATTGAGATATTAGGATGTTTTGATGATCGCACTCCATCGATAAAATCGATAAAATACGAGAAACGGTAGTTTACCCCGTAACGGTAACCCAAAGCTCCGACGTTATTGACCGGCGACGGCGAGGCAACGATCGCCGATGACTCGATCCTGTCCCAATCCGGGTGCAGCCAGGAGTCATTTACATGTCGTAAAAATCAAAATCACTTGCCAGCCAGCGAGGGCGCTTCTTATTCTTCTTTTCCACTCTTTTTTTAATAAGCCACACATTCTTTCGGTAAGCAAAACTCCGGCAAAAATGTGTATGCTCTCATGGCACGATCTTTGAAGGGCCTCAACTCAATGATTTCAGTAAATTGAGTAGAGTTTGAAAGCAGCGCACCGGCGTTTCGGGGAAACCCGTTTGAGCAGTGTTTATAGTTGCTGGTTTTTTTTCCCCATAAATCACTGACTAGAAATAAAATAAAAAATAATTTGCAAACGTTTATACCTTCTGGATACGAAAAGCAACTATGCGGTTGTAAATTTGAAAACTAATCCTAATGTATACACATTCATTTCACAAGTAGCTTAGAGGATCATTAAATTGAACAATAAAAATATGACTCACAATCATTTTGTTACAGTAGTAAATCAAAACACGTGGTTTAAAAATGCAAAGCCTTGTTTTTATACGAAACAGTTGTCTAAGCTCTGAGATTTATATTTTTTAAATATATTTTTCCTTTCAGCTACAACTCAAGAGAACGTCTTCATTTACATATAAAGTCGGATGGCTATGCCTTATAGAACAAACAGGACATGGTACGTGTACGCATTGCCGAACGATTTCACCAACGGATGTCGTGTGTCTTATATTTCTTAGCTGTTACAATTATGTGTAATCACTGTAACGTGCGGGTGAAACGCCATACAACCATTGCATGATTGTTTGGTGCTGAAAAGAGAAGCTTAATACCATGACGAATGTCATGATCACTGCCCTTTGAAGCTGCGCACATAGAGCAACAACCTATTAATCAGTTAGTGTAGATGTGTTGCAAAGAAACATTTGCTTGACATACAGACCCCACCAGGTACACATTTAGCACTATCACCAACCGAGTGAGTGCGTAGGAAAGAAGGGGAAAAAAGCTTATACCATCTTCAGAATTTGCCTACCGCAAATACCTTCGATCCTGGAGACGGGCACGTGCACAACCGTGAATCCAATCAGGTTAATTAGTTTATTAGAATGCGGAGTGAAATAATTGGCCCTGTCAGAATACTCGCAACCACGGATTTGCCGCTTCCCGGAGCACGCCATCTAGTAGCGCGTTGAGGGAGGGGGGTGGGAGGAAATGTCATACTTCGTCATATGTATGCCAACCATATCACAGCGTTGGCGTAACAAAATGATCTTCTACCCATGCGGTACATCATTGGTATCGGTCGCAACGGTAACCGAGCATAAACAGTTTATGCGTCGCTTGTTTCATCCGCCCGCGACACTCATCGGAACCACAAAGCGGGACTTAGGGTTTCTAAGTCACTCAATCGTTATTAGTGCTGTTGTAGCCGCTTACCTGTTATCCTTAACCGGGCAATAATCCCAGTAGAAGGTCTGCAGTGACGGAATCGCAACCCCGTATGCAAGCGGAGTAAGTAACGCTACACTGTTCTTAGGGAAGAACGGAACTTACTTTATTCATTCATATCAGCGTAGCCGTTCTACGCCGCTATCTTACTCTAGCGATGCTTAATCCTAATTTTCCTAATCCTAGTTTCCTTATGCCCTATGTCCTTATCATGAATACCCCCACCCTTATTTTAATGTGGCTTCTATGCCCACGCACTTTACGCGCGCATCCTAATTACTAACACTACTTAAACTACTAACCGCACAAGCTGTCCTAATCTATAAAGTGGGCGTGGCCTTCCTATCTAATCCTATGCTATAGTTCATCCTACTTCCGAATTCATCCTAGTTCTAGTCTTAATCCTAATTAGTTCATTTCTATTTTTAGACCTTGTTCATTTCTGTCGGCGACATCCTCCCCCCCGTAAGCGCTCGTAGAGGGTTACAACAAAAAAGGAGCCGACTGAACTTACTTTTCTTCTTTTTCGTTACGTACGTCTAGCTTAGCAACTTTTGCGGCAGGTCTTTTTACCATCGTGGTTCCTACACGCATTACTACCGCTCTCACTTGCCCATCCTTTGCCGTATCAACATCTACTACTCTTCCCTTTATCCACCTACCGCTAACCTGTTCGTTCGGAAATGTCACAATATCTCCTATTTTTAGTGGTTCTGCTTTATTTAACCATTTCCCGCGCGATATCAATTGAGGTAGGTATTCCTTCACCCATCTCAACCAATAATTTTGAGCCGCTAGTCTGGATTTTTTCCAAATAGACCTCGATGCCTCGGCTTCAACAATGTCTAAAAGAGAAGGTGCGGCCTCTCCGGAATAACCAATTAGGAAGTGGCTTGGTGTTAGAGGTTCATCATCCTCGTGTTCAATAGGGATGTGCGTTAGCGGTCTATTGTTAATGATAAATTCTATCTCTATCAACAAAGATCTCAACGCTACTTCGGGCAAGGAATCTTTTGTTAACGGGAAAAGACTTTTTACCTCTTGCACCATTCTTTCCCAAGCCCCTCCAAAATGTGGTGCTGCCGGTGGATTAAAATGCCAGTAAATTCCTTCCGTTGCACACCTTTGCTGAATTTGTGCCATTTCTCTACAAGCACCAACAAAATTAGTACCATTGTCGCAATATATATGGGCAATTTTTCCCCTTCGATGCTGCATATTTTTTAGAATCATTATAAATGTGTTAGAACTAAGATCGTTGGCAAGCTCTAAATGTACAGCTCGGGTTGTTAGGCATGTAAACAATGCTCCCCATCTTTTTTCAGATCGTCGACCAATCGTAACAGTAAGTGGCCCAAAATAATCCACTCCTGTATGCGTGAATGGTTTAAAATATGCGGCTGTTCTACAAAGTGGCAACGCTGCCATTTGAGGCGCTTGTGGCTTGGCCTTATCATTTTTACATTTTTGGCAGATAGCTGATACCCTTTTCAATACGGCTCTAAGATCGACTACCCAGAATCTCTGGCGTATGGCGGCAATTACTGTTTCGGTTTTTTTATGTTGATATTTTTCATGGTAAAATCGTACGATGAGCATGGTTATATAGTGAGATTTAGGTAATAAAATTGGATATTTTGTATCTGAACTTAAAATTTCGACTTTATCTAGCCTTCCATTTGCTCTCATAATGTTGTTTTCATCTATGATAGGGCAGAGATTTTTTATGTTGCTATTTTTCGATATTGGCAATTTCATGCTAAGGGCTGTTACCTCCTCTTCAAATCCTTCCCATTGTGCTTTCCTAATTAATAGATTTTCAGCCATGTCTAAAATGGGCTTATCTATTATTTTTGGACTTTCTTTATTTTTTGATTTAAGTCGTTTTAAATATGTTAGCCCTATTGCCAATGCTTTCATCAATCTTTTCCAGCTGGAGCACCAATTGACATTTATGACTTCCCAGTCTATTTTTTCCGTTGTGCTAATTGCGTTAAGGTAAATCGATTGCATTTCTTCTACAGTTTCTGACTCGAGATCGAGTTTTGGAATTTCCTGATCTTGCAAAAACTTCGGTCCTGTTAACCAAATGGATTGCCGCGATGATTGTTTGGTGGCTTCATCGGCCGGATTATCTTTTGAACAAACCCAGTTCCATTGTGCGGCTGAAGTTTTACTTAATATTTCTCCTACTCTTGCAGCTACGAATTGTGTGTACCTTTTTGGTTCTGCAGCAGCTATCCATGCCATTACTGTTTTAGAATCAGTCCAGTAGAACGTGTCGTTAATGTGTACCCTGAGCTCTTTTAAAATTGTATCGGCTAATCTTACTCCGAGAACTGCACCTTGCAGCTCCAAACAGGGAATTGATAAAGGCTTTATCGGCGCAACGCGAGATTTCGCTGCTATAGGAGAGACTTCAATGCCATTTGAACTAATTGTTCTCATATAAACGATGGCTGCAAAAGCTTTGTCGGACGCATCGACAAAAACGTGAATTTCCCGCCGAGTTATGCTGTGATTTGTTTGGGAATAACATCTTTTAATATTGATTTTTTCAACTATTTTCATGCTCTTAACCCAAGCGTTCCATTGATTAATTATAACAATTGGAAGCTTGTCATCCCAATTATGCCCTAATCTCCACATTTCCTGCATTATTAATTTGGCTTCTATAAGGTGGTTTGCTAATAATCCTAATGGATCGTATATTTTCATTATTACTGACAAAACTTCACGCTTTGTTGTAAATTTGTTGGCCATATTAAGAAATTTAAGTATATATTTGAAACAATCGCCTTCTGTATCCCACCATTGGCCTAATATTTTGGGTAAGTTTGATCCTTTTCAGTGATTTTTAATAAACTGCTTTCACTTACACGCTCTGCTGCCAAGTTATTTAATAAGCCCTTTGAATTTGATATAAAATTTCTAATAAAAAAGTTTGCTTCGTCGTGAATGGTAATTACTTCGCTTACTCTTTCTAGAGCTGCTTCTTCTGTATCAAAACTGTCAAGGTAATCATCGACGTAGTGATTTTGAATAATTGCTGTGACAGCTTCGGGGTGAATATTTATAAATTGCTTAGCATTTTCATTTTTTACGTATTGAGCGCACGCTGGTGAGCAGGTAGCTCCAAATATCATTACATTCATTTTTAATGTTTTAAATTTATAAATTTATAAATTATAAATAAATTGCTTAGCATTTTCATTTTTTACGTATTGAGCGCACGCTGGTGAGCAGGTAGCTCCAAATATCATTACATTCATTTTTAATGTTTTTGGAATACTAGTAGGACTTTCTCTATACAAGAAAAGCTGTGCGGATTGATCTTGCTGTCTTATTTTAACCTGGTGGAACATTTCTTTTATGTCCCCTGAAACCCCTACACTTCCTTCGCGAAAACGAACAAGAATTCCGAAAAGAGATGCAACTGCATCGGGACCTGTTAGTAACTGCGAATTTAATGAAATTCCTGCGTTTTTCGCGGCAGCATCGAAAACTAATCTTGGTTTTGGTTTGGGCTTATTATAATTTATCACTGCGAAATGGGGAATATAATTTATTTTGTTACCGAGCAATTGATGATGATTATCCTTCACAACTTCAGCATAACCCTTTTCACAATATGATGCAATTTCTGCATGATACCATTCCTTCAGCGCATTATCCTTTTCTAATTTTCGTTCAAGACCTTGTAAGCGTCTCAAGGCTTGTTCATAGCTTTCTGGTAAAACAACTTTATCATCCTTCCAAAGCAAACCTATTTCGTAACCAAGATTTACCTTTTTCATTGTACTTTTCATAAGCGTATTAGCTCTTTCTTCTGATTTTGAGATCAATTTATCCGATCCCGGTTTGACCCCAAATTCTTCTGTTGAGAAATAGTCTCTCATAAGTTTATGCAAGGACATTTTTTGCTCGTTGTTCTCTATGACGGTAAAGAGCTCATGTTTTTCAGCCATGTTTTTTTCTGTGTATTGTGTTTGAATTTCATTGTTTTCACCAAATAGCACCTACCCCAAATTTGTCTCATTAGCTATCGGTTCTCCTGGTTTGCCTGCGCGACTTTGTCGTGCATATATCAAATGTGCGTGAGGTAGCCCAAGTAATACTGTTGGCCTACCATTTTCAAAACTCGCTAACGTTATATCTTCGAGATGTTTGTATCGTGTTTTAATTTGTTCTGCGTTGACTGATTGAGCTGGCAGACGCATTTCTTGCACTGTTCGTAACCCGTTTAGATCTAGGAATTTTCCTTCGACATTTTTAATTTTAACACTTATCACTTCACTTTCGGGCTCCTCTTGACGTACCCCGTTTGTCCACGACAATGATAAAGGTAGCTTAGGACCCGTGGCCTTTAACGCTTCCTTCGTTTGCTTGAGAATCAAGCTAGCCGATGAACCCGTATCGATGAATGCAAATGTATTCAATTGTTTCGCGTTATGTTTAAGTGTTATGGGCAATATTTGAAATAGACATTGTTTGTGATTATGGACATTTAATCTTTCAACGGTATGCGTATTTGGTCGAAAATTATGAAGAAGAGTATGATGTTTTTTGTGGCAATTATTTTCTCTGCACTGTGGTGGAAGGTAGCAAGTTCGCGATTCATGATTTGTTTGGTTACAGCAATTTGCACATATTCTACCTTGCTTTATGACATTCCAACGCTCATTAACATGCATGTATTGAAATCTACGACAATCAATTAATTTATGACCAAGGCCACAAATGAAACATTTTGCTCTTTGCCTTTGGACAGGCTCTTGAATTACGCGTTGTTGGGGCTGTGCATATGAGCAAGACGGTTGGTCTGCTTCCTTTGCTCCCTTCGCCTTTAATAAGATTGCCAATTGCTCCTGGGGTCTGAGCCATGCCGCAAGGTCGCCTAAAGTTCTAACCCTTTTTTCACTTAAAGTGTATTGATACCATTTTCGCATTAGTTCGACCGGTAGTTTTCCCACTAAGTTTTCTATGAGCATAGTATCTTGCAAATAATCTGCTCGACCCAACGTGGTCATACTTCCTATCATATTGTCGATTGCATGCATAAAGGTAAGAAAAGTTTTAGGGTTATCCATGTTTGGGTTATCTATGCTCATGAGGTCTTTAACGAGCGTTTGGTAAATTATATTTGGGTTGCCATATTCATTTTCAAGGCGCTCCATGATGGCTTCTATGTTAGCTTCATCGAAAAGCATTCCGCTGACACTTTCAGCTGCCTCCCCTTTCAAACTTTTCTGTAAGGCTCTTAGAATTTCTAAGGCTGAAAAATCTTCCTCGCGTTTAAATTTATCAAACACAGTTTTAAATCGCGTCCAGGTTCTGAAGTTGCCATCAAATTCTGGCAAGTCCATTGTCTGGGGCCTAGGAGGACTTGCGGTTCGTTCCTTTAAAACTTGCACCATGCTCCTGATAAACTCCATTAAATCCGGGCTCGGTTCGGCTTTCGGTATATTTGCGATAGGATTTGTTGTGACATTTTCCTCCTCCTCTTCACCTAAGCTGAAATCTTCCATCTCTTGGGCTTGACGCAATAATTCCGCGTTTTCTTTTTTTAACCGTTCAACTTCTTCCCTTTCGTACGCCCGTTTTTTCTCTAGTTCTTCTTTCTCCCTTTTAACCCGCACTAATTCTTCGTTCTCCCTTTTAAGTTCCGCAATAACATTATATAATTCTGACGGGTCTACGTCGGACCCCTTAGTAGACTTAGATCTAGTTAAAACGTTTGTAGTACTCACAACCTTTTTCGCCGTTTTGCTGGTCTGCATCTCGTCGCTCTGCTGTTGCTGTTGTTGTGACTGCTGCAGCTGCATCCTTTGCTGCTGCTGCAGTTGTATATGTTGCTGTTGTTGCGCCTGCTGCTGTTGTTGCGGCTGTTGCTGCGGCTGCTGTTGTGGCAGCTGCGGGGGCAGCGGCGACTGGGGCTGCGGCTGCGGCTGCGACTGCTGTTGAGGCATGCTGTCTCGCCTTGCTGTTCACTGCTTCACTTTTTTTTTTTTTTTTTTTTTTTTTTTAATCACTCTCCGTCACTGCTTCGCTGCTACACTGCTACACTGCTTACTGCTGCACTGCTTCACTGCTACAACGCGGCTTCAGTTTTTTTTTTTTTTTTTTTTTTTTTTTTTTTTTTTTTAATCACTCTCCGTCACTGCTTCGCTGCTACACTGGTTCCTGGTTCTGTCCAAATCGATGGACACACACTGCTCCGTCAAACTTTTCACCAATTTTCCTCCTCTGCTCGCACGCCACTAGCACTTTCCGTATCTTCGATACAAAGCGTTTCTTTATTCACTGCACTTTTACACACTTCTGCTGCTGCTTCTTTTATCGTCCTAGCTCGGTCCGAGCTGCTGCACTGCTTCACTGCTACACTGCGGCTTCAGTTTTTGTTTTAATCACTCTCCGTCACTGCTTCGCTGCTACACTGGTTCCTGGTTCTGTCCAAATCGATGGACACACACTGCTCCGTGAAACTTTTCACCAATTTCCTCCTCTGCTCGCACGCCACTAGCACTTTCCCTTTCACTGCTTCTCCTAGCGTCCTAGAGCTCGGTCCGAGCTTTTAAGCGAGAGATTTCGTCCCCTCCGACCTGGCCTGCCCTGGCTTGGGCTTTCGTGGGGACAGTCCGTCCGTCCTGGCCTGCCCTGGCTTGGGCTTTCGTGGGGACAGTCCGTCCTGACCTGCCCTGGCTTGGGCTTTCGCGGGGACAGTCCGTCCCTCCTGGCCTGCCCTGGCTTGGGCTTTCGCGGGGACAGTCCGTCCGTCCTGGCCTGCCCTGGCTTGGGCTTTCGCGGGGACAGTCCGTCCGTCCTGGCCTGCCCTGGCTTGGGCTTTCGTGGGGACAGTCCGTCCGTCCTGGCCTGCCCTGGCTTGGGCTTTCGTGGGGACAGTCCGTCCGTCCTGGCCTGCCCTGGCTTGGGCTTTCGCGGGGACAGTCCGTCCGTCCTGGCCTGCCCTGGCTTGGGCTTTCGTGGGGACAGTCCGTCCTGACCTGCCCTGGCTTGGGCTTTCGCGGGGACAGTCCGTCCCTCCTGGCCTGCCCTGGCTTGGGCTTTCGCGGGGACAGTCCGTCCGTCCTGGCCTGCCCTGGCTTGGGCTTTCGTGGGGACAGTCCGTCCGTCCTGGCCTGCCCTGGCTTGGGCTTTCGTGGGGACAGTCCGTCCTGACCTGCCCTGGCTTGGGCTTTCGCGGGGACAGTCCGTCCCTCCTGGCCTGCCCTGGCTTGGGCTTTCGTGGGGACAGTCCGTCCGTCCTGGCCTGCCCTGGCTTGGGCTTTCGCGGGGACAATCCTTCCGTCCTGGCCTGCCCTGGCTTGGGCTTTCGGGGGAATCGTCCTTCCTGGCTGTACCCCGTCCGGGTTTTCGAGGGAATCGTCCTTCCTGGCCTGCCCTGGCTTGGGCTTTCGAGGGAAATCGTCCTTCCTGGCTGTACCCCGACCGGGTTTTCGAGTGAATCGTCCTTCCTGGATCCTCTACTCTGAGTTCCTGTGTAGGTTTACTTCCTCTCTGGAGCCACCATATCCTTAACCGGGCAATAATCCCAGTAGAAGGTCTGCAGTGACGGAATCGCAACCCCGTATGCAAGCGGAGTAAGTAACGCTACACTGTTCTTAGGGAAGAACGGAACTTACTTTATTCATTCATATCAGCGTAGCCGTTCTACGCCGCTATCTTACTCTAGCGATGCTTAATCCTAATTTTCCTAATCCTAGTTTCCTTATGCCCTATGTCCTTATCATGAATACCCCCACCCTTATTTTAATGTGGCTTCTATGCCCACGCACTTTACGCGCGCATCCTAATTACTAACACTACTTAAACTACTAACCGCACAAGCTGTCCTAATCTATAAAGTGGGCGTGGCCTTCCTATCTAATCCTATGCTATAGTTCATCCTACTTCCGAATTCATCCTAGTTCTAGTCTTAATCCTAATTAGTTCATTTCTATTTTTAGACCTTGTTCATTTCTGTCGGCGACACCTGTTTTCAATTTTCAGCGCTTGGTTCTTTTTAAGCAGTTATCATTGAACGAAATGTGCGGAACGACGCAAAAATGCCCAAATTGTTGGCTTAATTCGGTCAAAGCGAAACGATTCCTCGTACACCCAGCTCGCACCCACTCAGGGTACAGCAGCCCGTCGTTTTGTTGGCAGTGTTTTTCGCGAGGGATGGTATTAGGAGCAATTATGTCGCACTGATTGGTGCGGTGCGTTGCTTTCAGTGTGGTTGTGTTGTTCATGTGATATGCCCGATTGGGTGGGAATTATTATGAGCATAACCCAGAAAGCAAAGAGGCTTAATTTATAAAAAAAATATTGCAACATCGCTTAATGAGTATTTGAAACGAAGGTGGCAATGTAATGAGTTAATGTCTGCAACAGTTATCTTTTGTCCGACATGCTATAGTTGCAAAAGTTAAATATTACTTAATGTTTCAAAAGCATTATCGGTCTGTATATCTCAATCGTAGGAGCACAAAATAAAAAGTTCCCAATAATATATGTTCATCATAATATTTTCTAAATTTCTAGTCTCACAATTTTGAAAAAAAAAATGATCAAAAAAGTGTCATCTAGTTTTATTTCTGTGTTCGTTTCAAAATTAAACAACAATTTATAAAAAGCGTAATCCTCTTGAAAATTTCTGAAAATTTGCACCATCTTCAAATATGCAAACAGTTGAAAAAAATATTTAAAACAAAGATTATTTAAATGTTATATCGAACACTTACATGCGCAGATAGCACATGCATGTACATTACAGACAAATACAATGCAGCGTGCAAAGTAAATTATGTAGAATAAATGAAATATTTCTTACAAGAATCCTGTGGCAACGGCCCAAGCAGCGCTGATTTAAACCCAACTGTGTTCACTGTGGTGAATGACATCGTGGCGAACTGTACGAATGTGTTGACTTCATATTTTACTGCAAAACGTGCATCATTGTGCTGGTTCATCTATCGGTGCGACTGAAATTAGTACTGCTGTGTGGATTACTACTATACACTCAAAAGGCTTCATATTTTGTGTTAAATTGCGCACCGAATTATATAATTTTCGACTGTATGGTAAGCCCTTCATTCTTTTTGTATTAATTTTCACAGAATTAGAAAGTTTGGATAGATTTTGTCTATATTTTTTGATAGTCTAGACTCTATAGTACGTTACTACTAATGTTATGGCTTATGGCTTTGGATGATATCCGCACACAAACATTAAATCCGTAACATGTATATGTGCAATCCATCTATGTCATAAAATAAACTCATCACGCTTTGCATGTGGCAATTGATTGCATGGCAATTCTAAGAAGTAGGCAAATGCAATACAATCAAATTAACAATTTGGTTCCACTGACACCATAGCATCTTTGATCGTAAATAATTTCCGCTAACATTCACCATGCCAATGTTACCTTTCACTTAGTGCATCATAAAACTAATCTTGGTTTTATAAATTTTTGATATCAAACCAGCAGAATGCTAAGTAAAGTTAGTTGCTGTAACAAATTGGTTTTATTGCTACTTGATTCGTCTAATCTGCCTGAAGACGTTTGGATTCAGCACCTGGGTCAAACGTCTAACGGTTGATGGCGCAATGAACGGGAAAAGAAATTGCGATGTCAGGAGCACTGACTTGTAAAATGTGGATCAATAGAGTTTTATAAAGCCTTTTCTATAGCCTTTCAAAATTCCGTGCTAAAAGAGGTGCATTGGGTTGTGAATAAACCACAGAATTGCACAGACTAGACAATGCTAGACATAAGAAATAGGTACATTTTCGTTTGTGCTGTAACAAATTAAAATCAATGCAAAATACTTTTTTCAATACATTTTATTTTAATTAGTTTTAATTTTTCTTTTCACCATAATTTGAACGACCACCAGCGTTCAAGTACCCGTCTTATGGCGGACTATTTTGTTCCAAAAATTAAGTGTAATCCTTATCCTACGCCAAAATCGATTAGTGCTCCTCCTGTGCCGTTTTTTCGCTTTTCCAAAGAAACCTAAAATCGGTCGAATCCTAGAACAATGGAAGGATTGTTTAGATTTTTCGGGATGTTCCTCATGATCGAGACTGAATGGCGGCGGCATTGAACAAACGCCGAGAAGGAAACATCAAGAGGAAGATGAACAGCAACAACAAAACCACTTCGCTGCAGACTTCACGTCGCGCACTGGAAAAACATGTGCACAGGATACACGTCGAGGTGCATAAATCCCTTCCACACATATCCTTGTCACTGCTCGGCCGGTCCCCGTTGCCCGACCCACACACTCTCACAGACGTATCTTCATCTTAGAAAATCTCATTCATCATCATCAGCAACGGCCGGGATCACGGCAAAGCACCATGCCCGATGCCCATCGCACATACATGACTGAGCATGAGTTTTCTGATGTGTGGTGCATGTGCATGTGCGTCCTCACGTATATGCCTACAGGATACGCGTAAGCCGCACCATACAGAACGAGGTGGAATAATTCCCGAAAAAAGAGAACTCCGCATCCGGAGTGAGCATACCTGCGTAGACGATGCGTTTTTGAGGCAGTGTGAAAAAAAGAGAAAACTACACATGAGCCATACATAAAAAATGGGCCAAAGCCGCTTAAGTTATTCCCAAACGCAAACTGAACTAATTTGGATATCTAAATTCAGCACCGCTCTTACGCACCGGAGTGAATTTTGGTTAATTCGCTACGGGCCAAGCTTGGAGAAAGGTTGAAACGGGAAACCATGCTGCCCTTTCGGGCCGAAGTTCGGTTGCTGATGCTGTTCAAGCTAGCGAATGAGGAGATGCTCGAAACGATGCCATCCGAGAGCTTAAGATGGAAAGGTACAATTGTTTGAAGAAGGAAGCCGGCGAGGGCGTGTTTCCTTGTTTTATAGCAGCTCAAGAAGGGAGCGAATAAAAAACCTTTCTCGATTGCTTCGAAAAGGGCGAAGCAGGAACAGGACATTTGAATTCACTGGAAGCTAAAAAACAATGCATTATTTAAAATCTCCGTCCCGTTTGAAAGACAACATGTGATCGCAATCGTACACGCGATTTAGATGACAAACACAATCGTTAGGAAAGTTTTCTACAAAAAAACACTGTTTATATTTTATTATTTGGTGCAGCACCGTAGTCGGTCAAGGTCTGTCTCTGCCGCAAATATGCTTAGTTAGCTGTATCTGTATATAAATCCAGCAAGCCTGTATAGACCAATATAACCACGACGTAAGTCGTTATGACAAAGATAAAATTAGAAGTCTTTTAAGGATCAATATCTAATACAATCAAATCAGAATGATGATTTTTCCGGTAAGGGAGAAAATATGATATCATTGAGATTAAATTTCATTTTAAAAAGGATCCCAGGATTTATAATCGATTAGACCTTGGGCCGGTCTGGTGGTACAGTCGTCAACTCGTACGACGTAACAACATGCCCGTCAAGGGTTCAAGTCCCGAATAAACCGTGCCCCCATACGTAGGATTGACTATTTCGCTATCGTAACAATAAGTCACTGAAAGCCAAGCTCACTTCACTAGTGGGTACAAAGGCAGGCCTTGCCCGACAACGGTTGCTGTGCCATTGAAGAAGAAGAAGAAGACCTAGAATATAAAGAATTTTAAACACTATGTAAGAAAATTTCATCTCATCATCCCACAGAAATGATTCCAATAAAACAACTTTTTTTATTGGGGAGGAACCTTAAAAAACTTCTTCATCGTAATCAACTACTCTCGATAGATTGCCTTTGCTGATGAATGGGTTAGTTAGTTAGTTAGTTAGTAATTGTTATACACAATATACAAGTACTAATGAATAACAATATCTGCATCTTTAAGGTTTTTATGTGTTTCATTGTGCTCTGTATTATACTGGTTTCACTTTATTTTCTTTAAAGTAGAGTATTTATTTGTATAAATCATCCTGAATCATCCGTTTGTTACATTATTCACTGCAACTGTTCTCCCGTCATGGGTTTAATATTTTAAAGAAGTAAGAATAAGTAATACGGTAAAATAATATTTAAAATAAAATAATTAGGATTACTTTTATTAGAGTATCAATAGCATTACTTAATAAGGCAGATTTAGCTGGGTTGGTTGTTACATTACACGTTTAACATAACACTACTGGCCGTTCATACACACAAACAAATATAGATATTTAGAAGAAGTAACACTTCACTTCAGTAACACAGTACTAAAATGAAGTAATAAAAAAGCAACCGCACATTCAAAAATGCCTTTTATTTTCTGTTCAAAAATAAATAACAACAAAATCAATATGATGAAATAATAAATCGTACCGGCTATTATATGAGCTGTTGCCTGTTTACAGAATATGCCTAGCATTCAATCATCAAAAGTGCGTGGTCGCTGACGATGGATTATGAGAGCTTTATTTAAAAAAAAACAAGCATCCGAGTTTATATTGGGTGTTACACAGTTAACGAGTAGTTAGTCCGTACGACACACCAAGCTTTATCGCACCATTCGCAAAAGCTTACCCACGAATGAGTTCGATTTGTGAGACCGCCCGTCTCCTCTAATATATACCCCCCTCTGATGCTGATTGCTTAATTTATTCCTGCTCACCCCGCCAAATAAAACGATCTTACTAATGCTTAGATTAATCGATTTGCAGCTTGGCAATCGGTCTCCGATGAAGATATCGAATTTTAATGATCGTCGTAGCTAAGTTTGGTTGTCGACGGTGCCAAACCCCAAACGCCGGCCGATAGTGCCCGTTAGTGCCGCTGCCATAAATCACATTGCTGATTTTTTTTTCTCGTGCTGTGCGACCGCGGGGCTGTTGCGTTGCGGATGCGGCGTAAATCTCCCATACAGCGTGGGACCATTTGATGCTAATCTACGTTTAATGATCGTATCGCTGAGAGCGGCGGAAATAAAGAGAGCGATAAAAGCTCGCCCAGACAAGCAAGTGGGAAAGCAGAAGAGGGGGGAGGTGGATGAAAGGAAAAGGCGAAAAAAACATTAACAACCATGTTTTCGATACCGATAAGATGGAGGCAAATGACACTTGCCCGCGACATTTGATGAGACAAAATTGGACGAGCGTTGGGATGAGCGAGCTGGATCAATTTATTTGCCCATGCATTTGTGTCTAACGAGCATGTTTACCTTTCTATAGGAATAGCATACACAGACAAATTTCACAATTGAAACGGTGTTTTGTTTTTGCTCAGACGTAGAAAATTGGGTTCAATTTAGAATACATTGAATGCCCTGTAATTGGAAAATATTATGAAGCATTATTCATTTAATTCTTGAATGATATCATCCCTATTTTGACATTAGTGTTGACATGCTCTAGCGGTGGCTTTAATAGGACATTGAACTCAAATAGCAAAAGAGTTAATTATAAAGAAATTATTGTTGTTGTTGTTTGTGTTGATTAGATCTCTTCAAAACGATAATACATTATTTTGCTTATCATATTTCCACATGTTTTATGATTAAAAAATGAACTACGGAATCAAACTTTGTTCTTATCGTTAAGACCAGCAAATTCCCTCAGAAAACTAAATATCATGCTCATATTATAGACAACTTAATCATAATAATTACATAAAAGGCTGCTTGGTTCACGATCACCCTTTCTTTTAATCTCCCTTCACTGCTGGCCAAGAGCACTTCATTTTTCTTACCCTCTCTTTTACAAACGTTTTAAACTGCTTCACTGAATGCCACCTCCCACCCAACAGGCATTGTGGGAGGAAAGTAATTCTCCCCCTCCCCCTCTCCTAAGCTCAAACCTGTTCCAGTCACTGCACCACTATTCCTTACCGCAGAAATATGTTTCCAGTGGTTACGATGTGTTCCCAGCATTTCGCTCGTTTAAGTCTTTCGTTCCTGTTGCACTGTTTAAGCCGATGTTTCGTGCGTGGTTTGCTTGTTCGGTTCCTAGCGCAACCTAGCGCATAAGCGAGCTTATTTGCCGCCATATTATTACGAACTTTGATATGACATTATGCCTATTCATCGTGATCACGTCGATAGTCCGCGATAGGGTCGCGCAATGTACCACCACACCGTCGTTGATCAGGTTCACATTTTCGGATCGATTTCAACGATCGACGGTATCTGCTGCAGCGGGTTGTCTCGGCGTTGACGTGTGGTGTAGCTGATGTTATCCTTGGAATGCTGTATGCTCGCCTGGCTCACGCTTTGATTTGTTTGGATTTTGCGTCTAAATTCCAATCATGTGCCACGCGATCGTGCGTCATGAGCACACGATCGTTGTTTGCTAGGTAACTATTAAACTCCAAGAAGATAAAATCGGAAGATGTCTTCAAAACTGATTTTACCGTGCAGCAAACAGGACAAATAGGTGCTTTTAGGACCCATTTAGTATGTTGGAAAAATGAGCAATTATCATGTTTTATGAATGCCGCCTTACATTCAAATCAAATGAAATCAACAGGTTTCGTTTGCATTGCTGTATCGTTTACATTGAGTTTCAAAAATAACCTTTGAATGTAAAATTCGTCGCTTGTCTGTCTCTAATTTTTATGTGCAACACAACTAATTCATCCTTTAGTTCATCTTTTTGGTACGGAAACATTAATGAATCTCAGTTCACATTCACCTATAATTTCACATCAGTCTTCTGATTATATTGATTTTTGTTTATACTGCTTTAACCTATCCAAAGATTAGTTCCATAGGTTTGATTAGTCGTTGGTATGATCGAGTAAAAGATTTAATAAAAATCCACCATTACAGGAATATCGCTTCTTACTTAATTGCCGCATATAGCGAGCAATGATTACATGCGATAGAATCAATCGGGTCGATCCTTAAATCTCTAATACTGATTGATTGAAACGTATTCCTTGTACTGCTTAGAATGATTTACTGGAATACTCATTCATTCCGCGTCGTATATGAATAAAAGAGTTTATTTTTCTTCCTAGCAAGTGTATTTATTCTCCATGCATCGAACTCCCCAAAGGACGTCTTTCAGGAATCAATTGTAACCTTAAATCTGGAAAAGCCGTCATGCTGTCCGGCAAAACCTCAGCGCATCTTTAACGGACATTTTTAAATTAATTGCTCTACAGAAATCGTTCCGTTGTGGTGCGTCGGTCATCTTCTACAGTAATCGAATAAAATGTCCTCCGAATGAACGCACAGGATATACACGTCACGACACAAACACACGAAAAAAACATCAACGAACAACATTATCGCCCAGCATGATCTTCGCTGACATGCAACTTCACACACTACCGGGATTTTGAGGCCGCCCGGACACATTCCGGGTCCGGGGATCATCAAACAGACCCGAAACCCGACCGACGGTGGAACCTTCGGCAAAGGCAAAATAATCTAAATCGTACACCTTTGAAAGCTAATAAGTTCCATCATTTATTACAAGTTACGATGCCATGCCGTCATTAATCACTGGACAGTGATGCTGCTGGCTAGTATTGATGATGTTTTGGTTGTTTCCTTCGGATGGACTTTTTTTTCCTTGATTTGGTAGATGCTTTGCATCGCCTCTTGTCCGTTGTTCCACACGGAAAGAGAAAAGTAAAAATCGTGAAGAACCATCAATATGACCGAACTGAAAGAGTCACCGATTTCGGACAGAATTATGCGCAAAGGGTGTTTAAAGTGTTGTTCTGCTTCTCTCTATATTTGTGTGTCATACGCTCCCTGTGCGGTATTATGTGGCAGAACTTCTCAACAATTCAGCTATAACACCCAAAGAGCTATAAATACTTAATTTTATGACAAAATTTATGTCTCTCCTGAAATTTTCTCTTATAACTGTATACATGAGTTCCAATAATTTCTTTGGAAATGTACATTTTCTTTTACCCCGAGTGTCAATACAAGACAAGACAATTTTTCTAAGATTTCTGTGAGGGTGACGAAGCAGTTTATGTCCTGCGTTTTTAATGTCCTGATGATTTTTTTTTCATTGTACATTGGTTATCTACAACTAAATACGAATTGACACGTATGATGATGCATTTTTTGTCGTTCCAAAAATTGTTCATGTGTGGTTGCAATGCTACAGATAAACAAGAAACATTTTTTCGACAGTATAAAACGTCTTTAAATGTGATTGTTTTAAACCGTGCTACTATAATTGCATAATTCATTAGTTCATAATATTGATATTCATACAGAAATGACACATTTACGCGCCTCAAATGTACTCTTTTGTAGGAACAGGCCTATCATGCCCAGCTCCAGTATCCTGCACAGTTTACGATTTCATAAACCCCACAACCAAGACCCACTTGCCTGCAGCCACTGTCAGACGGTGTTGTGATGTCTAGCTGTGAGTGTAATATAAATAAGAAACAGTATACCTCAATTAGCACGTACTATATGTGCAGTGTTGATGATGTCTCGCTCCCTGCGGACGGGGTAAAACACATGGTCTCCCAAACTCGTCAGCGGAGATTCGAGACACTTGGTTTGAGACGAGCACTTTTACGACCTTCATTCACGGGGAAATGTATCCGGTGACATTTTGACTTCGCCGGGAACAAGATGTGGTACAGCTCTGCTGAAAATGTATCATCAGCTATGAAGACAATTTATGAATTTATTCATCATTATTTTTATTTCAATCTTCTTGAAGTGCCAATGGAGTGCAATTGCTCTCTTGTAGTATAATACATTTAATGTAGATACATTGTTATATTTAGAGTAGCTTATTGTAGTAGCTGTAGTTATTACTTCTTACTTGATTCAGTAGAAAGGAGCATTTGTACAAGCCAAATTTCTTATATTGCTTACACTCAGTGTATGCAACGCGTCGTTAAAGAATCAGCATTTGCGGTTTGCTAATCAACACGTCTATTACAGGATAGATGGGTTGAACAACTAGCAGGACTTTTGTATTGTTTCGTTATCTTGCTTACTGTCTGGGGAAAAAAGTAACGAAGTAAACAGCAAAGGACATACAGCATCACTTACCAATGATTGTACACAGTATTGTGCACGAAACCTGGTCGTTTTGCTGCTGGATAGGGGTTGCCTCATGCAAACCCCTGCCTTACAGCGATGGCGACAACAACACACTCACCGCCATAACGACACTACTACACCAACGACCAACCATCGCACCATCAGCAGCAGGCCGTGCTTGTCAATTAAATTAATACACCATGTTAACAACAAGCCTTCTCGAGATGTACGGGGCTAGGCACCGCAACAAAGTGGGTGAAAGATCCGCCGCTCTCGTGTCACAGCAGCTTGCCCTCGTAACCTGCAACATCAAACCATTCGTCATCGCGCAAAGATTCGCGCAGGCTGCCCCCGCAGTGGCCAGCACTGTGCGTAATGTTGTTCGTATCGAAAATATAATTTGTCAAAATGACCCGAAGTGATTTGTAAACATTGTTTCGATATTATTTTTCCCTCCCATACTGGTGCCATACTCATACTCGTTTTTTTTAGTTGTTGTTGCTTTCCTTTCGTTGCGAATCCCGCGTGGAACGTGATACGAAGTAACCAATTGGTGGTCGGACAGCCCGGGGTTGGGTCATCCATACACCACCCACCCATCCTTCCCCTTTACCACTTACTGACACTGTGTATTCGTTGTTTGGTCCTTCAGTTGAATGTTGTCACACCAGCGCAGTGGACAGGGTAGAAAAAGGTATGCCCGGGGGCGAGATGACGGTAGGCTCAATTGCAACTCATCCACATCTCGGTGGTGCCCGGATGGAAGAGATGGAACCACAGTCCATATAGTTAGGCGGGGAACAATGTTTACGTCGGTGTCGGATTACACACACCAATGTCACCGTTGCGTGACGTCAGACCATTACATACGAGCTGTGATTGTCACTGCACTCACAAGTGTGCATTAGGGCGTGTGAGTGCTCGGTGCTATGAGAAGCAAGGAGAGAGCAGGGAAGGGGTTAGCTTCTCGTAGAGTGGTTGATGAAAATACACTTACTGAATTGTAGGCGAGAGATTTCACGAACACTTATGATTTTTATTTGAATAGCAGTAATTATACAATTAATGAGACTTTCATTGTATTACGGAGACATAAGGATGCATATTGTACGGAGAAGTAAGGATGCATATTGTTGGATTCAAGAATTAAAACATGTTTTAAAAGATTGCAATAAGATCGAGTGAACGAAATTTATTCTATTTATCCTAGTTTGAAATGCTGTATCAGGTGGACTATTAATGATCGTTGGCTAAACTAATATTATTAACAATTAAGTTGAAGCATTGTATAAAAATTTGCATTAAAAATTAATTAGGAATTAATTTAATTTGTGATTAAGAATTGTTGCTGGAAGCTTAAATGAGTCCAATAGCGTACCAGCTATATACCATTCACTTACCGCTCAACTTGACCTACAGCATAAGTTCCGAGCTATAGAGCCAATTTTTTACATCAAAACATGGACAAACTTGCCAAAACTAAATATGCCAACACTTAATTACGATGAAGCTGTTTGAAAATCATGAATGATTGTAGCTCATTAAACTTAATATTTAATTCATCACAGTATCGTAACTAATTAGAATGTTCGCAGTAATTTGCTTGCTGATTGCAGCATTTACAAAAAAACGCTTGCCAAACATCGCTCGATGCGCGACAGCACGTAATAAAACACAACATTTCGTTCCACGAGTTTTTCCAATTCCTCGTGTACCAATTTCGCATCTCGTAAATAAATCGTTTACCTCGCAGCCGAGATGAAGATCTTCTGCGGGCGACGATGTGATTGCGGTGCCATGATTAGTTTGCCAGTCGGCTCGAAAACGAAATGAAATCTTTTGGTCGGCTCTTACAGAAGAGTTTTCTGAGGCTCCCCCAGGCCACCACGTCGCCTAACCCGCCCCCGGCTAACATCTTCCACCAAATGCGGCGCAAAACTCTAGACTGCTCGACGCTGCTAGAGCAACGAGCCGTTTCCGACGATCGACAGTCGAAAGTGTGGCCGATAGACACGGCAACATTAACAGAAAAAAGTGAAGAAGCAAACCATCGTTCTACAAACGATTGGACTGAGTGATCTATCTTATGGTTCAGATCTTCGTTTATCTTCACACCATTTCCGACACCTCGACTGCGTAACCACTTCCCTCCTTCTCTGCGCTACCAGTTCACCAGGACGCTGCTTATGGTCGTTTTACGCATAAGTAAACACTTTTTTTTCTCTCTGCCCCTTGCACATCATAAACCCTTGTCCGACTTTGCAGCCTCGTCAGCAAACGCATAATTCATGTTCGGGTTTTACATTCCCGCAGCTCCCTGTGGCCTCTCCTCTTTAACACACCAACAATTGCCGGCCCAAAAGTATTACCAAAACGGAAAAAATGGAAATCGAAAAATCTTCATCGTCACTGTCATCTTCGGCATTCGACAGAGTGATCAGCTTGAGGAATGGGGGGAAAAGAGGAGTACACCCAGCGCTGACCGGCAAGATTCTTTGCTGTGGAACAAAAAAAAACTACACAACTCACACCAGCCTTTTGAACGACGTCACAGTCAGCACAAGAAGCCCCACAAAAAGGTGAAGAAGGTGAGGCATCTCGGGACTGGCGAAACAACACCTCACTTTTACAACCCTCCAACAGCAGCACCAGCGCCACCACCAATACCTTCGCTCCCGCACACCCTAACGACGAGTCTGAGCAAAGGAACTGAAACGGTGTTGTCGCCCGGCCGTTTCTCGACCCGGCCAAGCGGCGTTCTAAAGCTCGTCCCGCGCAAGCTCCGTTGAGACGATCAATCCGACTCAAATGACTCTTTTTATGACGAGCACATGATGCTCTTGGTACTGGCGATCGTAAAATAAATCGTCCGTGTTCCAATACGAATCCTTCCTTCATGGTAGCGCGCAGTCGAGACACCGTGGAGGATGACTTTCGGGAATGGGAGTTTGCGCTCTCCAGTGCGTACTTTTACCCATCATTTTGCTCTAGGAACATCTTCTCGCTTGACCTCGGCACTTGATCTCCACGCCGTGGATCATATGCCCGAGTGGTTACGAGGGAATGTGGAAGAGAAGCGGTACAAGAACTGTACCTCCGCCGAAGATCTTCATCTTCGCGGCACGTCCCAAAATGCTTTCCGCCCTTTTGGGCCCCGTTTCGCTGCGGGGTTTTACGTCGGAATTTTACCTAAAGTGTTATTAATTACGATGATTGAGAATTATTTGTGATTTATCTCGCGACTAAACCGGCGCTGCTTGGGAAGGTGGTGTCGTGATTCCACACACTTCGTCACAACAAGGAAGAGTTCAGATAGTTTGAACATTCACACGGGGCTCTTACTTTTCTGATAATCGGTAGCTTGGTACGAATGGAATGTGCTAACAGTTTGTTTTGTTAATTATGTGTTGGGATCCTTTAATATTTAATTTAAGAAAGTTTTATATCGATAGTTAAACACCGGTAATTTCTAAGACTTTTTTTCTGTACGTGACTTATCAAACTAAACCCACACATCTCCACGTGGTTGGTTATTGCAAAGCTTCGGGGAAGATCAACCGCACGATGATCTTTCCGCAATGCATCTGAACAGTGCAGCAGCGCGCAACGCACGTACACAATCGCACCGCACAGCATCACGTATCTTCCCTGAAGTAGCATTTTGCCATGGGGAAGTCCTTTGTTTCCTCGGCTCAAAGATTCAATTGTTTGCTGCTTACCGGCGCGGGCTCACATTTTTCATCTTCAAGTTGCTCCGTTTCGGGTTGCTTAAATAACCCATAAAATCCTAATGAGGTGCCGCCGCAGGCAGACCTCACGTGTGTGCCCGTTGTCCAGCCGCATGTGGGAGGTTCGGTAGCTCGTCGTCTTTCCTGCCGGCTTTCAGTCGTTCGCTCCGATCCGATGCCCTCGTCGTCATTAGCGCGGTGTGATTACCGTAATCCATGAATGGGACGTTGAAGGATGATTTTCTAATGTGGGTTTATGGATTATTGTAATTTATTTTTATCTCAACATACGCTTCCCGTGTATGGCATCGGTTGGCTTCGCAAAAAGTGCGCATGGGTGGATTTTCTTGAGAAGTGGTTCTGAGCGATTTAGCGCGCACACGGGAGACGGAACCTGGACGAACGAAGGGCATTTGCGAAATGAATAGAAAGCTTAAAAAAGGTTTTTGAGTTTTGCTTTGGATTAACATCACTTTTTAGAGAAAATTTGCGATGGAAGAGTGAAAAACCTGATACCAAAGTTTAAATTTCTGCGAAAATGCGAAAATGCGATTCTGGACCTGAAAAATCTGTCCAACTAAATGAAGAAAATTGACAGCAAACTACTCCAAATTAATAGACATGGTTTGTGTATGCTGTCAAAACCAAAATAAATATGAATATGTGGTCAAAATCAATGTCTAAAATAAGAAACACAAATTTTCCATCGACTTTGACAATATCACATTATTTTGTTTCTTACCGCCCTTTTTCAAATTCCACACGAGACACAACATCAAACTACCAAAGGGAGCACCGAACGACTGATTGCTATCCAGGCAGAAGATGTCCCGTTTCAATCATTCGTTGCTTCGCACCATGCATCTATTGTTCAAAACGCATCGAAGATTACAAAAATCGCATCAATTAAATTGATTTAGCTAATTAAGTACTTTGGAAAGATCGTGGCGGATGGCTCATCGGCGGTTTCCTGCTGCCAGCCACCAGCAACACAACCAACCAAACACAAAACACTATTCTACCACTGTTGCATCGACTGCTGCAGCAGTTAGGCGTATACCGTGCGCGTTCAACGGCACGGAAGAAATTGGTAGAGGCGTCGGCCGCACTCGAGACCACATTGCAACCGCAACGCAATCAATTATGGCTTCCTTTCATTATCTAGCTGTCCATCACGGCTTTCCGCCAGCATATTAAAGCCTACACGAAGATATCAAAGCTAAGCGTGATCATACCGCCGTGACTACCCGGAAGAGTCTTCGAGAGGGCAAAGAGCTACGGTGTGCATTAGGGTCATTTGTTTGTCAAGCATAAGGACAGTGACAACGTATTCCTACTCTTTCTCCAAGAAAAATAAAACCATGGATAGCTAGATAGGGCTTTCTAAATTAAGTTTATTTCCAGCACGTATGATGACGATAAAGTCCACGAAAAATATCAGCCAATTGAAGAAGTACCACGCTAATGCACTGTGATTGCTAATATGTCTGCGTGCTGCTAAACACAAATTGAGCTACATTTTTCTTTAATTAATGCTATCATGGGGATAATGGAAGTTTTTTTTTCAAGAATCCATTGCCATATAGTATCGAACGAATCTACAGGTTGCTCTTGTGCCAGTTCACGTGCGATTCCAAATAACAATAGCCCAAAAAACCTTCTTTTCAACCTGTTCGTTTAGGGAACGGTGCTATGGGGAAGATTATTTGACCTTTGCCTTGAGACCTTCTTCGATGGCACCTCTCTTCAACACACGCAAGGTGGGCTTTCGAAGAATAGGTGCAATTTTCTTCGCCGAATGAAAATGCAACGGAGATCAAACAAATGTTGATCCCACCTTGAGTGTGATTGCTGCTGCCGGGAACGAACCGCCAGTTGGCCGACCGTAAACGATTCGTATGCACTTCCGATAAGCTGCCGTGTAATTGGCCATCGATTTGGCCATTCCATATGGTAGACAGGCGGCGGCTTAGTGGAAAATCATGTAAGAAATTAAATTAGAGCAGCTATCCGGCTGCTGCTACTGCTGCTGGATCGAGAAAGCAGCTAATAATTATGGGCTTGTCCACAGAAACTTCCATTGTTTTGACACCGTTTGGCATCGAAAAAAACACCCTTCGTAGATCGGAACGATGGGACCACGATGAACGGAAGCTCTCGATGTTTGTCTCAAACATCCAGAAAGAAAAATAATAATCACATGGATACACGTACAAAACAGTATTTCGTTTTCAATTTTGATTCATTTTCATTTTATAATTGATAGGTTTGCTGTTGGCAACATGGAAATACTAATTACTATCAAAATTGCCCTACAATTTTTAATTATAACAGCATCAGGTAAAGCTGGGTGTGTTGCCAAGGTAGTAAATTTGATAAGTTGTCCGTTTTTGACTTTAAAATCTACAAGATCGGGTCGGCATAGGGTCCAGTCTACACCCAGCATGAGATTGAAAACTATATAAATCTAGCATGCATGACAGCAACCAGTGAATTTATTTAAAAGTAATAAATTCTAACAAAAAACCAAGTAACGTCCAGCATCCTATTGCATAAAAAATCTTCTCTGCGGTCCCACACAATCCACACCGGCAGAGGTCAACATCATCAACACCAACATGGCGAAAAGGGAAAAGCCATGGCACATATCACCGCATTCTGCGCGAGCGGCTGTCCACGCGGACAAGAAATAGTCAATCAAAGCACAAGCGTAAGCAAAACATGCACCATCGCGATCGTTGGACATGTCCGAGAAGGAAAAGGAGGGGGAAAAATGGCAACGCCGGCATGAAGGTGAAAAAAAGCTGCCACCACCATGAAAAAGTAATTTTCTCTCAATCAACATCACAAATTAAAATGAGAAATACCATTAATTTTGTCACGCTTAAATAAACTAATAAGTCTGTCCCGCTGGAGGTATCCAGACGGAGAAAAGCACGACTGGAATCGCTAAGAAGCGGGATGTGAGGAATGATGATAAAATGTCAGCCCGTCTCGAAACATATCCCCCTCAGTACACGTTCATTGGAAGCGAGGCCTTCACAAATTGTTTATGACATTTTATGATGTGTCGCAAACTTTACATACGATGAAATTTTACAATCAAAATCACGTTGATTGCAATGAGCTTTATTCAATTGATATTTTATGTGAAGAAATGCTTTCGCGATGAGGATACGTTTCAGACAGGCTTTGGTACAAGTCATATTGGATGAATATTAATTATTTATTGTACATGGCGAAACTGAACCTAACAGAGTTTTAATTAAATTCCAACCCTCGGTTTGCAATGCAATGTAACAAAGTAAGTATGTAGAACAAAAAATAAACACACTCATTTTAATTACGTTCCGAAACTTGGCGAAAGAATGTACAAACGTCAGTATGAGTCATTAATAAAAATGAATTGCTTTCCATGAAAAATGATCTGCAAATTGATCAAATGCTGATGACTGCAAGCCGTATGCATAGGAGCAAGAAACGAATGATGCATAAAATGTTGCACCAGACAGGGATGCAACTTTAGCATCTGTGAAGCAGGATGCAATTTTAGCATGTGTGCCGGGATGGTTTAGGCGTGCGTTGCCTTTGAACTGTTTTCTTTAATCTAGTCTCTTCAACTAATTACGTGCAATCTACCGTGCGGCATCTTGTATACGCTTCACAGGTACGATCTTCCACAAGGCGATGGTAAAGATGGCGTGCTTGGTTACGAGACTGGGGAGCCAAAGCAATAGCAAAACCCGTAAAACTGGCTGTTTTTTTTTTTTTGTCGTGCCATTTCGTACCAAAACTATCCCGTTTCTTCGCCTGTACGGCCAGTACGGTCTCTTCGGACACTCTCATACGCTAGGCCTCCGACGTATTCCACTTTTGATAGGTTACGGTTTGAGAATGTCCAATCATGGAGACGTATCCCAAGTCAGACCAAAGCGAACGAAGCAGCCACAACCCACAAACACACACTCCCGGTGCGGCTCTCCAAACTCCAACAAAACCAGTTCGGAAAGGGCGGGGAGAGCGCAACGAAATGCCGGAATGATTGTGCGACGTGGAAAACCGATTTCTGCACCGGCTACGTAGGCCTCTATGTTACTGGTGTAGGGCACGATAAGAGCAGAAAGCAAAGGGTAACACACATGCTGCTGCCCGCTCTTCCCCTTCCCAGCTGCTCCGAGTGGCACGACGCCATCCACGACGCCATGCAGCGGTGCTATGGTGAACAAATCAAACATCGGACGCGAAGCGCTTTGATGGTTTATGTTGGGCCTGTTTTATACGGTGTGTAATATTGATTAAATAATGATTACACGTGAAATAATTATTGGAAATGACTTGTCGCTTTTTCTTCGACGTGACTCAAGCCCCGATTCATTTATCGAACCGTGCAACTTCCCTCCGTGCCCTGCTCCGTCGCGTCTTTCTCTCACCCTTTCCATCTCTAGTTAGCCGCACTCGTGAGAGGGTAGTTGATCGTCGCTGGCCGTACACGGACGTTTTCTTCCATTTCTTCCAAGATCATTTCTTAATTTTCACGTTCGTCAGAAAACTCCCCTTTCTGACACCTCTTCCTCTATTCGAATGCTCTGCACCGAAAGGACCATGAAAAGGCCGTATGTAAGTCGGGGCTGGGTCTGGACTGCTCCGAATGAAATCACGGTCCAGCGTTCAACTATCCGCCCGGATTCTTCATTTGCTGATGGTCGTGGTCAGTATCTTGTACATTTTGCCATGCCGCGTCATCATTACCGGTATCATGCAGACTGCGAGCTGAGTTTGGGGTGAATCGAAATGCTGTTACACGTTTCTGCAGGGCTGTTTCAATCCTTGTGAACATGCATTAATCTCCCACGAGTAGCAGTATGTTTGCTTTCGCGGGTTAATTTTTATCTCCTTTAAACATTTTCATACAAAACACTTAAAAAACAAGTACCTGTACCACATTTGTCCTTTGTCAAATGATAATCATCATCATTTAAAAGCTTCTCAAAAACTATGCTTAAGTTTAAAATATGTTCACGTTCGCAAACGATTACATCGTTTCGTAATTCCGACTGTCGAACCAAAATGCAGTTCTCATCCTGTGACGGCAAAGTCAAATAAAAATTACGTTGGATCTTATTATTTTTAGATTATCACCCATCCAACACGCCCTGGCGGCAGCGTTTTTGACAGCATCCTCCTAGGCTCGCTGCGTCCGCCTACCCCGTCTTGATGAATAAGTGCTGACTCATCGTCTAAATCTTACAATCGGTTCATAGCGGTTCGTCAGCCCCGTCATCAAAGCTATCTCGGCGTGAGTCCCGGGCGGCCGATTGTAACTAGGGCGCGAACGATCACACCTTCCCGTTCCTGCTTTGATGATCTGGGAATGGTCAATTCCTGAGAGTTAAAGCTCGAGACACCGTTTAATGCACAGAGTCGAGTACAGAGCGGGTGGTTTAGGGTTTTAATTATACGATCAATTGGAATTTCCCACTACGTATGTGAGATACATCTTGTACAAGGTATGCTACCACCTTTTTTATCCACAAATAGGCAGTATTTTTCTTGGATTATAATATCATGATATATTTTCAATCACTTGAATGTAAAAAGTATTTTATGTTTGAATAAGCTGTCACCAATTTTATTTCGTTGTATTTACCACACCCGAAAGAGCTACTCTCATAACTACGAGCATTTAATGTCACCGCAACAACACATCAACCGGAACACTGCACCTGTGCAAATACAGAAACATAATGCATGATCATTCTTTCCCTCTTACACACGCTGTCAATTCATTCCATTAAGAGTGCCGAAGAGATTTTATCTAACACGTCGCTCACATGCTGCAGATTCTCGACATTCAACAGTTTGGACGCACTATTCTTCGTCCGTTTGTAGGATGACGCAGTCGGTATAAGCATGAAATCTTCATTCATCAATACGAAAAACCATGAAATGGTTCAGTACAATATTATATTATTTGTACATTTTGAAAATATCTTAAAAATTATTTATCTTAAACGGAAAATGTATTTTTACATTATTAATAAATTTTTACTTAGTAGCGAATGTACTATAAGTATCCTAATCAAAAGGCTAAAACACAATAAAATTCCTTTTCCAAAACCATATGGAAGCAGAAAATCGTTTTGAGAAGGTTTCATTCAAAACCTAATTAGCATGCGCCCCGATACCATTCTTCCGGTTAATGCACCGGAAGTGAAGGGTCAGCATCAATGCGTTGCACCGGACTGGTTTACCGCCCTACTGTCTAACTTATGCCGCGTCGTGCGTTATCGAACCTTGCTCGATTATCATGAATGTCAAATTCTTTCGCCTAAATGGTAAAGTGAAAGATTTTCGGCAATAGAGAGTTTGTTTTGTCTTTTAAGGTATGTTTTCGTTTACGTTTGGATTTACCTTAAAACGTACCTAAGCCTCAGCAAGTTCACTGTAGCGTCAAATTTTATTTTCCAACCACGACTGTATGCTTTTTTTCATAACCTCTTTCGCAGTACGTGTACCGTACTTCCGTTTCGGAAGCATCACATCACTCAAACGACCTCTACCGAATTTGCTGTAATGGAACGTGCTTGGACGAGAGATCGAGTTGGGGTTTTAATTAACGTTCACACAAATAACAGTTCTACCGCTTTTGTGTCCCACTCAGTTGCAAATCAGATGCTAATTAAACAGCATTACCGAGTGGCATGACGCTTAGTGTTTTTGTTGTTGCATTTTTTTTGTACGCTGCAGGGTAGCTTTTGTACCATTTTTATACCACTGCTTTGTTTTGCTTTCCGGAAAACCAATGCAATTTTGTGTGATAATCGCCGGATGGAAATTATACAACATACAGTTCCAATTATGATACATGCGATAGAGTCGACGGCAAATTTACCCTATACATTCTTTCGCTGGAGTATCCTAAGCAGAATCAATTGGTGGTGGATAGTGTTGGCAGTGTAGATAACATAGAGTACTAATAGCATCATTTAAAGAAATGTATTGATGGGTGAGATAAAATGATTATACTCAATTTAAGACCACTTAGTTCCATGCGCGTTTAGCGTGTGTCAAGATTAGCAGAATAATTCAGTTTGAGCAGCAGGCAGAACACAATATTTATATTTCAGAAGCAACACAACTTGATCGACACATTCATAGACATTAGATGGTAAGATTTCATATATTTGTTTTTGTAATACTTAAAATACAATAATTTTAATACACAGAATATACTCCGGAGGTGCAGCATTAGCTAACGGTATCATCAAAAATTTCAATACTTCCGGTCGTTACCTTTACATCACCATTTGTCTGTACCCGCGCAACACGCAACTGAATATTTTGTCACAAGCCTATACCGTCCAGCCACCTTGCGGAGCATCCAAGCGCAACGGCTAGGGTAAAAAAACTCATCCACCCATCGGAACTGAAGCATAGGAGTCTCGCACAACCGGAACACCGGAATTACCATCAAACGCGACCACCGAAATCCATCCCGCGGAGGGAAAACATGTAGAGTCGAATGTGACCGTGTGCGGAATGCATTTCGAGTACTGATGTGATCAGTTGTCCCGAAATCCGGTCGTCTCCCTCCATCCACACACACACACAAACACACACACACACACACACACACACACACACACACACACACACACACACACACCACACACACACACACACACACACACACACACACACACACACCACACACACACACACACACACACACACACACACAACACACACACACACACACACACACACACACACACACACACACACACACACACACACACACACACACACACACACACACACACACACACACACACACACACACACACACACACACACACACACACACACACACACACACGCACGCATAAACAGGTTGATAGAGCTGGTCATTTGCATTGGATCAGAACATTTGAGAAAAGGGGTGGTATATACTGCAATTTTCACACAAAACACCATAACGGTTCTCTTTTCAGAATGCGTCATCAGTCAGAAGAATTAGCAAGAGAAATGTGTATGTATTACAGGTTTGTCTGTAGATTTAAGATAGCTTGTTTGGAAGTATTTGGCGTGCTGGCTATGTGTGCTCACATAGACTTTAAAATAAACGTATTACATAAAAGGTTTAATCTACAGTTTAAAGAAGAAAAAACATTATTCAATAACACAACTAAAACTGTGAAGCATCGTCCATAAGATCGAAATATGCAAACCCATTTTGTTTTATACGAAGCTTACAATATTTTTTCAAATTGAATGAGTTTAAGTAGAGTCATCGTACGGTTTCATTCGTTTAACACACGCGAATTACCATTCGATATTGTATAATGAATAATACCAATTATGCAATTGATTTATTATATATAACATATTTTCCTACTCGCACAGCTAGAGATAAAATTTATGCATTGATATGATGATTGAATGATGAACTAAATATATATTTTTCACACCAAAATAGTCATAATTCAACTTCAAAAATGTAGCTAGAATTACTCTCAATACAACCTCTGTACAAAATTATATTGTTAAACGCAACCTTAGAAACTAAACCATTCCATAATGACACCCTCCCGTGACGCACTATTTCCATGACGCTTGCTAATGTCACCCCAAAATTGGATCCCTGCAAGAAGGTAACCGCCCCAAACAAACTCAACGCACATGTACAGATTTAGAACGGAACTGTTGCGGTGATCGCGCAAGTCATACGCCGGTCACACTCCGCTAATGTTTCCGCAACACGGAACCGGAAGGTTCCATCAGTTAAATGCCCATTTACGAAGACACCGACAGCCGGGTCGGGCACGGCGGCGGCACCCACGCTCTCGGTGCTGTGGGATCTTCGTGTCCAATGGGTATGTGTGCTCGGCGCGGCGCGTTCCATTCGCGGTAAATGAGAAAGAAAAAAGAAAAATTACCCATGATGAAATGAAAATTTTGTCCACCCAAGCCCTAGGCATGGCACACAAACACACACCTGACGTGGGCGACCAGTAATTGAACTGAAAGTCTCGCCTGGCTTCAAAGCAGAACCATCCGAAATTAGCATCACCGGTTGCGGACCGCGGTGCGTTAACTAAAATTACTGGAACACCAATACAGACACCGATGAGGCGTGGAATGGAAGGTGCCGTAACTTATGCCCCGGGCAAAAAGGATACACAGCTTTCCATCAGGTGCCAAACAACATTTTCCTACGGCTAGGTGGATGAATATGGTTCTACGATTGGTCACAAAGCGTGGCAGAATCGGATCGAAAGTAATCAGCAGTAAAAGCTTTTCTGCGATGGAAACGTGCCGTGCACACGTAAGGTGATTGATACGTTCGAAATGATGTTCATTTTTATGGCCAGGCCAGACCATTGGGCCGGTTGATTGAAATTGCTGTTTCCATATCGGAAAGGTGTAGCTACAATCTCATTTACAAAATAGATATTTTGAATTCCACCGACCGATTGCACCCGAGCTTGAAAGGTGTGACTGTTTGCTGGTTGTTTTGTAACATGTTCATGTAACATAATATTGCTAATTGATTTTAAGTCCAAGGCACGAATATCACTGGAAAACAAAGTACGTATAAAATGAAGTTCAAATTACATTCAATCGCAACGCATCCTGTCTAATGACTAAGTGCATCATTGCATCAGCCAAATCAATCAGTTGATGCTGCAACAGTATCTCGATAAATTTGGAAGCACTTTAAAAATATCATTTCTGCCGCGTTGCGCGGAGTCGCGATACAAAAAGGGTCACATACATACTTATCCATACCATTTCACCCAAGCTTCAAAACACGGTTAATTCGCTCAAATGAAACAATGGGATGTGATTGTAAAAAAGGTGGTACGAAAGGCATTGGTTCGGGTTCAGGTCAATCCCGTTTGGGTATAAATACTATACGAGCCATTTTTTCTCACTTTCCCGATCTAGCTATTTGTTGTGTGTCCTCCTATCGGTGTGTTTGGTCTTATATTGAGTTTTTTTTTTTCGAAGAGTGTTTTTGTTTTCTTCCAACCCCGATTGCTCCCATTGGATGCACGGTAAAAGGGAAGATAGACCAAATTAACGACGGACGCAGTACGACATACCGCCGAGCATTGTCTTGTAATCCAATTTCGATTAATTTAGCGAGCCAAATCTGTGACACTTTCGCCCTGGTAAGGCAATATTAAGTTTGTTAAAAAGCAAAGTAACAACCGTTGATCGGAACCTTTATAGGGTAGTGTGTTTTTTATTGTATGCCGCTCATGATTGTCTCATCCGGTGAGGGGCATAGTTTGTAGAAATTTCGTCCAATTAATCAAGCGCACCCAGCCATATATACAGCAATGTGTCAATTTTGAAGGGTTAAGGCTGCCGTTAAAATCGCTCGTTTGGTGAACGGAACAGTTCAGAGGTTCGAAGAACTTAAAGGCATCGAAGGCACTCATGCCATCATTAGCCGTGTCATCTGAAACACATTGTAAATAAACTTATTAAATCAATCAAATTTAGAAGTCAATTGTTTTCCTCAAATTTCGTGTGTCGATGTTGAGACAAGCATTACCTATACGTGCTGTTTGTAGCAAGAAGGAAGTTGGTTGGGCTAGTACCCGTGGGAATTTTACTCCACCCCTAACAAATGGTGCCCCCCTCCAGCAACAGTAAAGCACTTTTTGGACAAAACAACGTTAGAACGGACAGCTCGCTCGTGAGTACATATTTCGCTTCGGGATATCGATAAGCAAATACATTATGCATGCATCTTGATAAAGCCCGAAATGCTCGTTCCGACTACTGTACGACAGGAAAGGTAGCGAAAAAAGAAAAGAAAAAGAAGAAGAAGGTGAAATAAAAAATGCATTGCTGGTAGTCACAGAAGCCCGGAAGCATTAGGCAATCCGGAACCAAAGCGTACGCGTGTTTACCTTTGGGGTATAGCTTTTACCCCTTAGCAATTTCATGGCGTGTGAATTGTTTGTACATACTTGCTTATTGTGTCCTTTTGTCGGCTTCATGGACACAATTCCGAAGCTGCTACACATTTGTGGTGCGAGGGTCAGTTGAAGAAAAAAAAAACACACACACACAAATGAAATCGACCGTGTGCAACCGTATTGTAGCATTCAAGCCCTTGCAAGACCGCATCAGCGAGCACGCTACTTTAAATATCGTTCATAATAATCGTCCGGAACGTTGAGCAGGGGAATGTTAGAGAATACTTTCAAACCCATTCTAAATACTGCAACAAGTTATTAACCATATCGACGTAAAGTCATAACGATCGCAAGCAATTGAGCCGTCGTTTTGTAGCACCCTAGCGAGAGATCCATCAATTCCAACAGGAACAATAACAAAAATGGTGCACTTTCGTATTTAGTGTCAAAGAAATGAAGGGGTACAACAGTGATGCAGTTTTGCTGCAATGGGAAAAGGATTAAAATCATCCCTGATTAAGATATCGATATCGTGCTACAAATCTAGAAAGAGATTAAATATATTCATAACAAACATTCATAAGCTGTATGTGTGTGTGCATGTTTTTTTTCGATTTCAAAAGGGTGAGATATTACTTAACCTGAAGATATATCACGGCTTGCATTTTTTAATATTTTCTTTTGTAAATTATACGAGCCTTCCGAATTCTTTACTGTTTCATGGTTGCTTGAGTTTTTCTTCCCACAGCGTGAAACATTTTTAGCGATAATTATATTTCAGATTGGTGGGATTTATCGGATCAATTAAGCTACCGACCTTCTTACCAAGGGCAATAAAGGAATGTTTATGATTTTAACAGTACCATGAGGACGCTTGAAAAGCAGCGGAATAGGGTGTGAGAATGCTTACGAATACTAGATAGCGACGAGATCTCTTTCCCGTACGATCGGAAATTAAAGTAATGTGATACGCCATCCATAGAGAGAGGGGGCATTGATGAGCGATCCTCGGTAAAAAAGAAAGCGGCATTGTATCAATCCAGTCAACCACAAACGTGAGAAAATGATGCAATGGAACTTGAAACCAGGAAGGATATCATCTATTTTTATGATCATATATAACTGAGGAAACAAAATGTAATACCTCACATTTAATACCTCACATCATAAGACAACTAGTGACTGATTTTAGCAACAATATATACTTTGGTGTTCTGAAGTATTTATAAGTATCTTTAATGATTGATTTAATTATTTAGATGTTTACAGTAGTCTCGAAGGAAACCCTAATTTAATCCAATATTCTAAAGTAATGGCTTAAAATAGCTAATATTGCTAAAGAAGTCTAATTAATAACTCGCCTATTGCCGTACTCACCCACCCATTAAACTCGTTTTGATTAAAATCTGATCGTAATCGTATCAGCATGCTCTCGGCACAACAAAGCACCACTAATTAAACACTTCAATTATGCAACCAACAACAACACAACCTCCGACAATCTGGAATGACTTTTGATTCCACCAGTTACTACCACCGGCTATCCCTTGTGCTAGTGATGCATTAAACAGCAGAGCGCTCCTGGTTGCACATATTGTCCTTCCTTGTAGCCCGTCCAAATAATACCTTGAAAATCAATCCGCTCGTTAGACGCCCGTGCGCCCGTGCGCTGCAGCAGATGGTTGGAAAATTAACTTTTCGGGATTGTTTCGGCGAACTTCATTATTAGATCGACCCAAATGAGGCGGGCACACTGTGCAATCCGGTGGCAAATTACAGTTTTTCGCGGCGTGGGCTTTCATGGCGTGGTGCGCCTGGGTTTTGCACATGATTGACTGTTTTCCGAGAATGGTGACGTGATGCCGCAAGCAAGGACGACCATTATGCTCACGATTAATCAACCATGAAAGTCTGGCAGGAGAGCAAAGCGTGGGGAGTGTGGAGCGTACATTTAATCAGCAAAACACCTGGAATGGAAGCTGTGAGTGAGTTTCGAAACCGACCGAGTATGGTAGAGGGTGTTCTGGCTGTCTCGATGTGATTGCGGCGGTTTGTGTGTGTCCTGCGCGCGGTACAGAAAAAAAGGGACTGTGTAACGAAAGGCATAAAGTGCGTTCTTTTGATGCTTGAACAGAACAGAAATTTCCCTCAGTAAAATGAATATCAAACGTCGCTCAAATAATAATAATCCATGCAAAATAATATCAACTTTACATCAAATTAAGAACATCTAAGCAAAGCATTTGATGCTTTAATTACTTAAAATTACTTTTTTAGTTCACGTTTGATGGAACTGTCATACAGCGTGCTTCGTGAATGATGCCACCATGCCGCAAACCTCCGACTGAAAGACTGAAACAGGTTTGTGCACAATTTTATTTTCCTACGGTTATCATTGCGATTGCGAAAGTCAATCAAGTCATCAGCTTCATCAACTTCGTGCTCAGACCATGCCCTCAGAAAGACTTTTGTCAGCACAATAGGGACATTGCAGCAGGAGGGATGCAATGCGCGGAGAAGGCAGAATGAGATGAAAAGTAGAAAGCAACACAGCGGATGATAAAATGAAACAGCACATAGTTCCATCATAATACATCCAGACTTTCTTTTTTTCTGTCCGTTTCAAATCACTTTATCTGTTCAATTCTTGTTTTAACGATCGTTAGTGCAAAATGTACTCGTATTATTTTAGTTAAAATGCTACACGCTTTCTTCTACAAATTATCAACACCATTAACACCACGAAACCCTGCTACACTGGTGCTAGATGAAATATGACCATATGCACGTCTCACGGAGGTTCATTAGCTTCGAATATCGGCGACAAGTGACGGGTAAAGACCGCGAACCACGAGCGATGTCACGTACCGAGGATACTGCACTAATTAATCATCGAAAAAGTTCGTACACAAGGCAAACAATAAAATCACACCACGTTCATGTGCCGGGTTTCATCGCCAGAATTGGTTTTCGGTAGGACTACTACTATTCGACAACACGTTATTTTTTGTTAGCATTCACCACCCCGCAATTCCTCGCAACTAGCCAATTTTTTTCAACTCTGGTTGCATGTTGCACCGCGATGGCATCCGCGCGAGCTTGTGCCGAAATAATTTACGACATGGTGCCCTCCGAGCCTACCTTGCCCTACCCAACCGTTACCGTACATCATCGACATTGTGCCTAGCCAACAGCGTTCGACCGTTTGTTCATAAATCTTCTAATGAAGCATTGCGCTTCCGCCCGGTGCCGTGAGACGTGCGCACATCATCACAGTTCATCTACCCGGTCGCGCAAAACATTTGCGCACCGTCACCATGCCGCACGCCACCACCAATTGCGCATCGTAACCGGGGCGACGCGTCGCTGGCAACAACCCGTGTCGGAAACGAAACGGTGCGGAGGTCGTCTCGTTGCCAGTGTCCTTCCGATTAATCTACGCGGAAATATGGAAAAGCCGCCGCTGCCGACGCTTGCGACGACAGACAGAGCAGGGAAGGGAGGGAACGTGGCCTTTGGCGGGCATTGTCACATTTCAACGTCCCGCCAAGAATGACAGCATGGGAATGGGAATAGTGATAGATAGACCGAGCATATGCGTGCGTATGGGTGAGAGTATTGGCGTGTATTGGTGTGGAGTAAAAAAGTACCCTGAATACCGTAAAACCACCCCTTGCCCTTCCGAAAGAAATAAAAAAAATTTAAATCCCTTCTCGAGTCGATTCCGACAGGCCATTCCGACGGGAGGAATAGAGAGTGTAACTGGAAATTGAATTTGATTTATAGTGAACGCATACTCACACCGAACTACATACACGGCGAGAGCTACTCGAGAGCCGATGGTGCAGAAATGAACCTCTGGCTCGACCTACCGATTGCACCAGCCTGTCGATGATGATGCTTGTAACACCGAGCGAGATGTCGCGTCTAGTAGTTGCAGTTCCATGGTTTCGCGTTCGATTCCTGTTCGACGTCGATACACTGGCTTGGTTTCACAATAAAATTTGAGTTCGAGTCTATATTTTTCACCATCGTACCAAACCACGAGCTGTACAATGGGTTGGCAGTAAATACAATAATGATTTATTTATTAAAGCCAAACGATGTGATTACCTTTTGAATGATTTAAGAAGGACAGGTTTTCGTTACTACAACAATAAAAAGAATTTTTTTTGTTATTGAATCATTTGTGTGCGATAAAAACTGTTCCTTGAATATGAAATGTTGGAGCCAGCATTTCTTTTCATGTTACCTAACTTCTCTGCTCATCCTTTATTAACTTCCAACGTTTTTTTCGCATCGAATCGTACAATTCTCTTCAAAGTTCTTTTCCCTATTTCGCACATTCTAATGACCCAGAAAACTGCGAACACTGCGCTAGTGCACTACTTAAACTGCAGCTTCACGCTGCAATCAAACCAAAACAAGTTTCGGTGACCATTTATTTGAATCGAGCATAAAGATTCCTGATTGCTCGTCCTCATTTACTCTCTTGCTCTTCCATCTTCCATGTTAAGTTTCTGCCATCGTTTAGGTATCCGGCCATTTGCGACCAGCAGCCGGGTGTGTGTGTTTTTTATATTTATTTTCATCAGCACACGGTATTTCATCGTTAATCACCCCGGTACCGATGGGTTTCGTAGAATAGGGACAACTGCACGTGTCCTACGTCTGATTGGGAGGGTAGCGTGAAACAGGGACCGGAAAACTCCTGACAGTTCTGTCACTTTCCATACCAGGTGTCACGGTTAGATGTTTTTCTCTCCTTTTTTCAGCCATCCTCATGAACGTAGCGTGGCCTTCGTCACGTCCTGCAACCAGCCCAGCTAGCAGGCGCTATCGAGTGAACGATGCCAAGGATTTTTAACGAAACTGTGAGGCACAATCTGGTGCACACCTTTGCCTCTACAGCGGTGCTTGACGCAGCTTTGGAATCTCTATCCCGGATTTCTTTTTCTTTTCATCTTCTACTCTTAACCTCCCTCCACGCGCGTTAGTCTTCCGAGACCTCTTTTGCGCTCCGGTTAGCCAAAGGACTTTCCAAGACCCCAGAGCGATACTTCAATCACCGTCGTGCACGATTCGGGGCTTTTTTTACTTTCGTATTTCACCTTTTTCTCATCCGAACATCCATGCTTTGTCCCAGAGATCAGCGATATTTCGCCCATATCCTGCCATCGATAGTTTCATGTTTCGAGATCGAAGGCAGCGAAGGAAAACCCAACCCAAAGCGGATGCACATCCCGCTGTGCGGATCAGTTCAATGTGCATCCCAACGAATGAATGCCACCACGCACCGGTAAGGACGCGTGATAGCGACCCAACCTTACTTCACCAAAGGCAATATATCACCCAAGGGTCACCGCCAACGCATTGGCCAAAAATGACGTGCTCAATAAGTTTAGGGCCCATAGCTGGTTTTCACCAATTTCATCTTTTGACATGAAATTCTGGGATTGTATATATTTAAGACATTTAAACAATTTGGGCGACGCTGTTACACAATTAATAGTTATACCAGCTTATTAGACTGGGCGAGTTCGATTCTCATCCATATCTTTCGATGTTAAAACTTAATATATAGTTGCGGAGTGAGCATAAGTCTATGAAACGTAAGTATGACCGCGTAGATCGTAACGTCAATTATTGCTTAGTTTAACAGCAGTGCAAAGCAATTGAATTTACAATATTTAGTTGATTGCCACTATTTATTATTCATAGTTGTTCTTTCACGTACTATAATTTTGATGTTAATCTATACATTAGTTTAAGAAAATATCGAAGGTAGAACTAGAAATACTTTAGTAAAATAATTTATTTACAATAAATCCTTCTGAAGGTAGTTTTTACATTAAATGTAACTTATTTATCTTGTATAAAAATGCGTTCTTATTATATTTGGTGTAACGTCTTATACGCGGACATCCCGGCCTTTACAGCTTTCGAAACTGATTCAGTACCACGCAGCCGGATAAGCAGTCCTTACTTCGCAGGGCCGGTCCATTGTTGACTTGAACCCACGACGGACACGCTGTTAAGTCGTACGAGCTGACGATTGTACAACAGAATCGCGTATTATATTAATAACCTTGTTTTGTGAATCGTATGGCATCCGTGTTGAATTAAAATAAACCCCTTTTTTGGGATAAAACTTTTCATGGATACGAATGATCATTTGATGATAGATAAACTGACAAACAACAACAACACATACTTTGGCGGTCACAACGCATTACAATTATTTCAACAATCAAGCGAGCCGCAGAGATGGTTGGGAAAGGATAGATTCCCAACTATTATTTTTATGCTAGATATGATAAACCTTTATGAGTTCACCCTTCACTCCAATTATGTTGGCCAACCCTACGACTCGGGCAAAGATCAGGCAAAGCAATGTCATACTTTATCTAGACCGTCATCTTCCGCACTCACCGATCGACGAAATTGTTAGGCTGCATTGGTACAAACCACAGACACTACAGTATCGTGGAGACAAATCGTCAATTTTTATTGAAGTTTTCCGACCCCAGCCTCAGCCGCATAATGCGTTAATTCCAAGGGCAGGATATCCTGTGAAGTTTTCTAGCCTAGGTGTCCGTATTATACAACAGATGACATCGATGGTACATCTTGATGCTTTTATTGCGCTAGATTTCACCTCGTGCACCCAGCATATGGACGGGAAGATTATTTTACAGCCGCGTATGCAAACATGCTTTGGCAGGAATCTGGCACGGCTTGGTTGCGGTACGTTTCTGAAATAACTGCAAGTGAGCGGTTATGGTTGAATTATTGTCAATAATTTTAGGGCAGCATTTTTTATCTACTCTCACCCATCAGACATTAAAACCACAGTTTGATGATGAGGTTTGTAGATATTGGCCAGTTGCTACCGCCAATGGGCTAGGAACATCCTTCGCATTCGTTGGTTGAGATTTTCGGTACATGATTATGAAATTAAAAGTTGCGTTTAATAATCGACGTTTATATAATGATAACTCTTTTGAAGTCTATAAAATTGTTCATATAATACATAACTCACAAAAAAATCATGATCAAATGATTGAATAAAGAAGTTAACATGAAGTTTGCGTACGAATTTTGCAATTATTTAAAAAATAAAAAATAATAAAGCAAACGGTTTATTTTTAAGCACAGCTTGGTTTCTAATATTGTCTAACAAAAATAAAACATAAAGCATCGAACGCATGGGATCGTTAACTGGAATCAATTTATGGAAGAATTTCTTTGGAGATAGATTCCAATACCAACAGATCGATTCTCAACCTATAAGAAGCTTGAGTGCAATATCGATAGAACCCTCACAAAAATATCTCCAAATCATTGTCCAGTGCTTATCCACAACGGATCAAAATAGCTGTTCTCCTCACTGCGGGAATCCATCGCACAACGCACACGCCGAAAGGAAAATTGTTTACAGAAGCAAAATAACGATATGAAATATTCACAACCTGGAAAGACCGATGATGTGCATCGAATGGAACTGGAATCCATCAACAAGCGGCAAGGTTTCCACCCGATGGCAACAACGTATGTGGATGCAGCTTCAAACTAAATCGGCTACCGGACGATCCCTGAGGGGAAATATGTAAACAGTCCAGACACATGTGAGCTCAGGCTAACGGTTCACTTGCACACGAAGGTTTCTTATAAGCCGCTTTTCTACACGTTTCCAAGTTTCGTTGCTAACCTCGCTAAACAGATGCAAAGTGCAGGCACGATGCGGACCCGGAACCTATCCGCGTGTCAGTTTGCGCTCTTTGGCCATCATGAGACCACACACCGGCGCATCTTCAAATATTGCTTACCCGTTCTGTGACATCAGTTTAGCACGGTATCCTTCAATCAACGGTATCCCTTGCATTTCCCAGCGATACGATGGCTGTCTGAAGAGCTGCATACAAACAGCAATCAGTTTCCTTGCTCAACCATGTGACATCCGGGGTGTCGGTTTGGATGGAAATGCATCTTCTTGCACAGCACTAGGGAGACGAAAGCGCGTGGTATAAGTGACAGCAAATCTGCAAACATCGTTGAAGGACACACACCCAGGTGGTCGGATTTTCGTTCGAGAAGAAGTGACGGTCAGAGCTACATCGGCGTATGTCGCCCGAGAGGATTTTGGTACATACATATGAGTGTGAATGAGAGGTATGCTACGCCACCTGTGTTGTGCCTTCAGGACTCAGAAAGTCTTCAATTTTCGCATTTGGCACAGTTGATTGTTTGATGGTTAAAAGGACAAATATTCAACAAAAAAAACCATATTCAATATTATATGTACATATATGTTATATGTACAATAATGTACAATAATATATTTTTTATACAAATTGTACAATTTTTGTTTCATATCCATATCAATTAAATTAAATATGACGATTTGTTCATACACAATCAAGAAAATTCCGATCAAAAATTCTTTCTCAGATATGAGAAATATTATTTGTTATCACATTTATTGCAAGATCTCTTGTGCTGCTCAAAATGCATATCATTAGCCCAAAGTGCGCAAGCCTCCGCATTGACGTTGATGATGACAACATTTTTATTTACTCAAATCCTCCAAAGTTCATAAAGGTGACAAACCATCAAGCAGCTTGGAAGCCACTTCACGCGAGCACGTCACCCAACGCAATCTTATTGCAGGAAAGGTGAAGTACAACCCAAGACATCTACTCAACACCTTCCGCATCTAGCCATATTCAGATAAAGGGTCCATAAGCCAAAGCCCCACGTCTTTGACAAGCTATTAATATTTATTACGGCAAACATATCCACTGCACGCGCATCCACAGGGAGCTCACAACAGTAGATAAGATTTGCACTCTAGCGTGCACTGCTGGTTCGTTCGCTGGGTGGAAATGCATGTGAAAAGTGGCAACATATTCTACAGCAACCGGTACATCGCCACAGGCTAATCTTAAGGTTCAAGTAGCAACCCGATTTTTTCGTTAGCATACAGAAGGATCAAACGAGAATTCTTAAGCATGATATGAACATAAACATAAAAATGGTTAATTCACATACTGTAACCTTATAAACAAAATATACATCTGATCCAGTGATCAATGAATGTCGAATAAATACATTTTTTACCATCCAAATACCAAGTACCATCAAGGTTAAGTTAGCAATATATTTGAGGGGGATGTTCAATTCACACAAGATTTTAACCTAATTGTGGAGACAATCAACCCCTGAGCATGTCGAATAAAATAACATGTTTTAAAACAAAATGAAATCATATAACATAAAAGATGGTGATATGATATAAGATGACATTTTGTAAGATCGGGAATGTATAAATGAACATAAATATAACAAAAAACATAAAAACCAACCTATTTCAGCTTGAAACATTCTTCAATTCAGTTCAATTCATGATCCAGAGGATTATTAAACAGTGACTTAATAAAATATACATAGATTTATTGGCACTAGAGCTATACGAACTATTTATATGATTATCACCACAAGCTCAATATCTCTCCCAGGTGCAATCACTACATTGATCAAGAGCACTGATAACTGCGTTGATTGCATCCATCATCTATTAGCATAATTCCAAAATAATGACAACCAAATGGCTATTAGAAATCGATTCAATTAAGTAAATTACCATTAGCCATCGTTAGAACTAATCGGCAGAATCAGTTCTGCGCTTTGGCGATGGCACGCGGCCCAGATTGTCGGGCGTGCGTGGTAAATTTCCTCCCATTTCCTCCCACGAGCTCCCCACAAATCAACCCACCATCAACGATTCATCAAACATCGTGTGCGTTATTACAGAGCCCTTTTACCGGAACCAGTGGCCCAGTGTATCGGGACCGGAATATGGCGCGGATGCACTAGCTCTTCGTCGTATCTTGCGTCTAATTTATCGACCGAATTAAACACAAAACAATGGCAATAAAATAAATCTGCCAATCGACAATATGGATGGTGGTACGCACCACCGGGCATCCAACAAATGCTAGAGTACGACCGTATGTGGAATGAAGATGGTTGCCTAGCGTACGAATATGGACCAAATGCGAACAGACAGTGAAGGTTATGAATGCTGCGTAGCACAGTGTGACATAACGATGCCAATAATTTAATTCGACATAAAATATTAAAATAATTTGAATTATACATTCCAAAACATGTAAAATGAAAAATATGTTGCCAACGTACACTAACTGACTTTATTCCACTATCTCGTTGAAGCATGTATACCGATCAATGACTGCTAACTAATTATAATGCAAAACCCAAAAGTGTCCACCGTGCATAGATGCTAGGTTCACTGTACCAAATGGGTAATTTCCTATTCGACATAGGTAGCTAAAACGGAGTAAACATTGAGGTTATAAATGGCCACCACATGAACCAGTCTGACCCTTGTTTCCTCCTGCTCCAATCTGGATCAAGTGCGTACACAGCAAGAAAAAGCTCAAACATTTTCAATATCCAGTAGCTACGGACCCAGCCGTTGTGATGCACAAGTAACGACTCGATTTGAAACCGACCACGCACGAAAGGTCAGTGAAAAAGACCACACCTTACAACCACGCACCGCCCCCAATCGTTTACTCGACGTTCCCATTACCTTGCTGAACGGGAAGCAGTACCAGCAGCAATTTGACGATTCTTATCGTGAAAGATTATAAATTTGCAGCAAACAAATAAACGAGCACGGCAGCACAATCAATTCCCATTACGCTCGTAATTGTGACCATTAAATTATTGCGATATTAAAACATGATAAATATCTCGTGCTGGTAACAGCGACTGTTGTTTTGTTCGTTGTCTCGCGTAGATATAGTGCCAGAATGTGTAAGGCAGGAAATGAGCCCTATTCGCCTGGCTTCCGTAACGCGTGGTATCAACAGCACGTGTACAAGGAAAGAGTTTCGGTGGTCCTAACAAATGATCGTGCAACTGCGGTTTATTTTCTTCACAAACACAGGTGTGAAAGATGTGTTAGTGCCTTCGGTGTATCACGAATCACAAAGCCACCTGGACTTGTGGTCGTAAAAATTCGTTCGTCGTAAAGATACTTCATTTGAAGGTACGTTTACCTAAACTAATTTCCATTTCCAAACATCCCCACCGAGCCCTCGTTACTAAAGGATGGCTCTGAAGGGTGCAACGAAAGACAACATCACCTTACTCTAATCCCTAACGCCTGAAGGTCTAACGTAGGACTCCCTGGTAGGGAAACCAAAAGTGTATTGTTTTCTTTTCGCTCAGAGATCGAAAAATGAGCAAAACTCAATTCAGCATGCAATGTATTAGCCTTTTCGTTAGAACGTTTGCGTTTTGTGGTACATTTTTGAAATAAATCGAACATACAGCACATTTCATTACTGGAAGAAGGGAAAATATATTTCGCAAACTTGCAAAAATACGCTTTCTTTTTTTTTTAGTCTCTCGAAACCTTTCTTCCAATCTAGAACGCTGATTTGAACACATTTGGGTCTGCTCCTTCAAAGGCAGTTTTGTGCGCAGTTTTCTACGATCCTCTGAACAGTGCTAGTACAATTTCGCTGGAAAATAATCACTCGGGAGTTGTTGTGCTTTCCCAAGCCTCCGGTCTATCTACTTTTGCTTGTGTTGTTTTTTCTTTTTGTTTTCTTTTTTCTAGGTTCCAACGTAACAGGGTGGCATTCTACTTGGGCTAGCAGATTGCAACCGGTCCTTAAGGAATACCTTAGCAACAGCGATTTAAAGGATAAAAAGAAAACATTGCTACTGTAATTTTCCACTCGACTGGTTAAATACAAACCCCTCCGGATTCGGGCAATCCGGATCGGGTTGACAGGCAGAGGATAATCATTGCAACGTATACGTGAATTCCTGTCGTTGTTTCGCACAAATCTTTAGACACAGCAAAACGTACAGACGCGCGCGCATATAGCTCCTTTCTGTGTCTATCTTGCGAACGTAAAGGTTGAGTGACAGAAGAAAAACAACACATTTGATGGACGTGTTACGACGATGCTGTTGGGTGAGCATTTCTCGAAGGATAATATTATTTTCTATTTAAACAGTGATTGTTACAGGATAGGCCAAAGTATACAACTAAGCTTTTTGTATGACTGTGTTGAAAGTTTAACCACCTAGTTAAACAATATCAAAATTTAAAAAAAATACGATACTGGAATTTCTAATTTGCCAATTGTAATTTTTTTTTCTAATTTTATCAAACAGAGTATTCCAACTACATTCGAAGTTTGTTAGCTAGAGCTAGTTATTTTCCTTCATCAATACGATACTCTAGAATATTGGGTATTCAAATTGGGACAGCTAGAGTTTTTATTGACAGTTTCTGGCCGTTTCATTTTCACAGCTATTTAAACATTTATTTTTCACACATTGCTACTTAGCATACATTGCCAGCAGCTATTGACATTAGCAGTAACAGTAACGAGTTTCGGGGATCATAAAAGGGTGCAATTAAAGGATTGCTATCGATAACATTGGTTGCTTATGTAAACATCCCATACCCTACACTGTACACACTTTCTGTTACATTCATCAGAACCCAACCCACTTTAAGCACCACGGCGAAGAGGACGGTCCTTACAGTAAGGCAAACTTTATGGTGAGAAACGAACGCCTCCTTTTGCGAACCAGCCAAAGATGGTTGAAATATAGTTTATAAACACCCCAACCCGTGCCACTCAAACGACCCGACTACCCGTGTGCGCCAGGACACTACCTCGCGTCAGCAGTTTGAGTAAAGCAATTGCTTTACACGGGTCATAAAAGTGGCGCAAACGTTCGCAGGAAAAAGACAAAAAACAGACACAGCTTGTAATGACAAGTGCTTTTGGCACCTGTTTCGTGAGCACCGAGCGGATGGTACTACCTTTAAGCCTGCAAAGAATGTGTACCCTTTATGACAGTCGAAAGGTGAAGCACATATCACCCCGGGTGCCTTCATCGAGTGTTTACCGGTACTTAGTGGTCGCACTATTTCTCGACACCAAATCCGGGCTCAGTCAAGGTGTTAACCACGAAATCGAAATCGGCTGCAAAGCATTCGGTGTACGCCTACGCCGAAAAGGTTCAGCTGATTCTACCCTAAAGATTAGCTGTGATAAACGCTTCCCGGCACAGTCCACCTGAAGGTAGAGACCGAGAATTGCTGATATAAATTGAGAGCTGTTCCAGCCGTCCCTAGTGGCTCACAACGGCAACAACAACAAAGCCGGATAATAATGAACGAAATGGAAAACGGAAAGACCAACGCCGTAGACACCGAAAAAGCTCCATAATCCAGCAGTGCACAATTGACCTCATAATTATGATTATTCAGATTTAGCAAACACATAACACCCTAAGATGATTAGGATTCGGATGGTCTAGGATTGGGTCGATCCTTCGATTCGATTGGTAGAATGGTCAGCATAAAAAAAGATCAGTCTACAATGATCATTTCAATAGTATTTTAAGGCTCAGGTGAAGCCTGTGAAATTTTAAAGCGCGAATCAAATTGGTGACAATATGTTGTGCTAAAAACTGTCTTATTTCCCACTAAAGCAAGGATCGAAATTAATGTTCCAAACCAGTCACCACAGATGAATGTTGCTCCACTAGGATTGACGTATTTCAAACGATCGACCTTTCGACCATCACAACGATTCAAGGCGATGATGTGCTTTTTCTAATTTTCTACTGTTACCGACGAGCGGCTTAGGACGTCTTAGAATCCAAGGCTTCAAGCCATTCGTCGGTGGTAGAATTCTTACTCCCTTCCCTAATGCGAAACAATACTCTCCACGCATCGAAATGACAGTGAGGTTTCGACGGAAAATATGCCTTAAAAGAACCATCAATCAGGTCAGACGCAGGTATGAAAAGTGCACAGAGTGAGTGATACTTTGCTTTCGACCGACGACCACACCTGCCTATTAGAATCGTTACCATGTTGTGCCCGGCCATCTCGGGCTTAGGGATATGGTCGCCACAGACCCATGGGCACCGTTCGAAGCCTTCCGACATTATGTCTGGGGCGCTTGATACGAAAACCACCGTAACCACATCCAGTGCCGCACTGTCTGGTAAGGCAAGGGAATGCGAACACCCTTCAGGGCGAACGTATTCCCAGCGGAATTCCGTACATTCCGCGCTCTACGCTCCCTCGAGGTGTGATCGGGTGGCTCATCAGTTTCACCGTTCGCATTGACAGTAGAGGTAGCTGAGGTATGTATACGGACACTCCAATAACAAGAAAGGGTCGACAAGAGCTCTAGTCCTTACTCGCCACTTACCGTGAATTGCCAAGAGCTTCGGGTCCCATCCGTAAGGTGGCGTGGCTTGGTTTGGAGGTAGGTCCACGAAGCGAAGATTTTTCCAAGCCGATGATTTCAGCCACGAATCGGTGGGAGGTTTTACCACACCAAATGCTTCAGGTGGTGTACCTTTGCTTCAATATTTTACGGGCTGAATAAGTGGAGACGGACGAATAATCTCCCATGGCAAGACACCACAAGTATCCACCAACAGCACCACCACCATCAAACGCATGCCATAAATTATGTTAATTGATTTTCATTTGAATTTATCATGCACCTACTCCTAGATTTCGGATCGGTAGGCTCTCTGTCTGACACACCTTCTGTCTGCTTTTTTATAGGTAGCGCGATGATTGCTCATGATTTGAAGAATTGACACGACGCAGTCATCTGGCCACGATGAAACTCTACTCATCACATAAGAGAAAAAGAGACCTCATCATAACTAGCACCCTAGGGTCTGCCTGGTATTGAGCTATACTGTGCAGTGTGAGCAAAATATATCATTCATGAAATTTTCAACACTCCTGACAGAAGTGGCTTATGTTAGCTACCGGAATCTACTGGACACTCCTGGAGATGTGCGAGCCCTGACGCTTCACACGGTTCATCATTTCGGTTTGCGTATTTAAATTACGCGAAATTTAAACAACACTTCAGCGATTTCGAACGAATTGAAGTGCGTTGGATTTCATCGGATGCGCCCGTTCACACAAGTGGCTACTTCTATTACTTCTTCTACCAAAGTATGCGCCACAAGTGTGGGGCCACCGCGATAGACGTTACTGAGAAAACGATGATGTATAAGTGCGAGCTTCAAGTAAAAGAATTGATACGGGTGAAACTTATTACTTTGACCTTCTTTTCGTCTCTGGTTTAAGATCATCCATCCAATTACACTCAATGAGAAAGAGTCATTGTCTTGTGATTTAGCAATATTTCGATAATTGCATTCCACATTTAATTTAGTTTTTTTTTAATTACAATTATTTGGAGGGTCCTTAAATGTCGTCCTCAAAAATCCTCAAAAGTTTCGCAGTGACTAAAATGCGTAATAAATTTCGAACTATTTTATCAATTAATATTATATTATACGTTTATGACCAACAGTTAGTATGGAAAGTGCAAACATATACTTTTGAAATTTCATTTAATATTAAAACGATAACACTTCCTTCTGATTAATATGAATACGGAATAATGACTTGTTGTATAGCGTGAAAATTAAGTTTAAGCTAACATATTCGAAATGGTCCCGTGCTACAGTCGTCAACTCGCGTGACTTAACAACATGCCCGTCGTGAGGTCAAGCCTCGTTCTACTCTCACGAAGTCTCAAAAGTTTGTATAGGCAGATATGACCGCATAGGTCGCTACGCAAAATATAAATTGATAAAATAAATATTGTTGAACTCAAATCAATGACACACCCTAAGTACTCCCGCCTAGAAGAAATATATATTGCATAAAACTCTTTCAAAGACCCGCTACGTTTGGGATTGAATCTCGACCATTGATGTCCACTTCTTCCCCATCCTGTTCTGTAACGTACGGAGAGCATATGTCGATAATAGAATTAACATGAGCCTAAAATACCACAGTTTGGTCTTTGCTTCAGCTCAACAAGGAGGAATTCGATTATATGTGTTTAATCAACTATCAATGAGTAATTAATTGGTTTCTGATTGTTATTACTGCTAGACGACGTTTGTATGTGTGTAGGCTTCTCTTCTTATTCTTTTACCTTTTTCGTTCTACCTTTTTTTAATGTAATGGTCATATGGGGGTTTATATATGAATTATGTGAATACAAATCACATAAAGATTACTATTTTTATTGGAAAATTCAATTAATTCATATTATTTTTCTTTCAATTTCCATTCGTTTACAGTCTTTCTAACATAGTCTTTCTAACATATTTGTTTAAACTACACATATTAAAATACAAAAAAATGTTTGTAATGATATTACAACTAATATAACAAACTGTTATTGCTGCTTCTAAACGATAAGCATCAAGAGTATGGTTTTGATGGAAACCTTCATCCGGAGTTTCATAGTACCAAATTCAGTCTATCAGCAGGCTAACATTACATTTCAAAAATATCAATTACAACCTAGAATTATTTCCCTCTATCAGCTTTGTTTCAACCAACCTTCGTCCCCCGCTTATGCATCGAGCGGTGGCCAGAAATATTCGATTACGCTACTGCCCGTATCCTACCCTGGTAAACCAGCCGGAAGGAATCCATGCATAAGCGGCATTCCCTCTGCCTCTACATTTCACGGTTATTTAATTATCGACAGAAAGGTGCCGCTTGCACTTTTCAATGTGTTTTTTTTCTCACTATTTCGATTAACTGCTAACCAAATCCGCATCCGTAACGAAATGGGAACGAAAATCTAGCCAACCGAGCGTAAATGTTCACACAGGTATCACCATAAACGTTCGTATTATTTATATCCTAAGTTTTTACGATTGCAGTACAACTATTGTCTAATGTTCACTGTAACTCTTAAAGAAAGAATCTATTTTCGGTAATTTCACTTAATTTCGCCGTAATAGTAATATAATAAACAATTTCCTTCGACACCTGACACTGATTTGCCAATGCTGATGTTGGTAGGTTTCTTGAAAGAGACAATACATTTACTAGTCCAACTGACTCATTCTCCATAATCAAGAACTGGCAAGTCGTTCCATCATTGCCGTTTGGCAGATTTGAGCATCAGACAACGAGGCAAGGTAACGGCCACCAAAGTCAAAAGCACCCTGGAAACCTTCGTCCCTGACCCATCCGGGATGCTCCCAGCGAGAACAGAAAGGTGCCGAAACAAGGCAACGAGTCTCCTGCCAAGCTTACAGTTCGAAGAAGGTGCACGGAGTTACTACACACTGCCCACCGGTTCCTATAGCAACCCTCCCGGCGGCATCCTAGGCAGAGGACGGTACGCCTGCTGGGTATTTGGTTTATGGTACATTCCCAACGATTCGCCCACAAGCTGAGAAGGGCAGGAACGGCGCGGCAGAAGCGTTCATTCACCGGTACCATACCGCCGCCGGTCGTGGCGTGTAAAAAGAGAGACACAAGATGGAGTCGGAAATCGCCCGGAATGTGATTTTCGGTACAGACATAGCGTCGCAAAGCGCAGCAGCGAGTTGGTCCGATTGCACCGAGAAGCCGAGGACCGCAAAAGGTTTCTGATCCGACGGAACTCGCATGGAAAAAAAAGCGTAAGCAAGGTGTGATAATTTATCGTTTTTGGGATTCTTCAGCTGTGCCCTCCCGTGGCAAGATGCCTGCAGCCGGTGCTGCCTAGCAAACAATATCCCGGCAGTGTTGATGGTCGGCAAAGGCCCACCACTGTCGGCTGTGATGGGACGGATTTTCGTATTTATCTCTTCTCGGCTTGTTGGACCATTTGGTCAAGATGGATCGGTTGCTAACCCAGATACGTACGTCGATTTACTGGGCTCGTATGTAAAAGGACACGTAAATGGTAGACTAACGGGAGCCCGAAGATATTTGGACCGCCAACGATCGAAGACGTAAAGGGTGAGGCAAAGAAGGTCCAAAATTAATCTATAACAACGCAATCGATCAAAATGTATTGATGGATTGAAAGATTTCTTAAAAAGCTGGCTCGTTCTTCTTCCATTACCGTTTACTCAGGTATGTATCTACCTGAAATATTAGATAAAAAAGCCATCTGTAAGGTAGTTCTACTAAAAGCGTTGAAGAGGCATTTTTTGACATTGTTTTCAATGCTAAACGCGAAATATACTTAACGTATCGTATAATAACACGAAGTATATTGATCTATTGGGTTTTTCATTTCATCTACTGCTGTTCTTGGTATGACCACACGTCAAGTGGGCTTTTATGTGTAATACTTCATAAAAGCTCGATCAGACCAAGTCAATCGTTAGTTTATATGTTTCATTATTTATTCTTAAGTATTTTCTTAGGTATATTATTTATTATTTATTATTTAGGTATTTTCAAGATGCACATACCATGAACCAGCCCGAAAATTTGTCCAAAATAAACATTTGGATGGTTATCATTTTGAAACATTTTATCATTTGTAAGTCATGTTGTGTTCGGAATGGATGTATTTCAAATAAAAATATATGTGTAAATCACAAGAAATAGTTGTATTCTTTGATTCATTGGCTATAAGACTTTTATATATTTTGTCTGCAACCATATACCCAATTCTGATCATAGAATGCTCGATATTTCCTACGCTTACCATAACATATAATTTTAAACATTCAATTTTGTCTTTCAGTTGTACGTCTCCATCGTATTACATAATTCTCCTTTAATTTCAACAGTTGCGTTTGTTCTACAATTTAGCGTACAGCTTTCCAATTGTTGCACATTCGTCACTGGCACCTTATGCCCTTCTCGAAACACAATCAAACAAATCAACCAGCGTGCTATGTCGACTGACCTACAGCATCATTTCAATTTTACAGTCAGCTCATTTTGCCCGTGGTCTCAAACTCATTACTCTCGGTCCATAAAACTCGTATTTCACGCTACGAACTGTTGCATTTGGCACTGCTTATATTGTCTGTCGCACGAAGATAGCGCTAGTGGCACGAGAGGAACTTCCATTTCCATTTCGGGGGGCACACTTCGCGCCCGGAAATACTTTACGAGCGATTTGCGTGAATTTTACGTATGAATATTATTACATTCTCCGGCGTTTGACACAGTAGAAGGGGAAAAGGCTTCCAGGGCAGTCCAATTATTAAGATGCAAAGTATGTTTATGAATCTGTTGCATTTCATTGAACCAACAGGAATAACGCGTATGGTTAAAAGATGAATGTAAAGTGGAATGGAATTTCTCAGCTTTTTTTAAATAGTTTTTATTACTTATTAATTAACTAATTTTATAATTTATTTAAGCATGTCACTTGAAATTTTTGAAACAATATTACTTAAAGGCATTGTTTCTTTTTTAACTTAATTTTAAACCTTAGAATTTTTTTTAGAAAAAATCCTGCAACAACAATATTAGTAACAAAATCTTTACTAATTCACAATAATACATTAATCATATAAAACTCTTCTACGATGCAAACGTACATTGAAAAATATTTTGCCATATAGCATATTTGGTGAAAGCTCCACTTCCACATAAAAAAAATGAATTATTTAAGTATATTCATATATTCATATCAATTTATGCAACACGATATTCCATTTCAATCTTAACAAAAAAAATATCGTCCTCTGTGTCGTCGGCTTGCGTTGCACGGTGTTGTGTAAAATCAAATTATCCCTTTTGCTGCAAACGGCTGTGGGTCCCCAAATTCGCCACTTACTGTTGGCAAACTTTGTATTTTTTGTATAGCTTGCAGTGGTATACAAAGCAACAATGAATCAACACGGATTCTGAATTGTAGCCACCGCTTAGCAGCTTCTGCGGTAGTCGGTTTTTGGTATAAATTATTTCGCGCCTTGCCACACTCATGCTAAAATTAAAGCAAATACGCAGAAACTAACAGAAAGTGAAAGATAGGAAAAAAAGAGAAGAAAACATGGAAAGAAAAAAAGAAATGATCAACCATCAAGGGATGAAGGTGTAAACTCTTCCTAACACTTAACGAGAGTATCGCGGTGATTAATAAATATGACCCATTGAACCAGTCCGCTCGTATTTTCCACGGTTCCCCCCAAGGTGCCGCCGCGCGCTCGGTGTGGTGTGTGCTGATCAAGAAGAATTTATGATCGAAATCGAAACAGTGGGGGGGATTTGGATTTTTTTCTTTGGCTGCCTTCTGTTGCATGCAAGGAAAAAAAATAAAAAGTGTGCACGGGACGGCGGACATCGTATCGAAAAGCTTCAGTGGTAGATTTTTAGGTTTTGTGTGTGTGTTGACTTTTGGAATATATTCGTGAAACTAGCTAAGAGCAACATATGGTTTGCAGGAATGAACTCAATAAAATCGAATTCATGTATGATTTCAGAACGAAATTTTGTTTTATATACATGAAAAGGAAACGGTTCTGAGCTTCAATTTTAATTACAACAATTCATTATTGTACGATCTGAGATATTGTTGATAAAATCAAATCAGTCATACAGTCATGACATTTCTTTTTTACCATACAATAATTTTTCCCACGACCATTAAAAAACATGCTACAAATCGTTCAAATTGCCCTTCTAATACCTAGAAAAAACATATCTTTCGATTTGAGCGCTAAGCAAACAGCACACCAACAACAACAATCATAACAAAAGTGCTCTTAAATACGCAACAACATTCATCAAATATTGCCCAACCGAAGTTTACCACCCAAAACCTGCACTGGGTGCGACCACACATCATGACTGAGCCCGGCAATCTATAGCAACCAATTTCAAAAACCCTCGAGCCAACAGCTCCTAACAAGAATAGATGAAAACTTCCCTTCAAACGGTGGCTGAAAACATTGTCTCCTTTACCAGTACCCGCCCCATGCCCATAAGTTACGTTTATGCAGCATCATTTAGAAAAATAATTTCGACTCCAATGAACATACACTGGGCCCCACACTGTTCTCTTCGGTTAACCCTTACAGCTTGCCGATATGTTCTTACAATTCTATAGGTGTGAATTCTGCCACCGAAGAAGCCGGTGTGAAAGTAAATTAATCCGAAACTGGTCACTCAAACAACACCCCTGATGACCCGCAGCATCATAATTGTAACTCCTCGACCCAAAAGCAAAGGGGGGAAACATTAGGCTCTTTAAGCGATTTCTTCAATGAAACCTTCCAGCAGCAACCACCACCCGTACGGAGGCATGAATTGGGAATGATCCGATTCCCTATCCCGCTCCGTTCCCTTTCCTTTGTGCCACACTATGAGCGGGAAAGGTGTGAAAGATAAAATTGAAATTTATGTGTAAATAAACATATAATAAACATAAATAAACAAATTTAAATTATGTTCCCCTCAGGTCTACGAGCGTCGACTGATGTACAGCTGGCGCAGCACAAGTGCGCAACCGTCGACCATTCGTGTGGGTTTTATGCTAATTGCCTCTAACAGAGCAACATCGACAACGGGGAAGTGTATGCAGTCTAAGCTACTCAGCGGTAGGTTGGTCGAATAGCCAGCGGTTATCGAATAGCGGTTGACCATCCCCATCGAACGGTAGGAGGCCGCAGAAGAAAAGCCTTCGGCAAGCCTTTTCGATAATTTGTGGAGGGTGCAGTTGCTGTTCATAGAAATACAAACAAAAACATAATAAAAAGGCCCACAGTAACAGCATTATAGGAGAAATGGATTGATCGAGCAATTAAAATTATGTTTCCTTCCGATTAATGCCAAAATTTGACAACACAACCCTCGGGAAAAAGGGAAGGTAAGAATGGTTCGACACTAACTTGCATTGATGCATTCTCGTATTTTCTCATCCGTTGTCCCCAGAAACGGGCTGGCTCATCCGACGTTCCTACTTTTCGGGTCCCGGCGGTAGATACCTAGTGCCAACAAGTCATCCTCCCACCCAGTGTGTCTCTCCCTCATGGTTCAAACGCAGATGGTCGTCGGTTTTTCTTTGTTTTTTTCTCTGTCCTTGATACAATCCAATACAATTCTAATTTATTAACTTTGACCCCGTTCGAAAGGAAAATTTGAACGCTCTGGGATGCTGGAATGTAACGAAAGCTCGCTTAGGTTCAGATAGACGGAACGTCGCGACGATGGATGTACCCCTACCTGGACCTTGGATCGTTTATGTAGCGTTAAATCGTACGACCCCTCCCTGTCGAAAGACATGCCGTAGGAAGACAAATACAGGTAGAGTAGTGGAAAAGCAATGCGTCGTAATGTGGTACAAGGATGACTAGCCTTCGACGGCACAGTAGGATATCCGGTGCAAAATAGCAGTCCTTTTACGAACACTTGCACATTTACAAGCTTGGTGTGTTGCTCGGGAAAAAGGTAAACATGGGTGCGTTTGGAATTACAGTGACCTTATGTCTGCCATTGAATGTTATTATTGTTTCTCTGAAGCAGGTTTTGGACCTCCTAAAACTATCATAAATTTATGCTATGCTGGTATACTGACAATGAGTTCAAGTATCTTTTTCTTGTTTTTGATTTTTGTTTTACTACTTTCAAAAAGAACAGGTACTGCAAATACCCTTGCAAACAAATGAGAATACAATGAAATAATCACATCAGTCATTGTTTTAAAATGAGATGTTGTATAAAAAATACATTTTGACATGAACAACGAAAGTCATATAACGATTATGTTGAGAAAATCACAATTCGACTTTATTTACAGCCACTGGATGAAGTGAGCAACTGCAGTTTAATCAATTTTGAATGTGTTAATGTTTATTACAAATACAAATTAAATAGAAGCTTGACAATTCGTTATGTGAACGTTTCATCTAAATAAAATAAAGAACATTTAGTGCATGAACATTATAAATATGTCCCGTGGGACAGTTGTCTACTCGCACGACTTAACAGCATGCCCATCACGAGTTCAAGCCTCTATGAGAAATCAATGCTAGCTGGTATGGGTAATCAATAAGTATCCGAAAGCTAAGTCCACTAGTGATTCAGATACTGGTTTTAGCAATGGTATTGATGCGCGAACGTTGAAACAATCCGTCACAGCAATAACTACACGAAACGAAGGCAGGCTGTACCAGCCAATCCATAATTCTACATAATAATTTATATTTATCTAACAGTGTCGTGAGTAACTTTAATTCTACTTTAAGCTAAACTGCTACCGACGCACACTGCTTTCATTTCAAGACTTGAAATTCAACAGATTCAACATACGTCGTACGTATCACCAGTGCTGCACATTACATTGCTTTACCTCGCCATTTCCTGCTCGTCATCTCGTTCGATTGAATGATTATTTGAGTTTCGGGCACATCAGAAATCAATATCGTCACAGTCACTCGTTGCCGCTTCTAAACTCTACAATCGAGTCCGTATTGATCGTGAATCCGGAACTCAGAAGGAAAGCAAATTATGCGATATGATGAAGAACGAAATATTTCACCACTACCACCATCATCATCATCGTCGTCAACATTGTACCGCCGCCAGCAAGTTGGGCCGATTTGCAGAGCATGAATAATTCCGGACATATTTGTCATATATCGGCAAACGGACGGTCGTTCGAACGGAAATGAATGCTAGTCTGTTATGGCTGGATGAGAAGGGTGAGTTAGTATATGTGTGCATGTATTTGATGCAAGCGTGGTCAGGTTTCTCCACAGCCAATAGCTGACTGTTTGCCAGACACAAAACGCTTACCAGCGGACGGGCGAATGTATGACGATATTTTAAACGGCTGCTCGAATGCGAGCCCCAAGGACGTATCAAAAATTCATACGATGAAGAAAATTTCCAAGATGTCCTCTCTTGCTCGCAATTCTGTGCAATGTTTCGTCTGGGATGGAAAAGTCTTCTGCCACTAGTTTGAATTTTAATCAGCCAATTATGATGCACCGAGCATCTGGGAGGCGTTGGGAAGTGAACAACTGCAGGCGCAGAAGGAAATCCTACCCGCTTCGTCCTTTTCTTGATTATGACACACAATTCGTCTCTCCAGGCACTTCCTGCCCCCGGAAGCGACAGAATCGTTAACGAACGACTGAGCTATTTCATCTTCATACATCGGTAGGCTCAATTTGTTTGCTTTCTGGTGGAAGAGTTTCAACTCGTTTGAAAGGACTAAATAATATCTGTTGTATTGTGCAGCGAACGAGATAGAGTTCTTGGGAAGGGTAAATATTGTACAACAATAGCAATTTCACATGGCACCTTAATAGTATTACACCACAAAGAAACAATCAATATCCAATCAGCGAATGATAAGAAACGTAAAAATATGCGGTTTTACTAAAAGATACTAGGCGTCTCCATTATCAGATTTGGATGAGAAAACTAACTTTTTTATTTCTAGTTATGCCTAATTTTAATGTCATCAAATTAATTAAATTTAAATGCATTTAAGCGAGAAACACGGTATTTTTTTGTGTGCTGCAGCTTTAATATATTTTAATTTCATACATCTCACTGCAAATGAACACATATCGATGTTCTGAGTTATTAAACTCAATTTAGAGCTCATTTCAGGGACCGATCAACCAAGACATCGCAAATTATCAGCTTTGAACACCATCACCACGATACGTTACAGTTTACATGCACTGATTGCCGATACGCTCTCCCTGAATTCATTAACATATGCGTTTGCGTAGTATCACGACCTTCGAATACTTTACACGGTGTGGTTGACAATTCAGAGCACGAATTGAACGGGAATGTTGTATGATGCACAGTACTGTGATCTGAGCCCATATAGAATCCGTGTTACACTTAATAAATAAATAAAAATCTTCAGCTACAAAAGCTGTTGCAATCTTTTGTAAACGAGAATTAAAATATAATGATGCGATTGAATGTGATCAACAAATATATTGGTTTGGTATTTAAATCCTTAAACAAGTTTTTGTTACAAACACATTTTTATAATGATGAAAATGATTATTTGAAACGATTGTTGAAATTCGCTGTCGAACGATTAGTTTATGAGTAAATATTTTTTGAAATTTAACTAATATGAACATGGATTACAATGCAAATAAAACGTACACCACTGTAGTAGAATCTAAATCATAGCATCAACACAAGAATACTTCGAGGGATGTTTGTCTGCTATCGCTTCAAAAAGACGCATACAGTGGTCAACGGCAGCACTATCATATCGTAATACAACGCATAACTTTACCGTAACGGCGTCTCCTACCTTATAGAGCATTTTCGCCAACCGGCCCAGTACTTAATGCGGACACGAAAAACCTCTGCGTCGACCCTATCCGAGTCAACGCTCGAAAATACACACACACACACACACACACACAACCACACACACACACACACACACACACACACACACACACACACACACACACACACACACACACTCCTCTAAGCGTTCACAGATTCGTTCGTTCGCATCGAACCGTACCGAAAATGTGCAAATATGCGCAAGGCTGGCTCCCAAACCAACCGTCCGGCGACCCGGCCGACCGGTTCGAGGGTCATCCGGTTGCACTTATTGCTACACAGTAGAGCAGACCTTCCATTTTGTTTACCAACCACACTCCGTACCATACTCGTACTCCGTTTCTGGTGGGGCTGTTTTCGCCTGACTTGCTACTCACCACCCACCGAACGCGCTACTCCCTTTATGGGCGAAATTTTCACCTACTCGACCGTAAGTGAACATACACACGGGAGAGCAAGAGTAGCGCACACCACCACTATCAATACACAGCGCGACAGACATGTGTTCTACCACTACCGGGGAGCACCGGGACGGTCGAACCATCCTTTTCTCCTCACCCTTCTCTCTTTTTCCTTCCCTTTAACTTAAATTCCATAATTGTGCTCTTGTGCGCAGTAGCAAACATTTCGTATTCAACGAAATCACGTTTTGCATACTGGCTACTCCCTTTCTGCCTTCTCTCCAGTCTCACACCCACATCGTACCCCGCCGATCATGAAACAGTTCACGGGTTCATGGGCTCTACCCTGCTCCCTGATCCCCCCCCCCCCTATCCTCAAAGGCCAAGCAACGCGGCAGCGTCATCATGCAAATGTTGCTCGGTCAGATTTTTGTTTTGCATTTTCCATTTTCCACTTCCTAACAGCACTCAGCCCGCTTCGCTCATCGCCCATTGGCGCCGCATCGATTGCCACTGATTTGCATTCACTGCACGCACTTTGATCTGATTCTTTGGTCAGTTAATTTTACAACCCTCGGCAAGCGAATGGTCCAGGCTGTGTTGGCAATCCGGCTGTGTCCAAGCTGTTTGGTTCGTCCGTTTGACATCTTTGCCCGTCGGATAACGGTATCGGATATGTGTGTTGAAAGAAAAGCAGATTAGTTGAGAGTGTTGTGTTTAAAGGCAAAATATAAAAAAAAAATCTATACAATATCATATGGTAATTATTGTATTGAAAAGTAATTATTGATAATGATATTTCATCCAACAATCAGTTGAAATTGATAATTCTAAAAAAATATTTGAAAATTATAAAGTATCAATAAAGGCGCATATAGAGTTGTGGGTGAATGGTGTTGCAAACTATGCTAGAATTCGTCGTTACCTCCTATGTGAGTATGGAATTTCTAATCTATGTGAGACTCTGTCGCTTTAAAGAACTTTAAAACCAATGCGTAAGCCAATATGCTTTAAACATTCACAACCAAACAACACACCCACAAACACACATTAGCCTTCTGATAACAGTTCTTTGATAAACATTTGTTTTGATTCCTATCATATTCAATACATTTAATATGTACGCACCATCATGTACTGCAACATGAAAACGTTCACACTTTTAAATGTCAATCACATTGTGCGTACATCACGCGGGAATCTCTTTGTGCTCGTTTTCTATTACGATCGACAGTTGATGACATACGATGCCATTTGATTAGAATATGATGTTACAAAATGCAAGGTAAATTAAATAAAGCAGTTGTCCCTGAACGGTTGACAGTAGCAACATCATTGACATTTCTCGAAATGTAAACATTTCTTTCGTCTGACATAAACGCTAGTGAGTGTCAATTAGTGAACAAACTGTAACAGCAGCTTAAAATGTTCTCAGCAGCAACAGAAGCACGAAACAGCGTAGAAACAAAGCGCAGAATATTATGACATTTGATTATTATATGTAGTATCGTGGCAACAGTTCATTAGTACGCCTCACCGCACTGAATCACAATTTCAGCATATTCGTAACGGCAGAGAAAATGGAAACTTTAATCGCAAAAAAAGAACGGATACATATTTTGCCAAGTCAAAAGTCATTATTTGTACTTTCAAAAAGCTTCTGAAAGCAATGTGACATGATGGTACAAAAAAGCACCATGTTCATTATATGAATAAATCGAGAATCAGCGCTGCAGCAACGAATTGCAAACTAGTTTTATAACATTTCACCTGCAGGGACGAAACGAGTTTTTTTTTTAATTCTCTTATCACATGCACACCTGGTGGATGTGTCGAAGTACGTTGAAATAATTACTTTTATAAAACTTTTCAACACAGACTAACAAAGTGAGGTGCTTGGTAAAGCGGTGGATGGTTGGTATGGATTAAGGCTGTTTCTAACTTGTGTGTACAGTCCTTTTCCAGAAAATGAATTCAACACTATATATAGCAAAAACCTGTAACGTTGAAAAGTTAAGTTGTAGCAGAAATGTATGTTACTATTCTATGATGAACGAATGCAGAATAATATCAGTTAACATTATAACTGTTATTTTAATAAAGTATTATGTAAGCTAATGTATTATATGAGCATATTTAGTACAACTGTAGTATTTAAAATCACAAATATCTTATGACAATGTATGAATCTCAGCAAAAAGTTTGAAGGTTTGTATGTAGACTCAAATAGAACTGATGTGTTTCTGGGTTGTCGATCCTGAAAATATTTTTTTAGTACAGTCAACCCAACACTTCAAATTAAAGTTTTCCTTACGGTCAAAACCATCCACTGCTGACATTCAGACAGAAACAAAATATAAAGTTTCACCAGCATTAGGCTTCCCACAAAAACATACAAATCAACAACAAGCAGCACAAAACGAAGGAAACACATGCACGGGAGCAGTAAAAGTCGAACCTCAAAATGAGACATTGTGGCAGTGTCGACTACTGCACTTCACACCATAACTTCCGGAATATGATGGCAAAATTGTGCAAAACGCAAAAAGGCTCTAACACAAGTAATTCACCCAAAGGCGTTCTCCAAGCTTCGTCCTGCGGTTTCGACTTTCGGCCCAGTGTGCCTGCATAGCAGAATCCATGATGTCAGCTAGTTACGTACAACGGGGACCAGCTGTTTGTTGAAGTTATTGGTGAAGGTGAAGCGCAATGCAATTAAAACTTTGCTCCCATCATCATCGTCATCCCGGACGGGTTGAAAGCGACGGTGGTGTGAAAAGCTGAGGAAACTCTGCGGTCCCTGCGGAAGCAACCTTGGCGAACGCAAAGCAAATATTGCTCGGGAGTTTTACTCGGTTCTACCCTACCTTCGCTAAAATCGAGAGGAGTTATTTAGTGTGTGGAGCAATATGCTGGAGGGAATCAATAGATTATTTTCAGTACTATTCAACATGACACACGTTTAGCAGCATACTATCAATTATTTAAAAGGAAACAGCACCTCCATATGAATAATTAGCCTTTCTAGATTAGATTTCTCCACAAAATGAGTTTTTGTTTCATTATATTATATAATATCGAAGAGTAACAGGAGTATCGTTCGTAAAATTAAATATAAATTCAATGTACGACAATTTGGCTCTCAAAACATGCTCAATACTATTGTCTGACTATCTGCGTTACGCATAGTTTAAATAATATTTCAATGTAGCTGCACTTCCAAATCTTGAAGCAAAACACAGCAACACGAATACTATTATAGAATTTCCAGAATATTCTATCCAAGTATAAAGCTACACAACACTCCATGGAATGATAACTAAGAGTGTGAAGTTTCTTCCGTAAAATGAATTCCTTGAAACTTTTCGTTTCGTCGAGAAAACCCAAAGACGCTTTGTCTGTTTCGTGATCATACAGGAACGGAGGATCTGCAACGAAGGGGAAGGACAAAAGGAAAAGGTTGGACAATTTAATTAAATTATGTTCATCTCCACCTTCCATCTCCAGCAGCCTTCCATACCAACTCAGTTGCGGTGCCCGCTCGGCACAAGAGGTGGATTTTTATTACGTTATTCATTCTAATTCCTCCTCCAAGACGAGTCAATCCCACATGCCTGGCTAAATTTCGATGTCGCACCCGGCCATAGCTTCATGAGTTTGACATTGGGGATGAATCGGTCTTGACAAGAAGCTTGTCCATCTTCCAATCAACCTGACAGGGACGTCCGCTTCCAAGATTTGCAGGAGTTATTTGTTTGCCATACATGGCAGTAAGACAACTATATAAAAGTAAAAGAATGAACAAGGTGTAATACTTCGTCGTGTTTAATTCGTCCGTTCATCCAAAATAAATAATTGTATTCTTGTATTCTTGTATTTTATTCTTTTTCCCAGTGATAAACTTTTAAACAAACACTTTTGAAACAAAATTTAATGTAAGAATATAAGAGCATTATTTTGAAAACTTAAGATACCAAAAATGCTTGGTTTGATTTCCTCTCATTCTACAGCGAAATATTATAAAACGTATTATAAAAACTTGCAACCCATACAAAGAGTTACCTTCACGGAAGGACCCGTCATTTGATGGTACTCATTTATCTAATACGACATCTTCAAAGTGGAATTACAAACTTTCTCCAGTTAACCCGTATGTTTGGAAAAATAGGACTGTTACAGGGTAATGACCAGCCAAAGAAAGCATTAATAAAACTGTTAAAAACAAATAATCAATTAATAAAACTGTTAAAAACAAGTAATCAAGAAATAAAAAAAAGATGTAAAAAAACAATTGAACTAAGTTTCATAAAGTGATACATACAAAGCAACTGTATCGCGTCTTAGCAAGTACTAGGTTTTTAACTTTACTCATTTGATTGCTTTATTATAATTTACTACGCCTCATTATGCTCGATGAGTGACATTAAAAAAGTTATTTAAAGATATACTTTGTTTGGACAAACCATTTCTTCTAGGAAATGCTGTAAGAGTCAAAAGTAATGGGGCATTAGGAATGATATTAAGTACAATTCAAATGTTTCACGAAATGTTAACTAATAGTGTTAACATTTTTTTAGAAACCTTTCGTAGTACTTACAGCCACAATTGAACTGCCCATTGGAACTTAAATGCCTAGTTTTCTTCAATTCTGCCATCTTCAGCATGAACACAAGCATGGAAATTTAAAGCCATTCTTAAAGAAAATGGACAGAAAACAGAAACACTTCAGCTCACACCCCCAGCATTTCAACCAAAAGGAAAGAAAACACACGGGACGAAATCTGGGAAAATTTCAGTTCAGCGCATGTGCAGCATTCCACCAACCAACCACCAATCGTGCTTTTTTCTACTGGTAGATCCATACAGGTGGTGCGGTAGTATGTGACAACGAAATTTGCGGTGAGTATAGCTGCAACAAAAAGAATACTCTCATACGTTCTTGGACCAGTTCCAGGAGTTTCCTTCGCGGTATCGAAATTGTTGCGCCATCGAATAGCCGCACCGATAGGATGATTTCTTTTGCAACACTAAGACAAAGTTTTTTTGGCTTAAAATGTGATAAAATTAACAACATTTCTATCATTAAAATTACATATTACAACTCACTTCATGTTTTCCTTACATGAAACGCCAAATATTTTTATCATAAAAAACGTATCTAATTCTAACTAAAATGTTCTAACTGGTATCACTCAACAGTTTAGTATCTAATGAATACTGAACTGTTGAGTGATACCAGCTAGTTAGAGCCACATTTTTCGAATTTCACATTTAGGCCGTCTCCACTTTCTGGCCATGTTTCTCCGTACATTTGTTTTTATTCCTTCTACCAGACAAAAAAAAAGTGTACAGATATTATCATAAGTCACCCAAATTAGTCGCAGCAACAAATTACACCCCTATTAACATCCATCCAACTAAGCGGCTTTTTCTTCGGCCTTTCGGCGTGCATACACATTCGGCACACGAGTCCATTTAACGCCGCTGCTTCACACCAAGCAAACAAAGTAAAATCCTCAGCGTAGCAGTTGCCGCTCGGAGAGGAAATAATGAAAAGAAACGTTTTCAGCCGGTTAAATCGGTGCATTTAAACACTCGCTTTGGATTCTACAAACGGTGATGTTTATTTGGAGATTTTTCTCGCGATGATTTATATAAATAACAATGTTGCACTCAATTCACTCAGAAAATCTTGCTTTGTATCGCACCATTTATCATTTTTAATTTTCTACAAATGAGGAAAAATACCTACGGTATCCGAAAGCTATCCACATACACGCAGGTACAAAGCACTCAAAAGCAAATCAAATCGTGTCTAGCTTAAACTATGCAAAGCACGTGAAACAGAGAGATGAGTTCATTTTGTTGGCGCCCAACAACCCAACTAGCTTCCCTATATTTATTCACCGGTCCACCCCAGGTAAGGCTTTTCCCTTTTGTAACGCACACACACACAAACACACATTTATAAACCCCGATGATTGTGAAAGGGTTATACATACGCAGATTAAACATGATTTTAGTACGCGACAAATTTTGAATACAGATGTGTAACCGAAACAGGTGACATGGTCAACAGCAAGCTAGCAAGCTGGCTAATAGAAATCAGATCCAGACCAGACAACCAGTTCCCATACACGCCCATGCACCAGGCAGAAATGGAGTTAACGAAATGAAGACATTTTCTCCCAAAACGGTACCGCGCGCATCACACCGCTCCTGCACGATTGGGAGCACATTTTATCGACACAATCATCATCAGAAGTCACCCGATCCGGAATCGACGATTTACACTGTCTTTCTTTTACGCTTTTTGTTTCTTCCTCTAATGAAGTGATGACGATCCTCGATCATGCGGCAAAAACGGCATGAAGATTATCGCGTGCACCATCATCGCACGATCGCGACTCATCGACGTGTGTCGATCGGTCGATGAGATGGGGGATAAGGTGTTGCTGCCTTTCTTTCTCCCGTGCAACGCAATACTACCGACATTGCTCCACTTTTCGTGCTTTCTTCCCGCTTGTCGAGGATGTCGGATTCAGGCGGTGGAACGGTGGTTGCCTAACCGAGGGGGAGGGGGAGGGGGACTTCTACATCTCCCGGCCGGGACAGAGAAGCGGTAACGGAAAACAGGACGCACCCTGTCTGCCCCGCTGCCTTTGATTTGATTACGTTTATGGCTCTCGAATGGAAATCAGAACCTGCAATTTCGGAGTTCTTCAGTTCTGGAGGCCCAGATGGGAACATGGAACAACTGGCCGCCCGAACGCTAACTCGATGATTATCATAATTTTTGTTTAATTTTACGAGCGCTTTCTGAGCATCACGAAAAGAGAGAAAAAGCATATATGTATACGTATAAAGCTCCTTAGATCCACAGGCAGCTGATGATTACGATGGTGCGGTCGTCGTTCATAACCAGCGGCGAAGCGAAGCAGTCGACGCTCATTTAAAACGGTTTAACATTAATAAGCAATGCTAACCCAATCTTCACACATTCGCCTGGGCGAAGGTAAACCCAAGTGTATTGGTTAACAAAATGGAACGAACACAAAAAAATAAACGATATAGTTCCTCCAATGGGTACGCGTGTTCCCGCTTTGAATTGGTAACGAAAGTAGATCGGAATTTTACGACAAGTTCCGTTACAAAGTATTTTAACAGGTATGTAAAATTCCCCATTTGTTAGTCTCTTTGCTAAAGATACATCAAATCATGTGTTATTGGGTTCGTCGCTTGGAAAAAAAGTCTCTTTTATGTGCAATCAATAACATACTCATAATGTTTTGTGTTTGTAAAACGAGTAATTTAAGTGTTTTAATATTGCGACACATCTGGATGATATAACAAACAATAAAAACTAAAACAAACGTTCAGTTTACGGTGCATTAACCTACTCTAATTCCATAGCGTTGCTCAAGATGAAGTATTTCCAACTGTACGGGACAAAATCAAGCACACCCTCCTACAAAAAGCAAACACATACCAGGCGTTTAAAACTTTATCTTTTTTTATCAAAGCAATTATTAAGCATAAGCACGTGAAAAACGGTGTTAAATAATCGTTACAAAAAATCTAAAACTACTAGTAGTACCCAGCATTGAAGAGAAGGAAAAAAGTAGGACGTAGGGTAGGAAAAACCTCACACCTCATGATTATTATTATCACCATCAGGCGATCGCTCTCGCACCTGAACGCACAATCATGCTGTTTTCTACAACCGCGACCCCCGATGCCACGACACTGATGATGATGATGGTTGGTTTTGGGTACCGACGGCTTCATTTTCTGTTCCTATTTTCCTGCCGTTGTACGTTCCCAGATGCACTGGAAGCAGCCAATAATTAATTGCTGTCCACGATTCCCAATGTTTACCTGTACACTCTGCCCTGCACCGGCATGTACCAAAAACTGTTGGTCATGATTATTATTAGAGGAAGATTTCAAACTGTGTGGCCTACACACTGCGTTTCATTTACTGCTCAAACATGCTGCTTTGCTCGCATTCTGAGGTACTTGTGTGCGGACACTTTTCACCGTCGGCTGGCGGGCGATTTTCCGCAAATTCCCAGAAGGTGTAGGATGGAAACGGCTGGACCCTGGTTCATCTTTTTCGACGGATAGAAATGTGGATAAGAGGTAGACTTTTCGGCAAAAAATTATTTTGAATGATTTCACAGAAAACGAAAGCATGATGCTGACTTTTTTTGGCCATCAAGTTGTTGCTTTTCAGGTCCCTAAAGGGATGCGGAATCTTTAGGACATGTTTTTTATTTTGTTTTTTGTTTTTTGCTTTTTTCTTTCTCAGCCGCTTACCACCGGTGCGTATTAAGCCGCTGGGTACAGAACGGAGAAGGTGATGGTTAATGCCCTAACCATCAGTCGCATTTTTACCGAACACAGCAGCTGCGAAATTAATATTCGATTCGGTCCACGTTCAGTTCATTTCTTGCACAAATTAAGCACTATTTCACCATCATCCATCAACCAAATTACTCAGAGTATAATAAATTCAGAACACTTGCAAATTAGATGAAGTTTGAAACGCACCACAAACCGATAGAAACAAAGATTGAAAATATGCACCAACAGTCACTATTCTAAGCTGCAGGACGAATTTGGATCATTTCATTCGCCGTGAACTCCTAAACCGCCACCAAATCTCGGATAACTCTGGAACGACACTTAAGAAGGGTACGACACACACTTCAACAACAGGAACTTTTACCGATTATTGATTATTGCTTACCGATTATTATTGAGCGATTGCTTTTTCTATGGCTGAAATGTACACATCAATCAAGACACAAAACGGTGGGAAAAAGTCTTACCATATTTCAACTGCAACTGCAAAAAAGCAATACATCTGTAAATTATGCCTACATAAAACAATAACAAATTCATACGTTCTCAACGATCATACCTCCCATAAAAGCAACATATCTAAGCACAATATAAAATAAAACAGTTTTGTCTAATTTTTCATCCTTTTTAGTAGCATTGTTTTCTGTTAACATTGGAATTTTGCAGATCGTACATGTTTCTTGTTCGGGTTGTTTTGTTTTGTCGTTTCGTTCACAGTATTATTACATTTGTTCCGAATTTGTATACCTGTCTTCTTTCTTCTATGCCTCGCTAATCTGTACTTTGTTTATATTTTGTGTACACATACATCATGTCTAGCGCAGTTTATATTCCGACGGTTTATTTTAGCGATCGTTTCATTTATTATCGGGAACCGGCAGCTATAGAGAAAGATGATGTCGCTCATGTTCAAATTCGCTTTTTTACAGTGCAATATATTTTTATCATTGGTTTGTGTGATTTCTTTTCATCTATTTTATTTATAGTTCATTTGTTGTGTGTATTTTTCAGTACTTCCTTTACAGTTTCTGGTTTTTGCTGCATCTGTACATACAAACTTGACTAACTTTCTTTCTTTTTTGCAACGCCTCCCTCGCATTCACGCACTTCAAACTTGTATTCTAATAATCTCTCCATGAATAAGAAAGGATTCACATCCGAAAAGAGAAACAGTTCTATTTGAGAATTTCAAAAGGTAAATATATTGAAAATATTGTATTACACAGCTAAAATAATGCTCACTTTTGATTTTACTGGGCAATGATGCTTGTGAACAGACGAAACAAATAATTGAAAACAATGGAATATTTGTTAAAGTGAATCATTTCTTTTTCGTTTTAGTTGCCAAAGGTTGCGAAGGAAATTTGCCATCAAGGCGTATGACTGTCCTACTCCCACAAACCAATGATCTATATTCAATGAATTTGAATTCACCGCTTTACTTATTCTGTATAAGCTTTACTATATGAAAATGATAATTATATTGGATACGTAGATACGTAATAAACATTGCTTGCTTGCTTTTTACAGAAATACATTCCCAGCGAGTAAGAGAGGCTTTATAGAACGAACTAAAACGTTACAGTGCTGGGTTCCTAATTTGCTTCTCCATTACAAATAATTCATATCTTCGAGTCCATCTTTTTTAAAGTTATACTAACAGCAGCTCAGGACAAAATAGAGAAACGTAGCCTAACAACTAATACCTATTCACAAGTGTTTGTTTTTTCGTATGTTACATTTCACTTACCCGAACATAAGGTAAGCTTTCGTGTTCAGTTTTGTCTACTCTCACTAACATCATCGATAATTTATCGACAGTAATATTAATATTAGATCTGATTTGCCATAAGATTTCCTCGGTACAGTCTGTACATTATATCCCACATTTAAACAAAAAAATATATATGAAAAGTAAACAAAATAAAGAAAAAATAATAATATCACACATTACACGTAAAAACGTCGTACTTTGCGCGCTCCAATGCTTGTCTATGTTTACGATCGACCCTGCGATCGACGACGAGCTCCTTTCTTCGATTTTTTTTTCTTTGAAAAGTCCCTTTCTTCGTAGCTGGACCGATGGACAACATTTGGACCTCATATTTACGTCGAGATGGAATTAACGTTAATCAACTTGTATCGAGAGTAGTTCGCTTCTGTGCCATCCAACAGGAAGTGATAAAACACGGAGTGCTCTAGTGCATGTATTTTAAAGAGCTCAGCTCAATTCTACAGCAGTAGACAAAACTGATGGATTGCGTTCAATATTTACACGTTTGATTCAATTGTTCAAGAGATTTCTTTGATGCAACAGATTAACTGCTCCCTGAATAATCCTCATCACTAAAATTGCTCATTTTCTTTTCTTTTCAACACTTTTTCCTTTGCTATTTTTCACCATGCGTAGGTTGGATACTAGTTCCATCATCGATAGCTACACCGGAAATCAATAAAAAGCGTTCAATGGTAAAAGCTTCATACCCTACAATGCCGAAATATCCATTGGCAAAGGACGATGATGATGATGGTATGGCGAATCCGGCGGAGGATGCTGTTGAATGTGGTGGTGATGGTTCGAGGCAGCAACAACGGCCGCTGCTGCTGCAGCAGCCGTCCTAGCAGCCATCGAAATAGCCGAAGACGATGAGGCCGGCCGATCATGCGATCGCAGAACACCGATTTCACTACTAATATTCATTGATCTACCCTCAGCAGTTGTTCCGGGTTCATCGCTATCATGCGTCGCCGATAATGCTGTGGGCACCGTTACAGCTTGTACCAACCCTGTCGCACTGTCCACCCCTGCACTAAGACAGTAATTCCCAACAGCACTGCTTGCGGACGTACTTGCCACCGAGAGAAATCCGGTAGAGTCCTCGCGATCGGCACAGTTGGTACCATCACTGACACAATCGACCAAACCACTTCCACTCGTGAAGCCACCAAGCAAAGCAGCAGCAGCAGCCGCATGATGATGATAGTCGTGATGGTGATGATGATGATATAGATGATGATGATGATGATGATGATGAGGAGAGGGTGCCATGTGCATGCCGTGATGATAAGAATGGTGAGCATCATCATCGGGATCTACAGCAAGCAACGATGGTTGCACATCGCTTCCATTGGTTATTGAAAATCCGAGGGCAGGAGTTACGGCGCTGATTAGTGCCACATGGGAATGAGGAGACGAGGACATAAGTCCACTAGCTCCATGGCCAGCACCACCAAGCGAAGCGGAGGCAGTAGATGCATTTGATGTAGCAGTTCCCGCGAGGATCATGTTGCTACAATTATTGCCATTACCAATAACTGTAGCCGACGACGATGTGCCTGAGTGGTGTCGGTATGCGGATAATGGAGATGCACATAGTGACGGCAATCGGTCAAAGGAATGTTGATGAAGGTTACTGCTGCTGGTGAAAATTGAACCACCTGAAACGGCGGCTACCGCAGCAACCGATTCCTCCGTTGGAGAGGCAGCACTACCTCCATGATGGTCGACGGAATTACCTCCTGCTAGTGCAGCGGCAGTACTGCTGTCATTACTATTGTTCCTGGAGTTGCAGGGTGGCGTTGCTGCAGCAACTGTCGCAGTCGCATGATGGTTGGTGGACGCCGTCGAAGTGACCGAAGCGGATGGCGATGTTGATACCAGTGCTTTCGACACACGAAGCTGTTGCTGTTGGTGATGATGGTGCACCAAGAGGTCCGTCGCGGTTGCAGCCAACTCTCACATGTGTGAGATCGGTGCCATAGATCGCAGAACCTGCTGCTGTTGCTGTTGCTGTTGCTGAACTTGCTGGTGCTGCTGAAGGTGCTGATGCTGCGATTGAAGATCGGGCGACACACTGCTATTATGCTGATGGTAGTGTTGCATTAGATGATTGCGATGATGTTGCTGCAAATCTGAACCACCCGTCTGCTGCATATCCGGAACGTGGTACATGTTGATCAAATGACTCAAATCGGCTGCCGTCGATTGCTGCTGATGGCCTCCGCCAACTATATATTCTCGCTTCATGGTTAAGTTATTGTTGGTGGCTGACGCGATCGGACTGGGTGACACTGGTTCCGATTTCACACTCGAATCACTGGGACTGTGGCTTTGGCAGGACAACGCACTTCCGGGCTGGTGGTTTAGTCCGTACGGGGATCCGGGCTGCTGCTGGATTGTCGTACTGTACGGCGAACCGGGCTGCTGCAGTCCACCTCCACTACCACCGTAGGGAGAAGTTTGACCACCAGATACGGTACCTCCTCCGCCTCCACCGCTTCCTCCACCGTACATTCCACCGTAACCGGCGTTCATGTAACTGTTCAGGGACCCAGCCGTAGTGCCGGAAGCTGCTGCCGCAGCCGCCATCTGCCCCATTTCGTACCGGTGGTGGTGATGGTAATTGCTCATGTAGTGCTGCTGAGACTGGTAAGCTGCCGCCGATGACGGATCGTGCATCATCGTGTATCCATTTGGCATATAGCCATTTGGAGGCATCTGGTGGTACATATCACGATTAGCTGCGGCTGCTGCCGCCGCAGCCGCTGCTGCTGCCGCCTGCTGCGCGGCCAATGTGGTCGACGATCCACTTCCACGCATCCCGCTGCCCTCGTTCGTTTGTCCAGCGCCCAGCAACGAGCCCACACCAAGCGGATACTTTTCCTTGGCTTTCGTCAACGTCTTCGTCTTCCGGCGCGGCCGGTACTTGTAGTCCGGATGCTCTTTCATGTGTACCGCACGGAGCCGCTTCGCCTCGTCGATAAATGGGCGCTTTTCTGTCTCGGACAGGTCTTTCCATTGCGCCCCAAGTCGCTTTGAGATCTCCGAGTTGTGCATCTTCGGGTTGTCGGAGGCCATCTTTCGCCGTTGACCTCGGGACCAAACCATGAATGCGTTCATGGGTCGCTTTACACGATCCGCGTTTTGCTGCGCCGCTTTACTCGTGTTGTTGTTGTTGTGATTCACACCCAACAGTCCACCGGTACCGTGATGATGGTGATGGTGGCCACCGCCACCGCCAGCCGTAATGTGATGCTGACCAGTAGTAGTCATTCCCGTCGGCGAACTGTGCTGCGAATGTCCTTGCCCTGAGACGAGACCGGTTGGACTCAGACCGGACACCGGCTGTTGCAGGGGGCTTCCGTAGCCACTGCTGTTGTTGTTGTTACTGCTGCTGCTGCTGTTGTTGCTGCTCAAACCGTGGCTCATATGGTGTTGCTGATGTCCACCACCTCCACCCCCGAGCAGGTGATGTTGCTGTGCGGCAGACGTCTGATGAGAAGAAAGCTGCGACAGACCGGTGTTCATCATGCTTAGCGATCCCAGCGCCCCATACGGCGAGGTACTGTGGCCATGCAGAGACGATGGGTGATGCGGGGGCATTGTGGCATGTAGAATGCCACCCCCTTTCATATCAGATTCCATGGTCAACATGTTAGTTTGCTGGTCGTTGTCGTCGTCGTCGTTGTAGTCGCCGCCGCCGCAGCCGTTGTCGTTGTCGCCGTCGTCGTCGTTGTAATTCTCCACAACAGTGGCAGTGCCACCAGAGGTGCTTGCAGCCGCCTGTCCCGTTTCACTAACGTGGTTGAAGAGTCCACTGTGTCTGTAGACGAACAGTTTCAAAATATATCGCGAATTATATTATAATACTCCAGGCTCATTAAAAATCCAACACCGAAAAGTAACACATTCACACACAAACATGAGATCAATTACAAAAAGCGCGAGCCACGTACTAGCAGAACAGACATTGTGCTCTTTTACAATGCTCCTATTGTTTTGATAACACACGGCATTCATCAACACATTTTCGATCGATTATACAATACAAGCACTATCTTTCAGTTATAGACATCACCTTATAAGCAGGCAATTTACCCTTTAGCGCATGCACTGGAGTCAAACATCCTTTTAAGCAGACATCCAATGCATCCTCGAACTACGGATATTGGATTTGCTAACGCAGACACTATTCAGTATCTTTCCCAGCAAAGGAGTAAACTCTCTAAAGCTCTTCAATCACTTAAACATTTCACCGTTTGCACTCGCTCAACTTAAGCCTTCAGGAATGCCAAATTCCAGACTGCATCAGAAGCAGTAACCGACCATACACTCACACACATACATACATTTAAATACACACTAGGCACGGGAAGAGGTTGTACTTGTTATTCGTGGGGATTGCCTTGGATGATTACAATAATTATTGAATTAATAATTTGTGTTTACAGGATTCGGTATAAACGTGTATGAATCCCTTCCTGTTTCTTGTGTCTTGGTCTTCATCGCACCACTAGAATTGACGCATAAACTGACACATTCGCCACAAGGTTATGAAATTCCAGACAACAACAGTTCACTGATTGCACTGATTACTCTCTGCACTGAGGCGCACTGGATGCATCACCTCAATGAGCTTAATGTTTACGATGATCACGTCCACACGGCATTTGTTAGTCTTCCAAAAACTCGAGTGATGCTTTTTCAACGAATCAAATTTCGTCTTAGCATTAACTCATGATCCACTTTTACACACGGCTCACTGAGAAGCCAACAACATCAGTGCCTTTCTCTATGCCTTAAGCGATAAATAACACGCGGGCTAAAGTGTTGCAGCTCTGACCCTTTAGCAAAAATACATCAATATACCGCCGCGGAATCAGTAACGTGCGGAGCGGACGCGATGCCTAACCACCGGGGACCGAAACGCGAGAGAATTACGACACACTTGCGAACGCAGCACCTTTCCGTTTTACTATGAGGGCTCGTTCGTGGCGAAGCTTGTACCGAACCCCGAACGTTTTCAAAAATCGTAGCAAAAGCGTGTGCTTCTGTGGTCGTTTCTCCCGGCACAACCCAACCAACCGAGGAGTGCTGTCACGCTAGAACCCACACATTCAAACTCACGGAACGGAACCGGGCCGAACACATCTATCCACACACAGAGAAGACACGGGGAAGGTAGCGCGCGACAGGCCAGCCAGGTCACAAGGGTTCTTCAGGTTGCGAGTAGGATAAGCCTCCGTACTATTGGAGTATGTTGCTGCGTACTCTGCATCACGTTCGGTGTGATGCGGATGAGCGGAGAAGAGCGAGCGGAGCACCGAACCGAGAGCATCGGGTCTGTCCGAGTGCCGTGTAACCCGTGCAGGTATCCCCTCCAACAATTCTAGGGACGATACGGGACCAATCAGAGTGAGAGATCTTCGGCGGCCTACAACGCTACCCCCACCAACACACTCTTAACAGAGCGCGATGCTCTCACAGCATAAATATGAATCTGCTGAGAGTGTGCGTAAAGTTGTGAGAAGTAGCATAATCATCACACCACCAAACCTCTCGGTCTCGCTAAGGGTGCGCACTGGCAAGACAGCTGCACGAATCGGCACAGGTAAGTTCCGACAAAGCGTCAGGGTATCATTTGCTCTCGCTTCCACTCACTGCTGACCGCGACCCGACCCAAGCCATGCCAGACAATCTGGCTGCAACGGGGTAGCGCAGTATACCGCTCTGCCTGGAAAGCAAACACGCGCTCATACTATGAACAAAAAAAAACGACCAGCTTTGGCAAGAGGCGTGGCTACATGCAGCAAGACATGTTTTATGGTACGTTAGGGGTTGCAAACAACGTTGCCAAGTTTTACACCCTTAGCAATGATGTTGCTATAAAAATCAGCGACTGAGATGACAACGTTATGCAAACATGGCGGTGCGAATGAAACAGTGCACCGTAAACTCACTTTCACAATTGCGTTACGCAGGATCTTTGGCTGTGCTGTGTGCTATAAAATAGCATCATTCATTCGAGCGCAGACCATACCAATCCACCATTCATCATACCTTTTCTGTTCCACACATTCGATGTCCTTGGCTCGACGTACAGCAGAGTTTTGGTGATAGAAACATTTTACCGCAATCTTCTAGCGTGCAGCGGGACAATATTTTGAGAGCGTATCGCACATGTACGCAAAAGGCATATACTTTATGCCGTAGTGTTCCAGTTGAACATCACCGACGGTGTTGTATTGATCGATCGAGAGGAATTTTCCAATCGTTTCCAAAACGCCACATTCCTTTTGCTTCCCCTCGATCACTCTCTTCGCCTTATCTTCGCCTTTAGAGCGTAACAGAAACCCTCTGGTTCGTTCATTGATTTCTTATTCCTTACATAAAAAACAACACAAGAGGATTTGATGATAGGTTTGAACTTGCATTGAAGAGGCGAAAAAAAAACAAGACCACGCAGAGCAACCTTAGTAGGGAGTGGAAATAAAAATCAATCTACTTATTGCAACACAACATTTCCACGTTTTTTTCCACGATTACGATGAGCGCGTAGCGACGATGATGATGAAATGAAGATAACAATATAAATAATAGTAATAACAATAACAATGATAATATGAATCATTCATAGACAATATTATCTTTTATTCGCTAAGTAATCGTTCATTCAATTGCTTTTTTCCATACATTGCACTCAAAAACGAGATATTAAAAATATTATTAATATTCTTTTTTAAAAAACAATGAATGTCATTATATTTTACATCACACTAAGGTATCCCTTAATGTAGAAAAAATAAAAATAAATTGCTATTTAACAAGAGTAGCATGTAAATTCCAATATTTAAACCGATGACCGTCTATGGACGGTGGATGTATGACGTCACACATTACAATAACGAATTGACAATAACATCAAAACTTGAATAGGGCTTCAACAAAGACACACCAACGTATCCTATTGCGTGCGTTATCCTGCAACAACTGTCTGCATGGTACAACTATAACAAACCGTAAAATGCGACAACTAAACAGGGGCCGCCACGATGAGATGATGGTGTGTTTGCAAACCGGAGCACTGCAAGCAGTGCAACTGATCATGTAATCCTGTTTACCCAAATACCCACCCATCCAAAATAGAAAGAAGCGGGAAGAGAGGCAAAGGATCTCGTGCAATAGAAGTAAAAAGATCGAATGTGACGGAGCGAGTAGTGTAGTGCCGACAACAGTAGCGAAGTGAAGTATGGCTTCGCTCTGTACAAGCAAATAAACACTTCTTACGTCCCCTTCGCTCGTGGTCGGACCACGTACGTACTACACAGCGGAGCGGAGTTCGGTGTTTATTGTTGATTGTGTACCCGAAAATGTCCTTCTATAGGAGGATGAATGGAGAATCAACAGGCGCACATATGAAACAAAGCAGCAGACAAAACACTTTCACTCAACTTCTCCTTAGTGACACTACAGCTTCTGTCTCCAGAAGCACTACAAAGCCCGTGAAGGTTGACACTGTCTTTAACTCGTCTGCAGTTGTATCTGTTGCAAAAATACAAATTCGGTATTCAATCGCATGTGAGTGTTGTTTACTTTATTTTAGGAAAGTCTTTCTACCATCGCCACAGGTTTGTATGATTTAAACCACTATCGCTTAATCTTTTTGGTAGCTATTGTGGTTAGTTTTGAATCTGGCTCTCATAGCAATAATGAAAATTAGCACAAAACTAGCTTGTGTTGTTTAACAATGAATTATCATTGTGCCCCTTCGCTTTGTACACGATTAGAATCACGTAATTATCAATCATCTACTTCACTGCTTCAAATACATTTCTATAAAGCACTAGAAATATGTTTATATCTCGCTTCCTTCTTTTATGTAAGTTACCTTATGCCCTACAGAAAGAGCAAAGAGACGGGTCTGTGTATAAGGACAACTCAAAAAAAAACAATACAGAAAGAAACCTTGTACTCTTTTGGTGGATATAGAAACACCATCTCACGTGTTTTCTCCGGCCTAGGGTGTAGCTTAATAATGCAATAATGCATGTATGGCAGGAAAATGTTAGCATGTTAATCCTCTTTCCAAACGGATATCAACACTGATAATTGAACGACACAATGTTTGCAGTGATCCACTAACCTAGAAAGGATAGAATATTTACAATTTAAAAAAAATGTTAATCGTACCACGTACCACTATAAATACTATAAAAACACAGTTTCTATTCCTCTAAACGACATACCTTTTTCATACAGATTCCTCGCGTTATTTTTCGTGTATCGATGGATAGGTAAAATATAAGAATTGTTTATAACTTAAGGGGTCACTCTAACGAAAAATATACATAACAATAAGTAGCGTTAAGCAGTAAGTAATAAGAAATATTACAGTTACAAACATAAATATTTGATAGATGTGAAAAGAGATCGAAATACAGGCGTCCCCCGAGTTACGACCCCCTCGAGTTACGACGATTCGCAGATACGACGATTTTAATTTTGACAGTGAAAAGTTGTCATCGAGCAGAAATTGATGTATATTTTTGAATTTCTGAGCCGTTACACACAAATTTCCAAAAACTCCACAACTACCCGATATTGAATATCTATATTGTGTAAACGACTTTTTGTGTCAAATTAATACATAATCGAACATTGTTTCAAATAAAAAATACGATATCATAGATTTCGACTCTTCAACTTCGGTTATAAACTTTACATAGACAGATATTCGACATACGACTTTTTCGACTTACGCCTTGCGTTGGGATTTTTTTTCGGTCCCAAATACAGTCGTATCTCGGGGGACACCTGTAGTAAATTTTGTATCTCGGTACCTGTTTATTGATCTTGTAAACGCTAAGTAAAAAAAGCTAATACTAATTCGGTAAGCGCAAAGGCTAATAACAAAAATAGCTGGTCTCGTGGTACATTCGTCAACTCGTACGACTTAACAACATGCCCGTCATAGGTTCAAGCCCCAAATGGACCATGTCGCCATACGTAGGACTGTGACTATCCTGCTGTAATCCATAAGTCACTGAAAGCCAACCCCACAAGTGGTACAGGTAGGCCTTGACCGACAACGGTTGTTGAGCCAAAGAAGAAGAAGAAAGGCTAATAATTAGTTTAAGGCCTGATACTAATTTTAGTTGATGATCGCTATTACATCAAACATTGTAAAATGAGAAGACACGTTCAAATAAATCTGATAATAATATATCATAATAAATATTATGTACATTCAAATTACAATCATTGGACTAAGCACCAAAGCAAAGCTCATTGAAAAATTGTTTTTCAACTAAGAACAATACACACAAAATACCACACGTATAAACCTTCAGTGCTATATGATATGGTGCGTTATATGTCCTGCCGTACGGTGAATTCTCACGCCCATCTCATACGCACATTAATAAAACTAACTGCATGTTTGTTCAACTTGAGGACAAAGCAATATTTGTAGCTGCCCACGAGCGAACACCCTCCTCTTTAGTACTCAATCTTTCTGAAGCTCGTTCGACGCGTTCCCTAATCGGCCCTCTCCTCCTTTAAGCCACGCTAACTAGCTATTAGTGCCAAACCCGGAACGAACCACCACCGACATTTTCCCCTTTTCTTCTTCCAATCTTTTCCAATACTCCAAACGTCCCCATTAGTCACTACTTAAAAAAAAGGGAACCTCTGCTCACTCCGGTAGCTTTTCGCTGTTACAAGCTTACCTTTACCGAAACAAATCATTATAAAATAGACCTCCGGCAAACAAACGCAAGCCACTGGACTTTAACAGATGTACCACAAAGAAACAACGCTATGGGTAAGGGGGAGTAGTGGTAGACTGGCAAACCGGGAACCCTGCCAAGAAAAAAAAATTAACCATAGTCATTAACCGAACCGACCATTACCGGCGGGCGCAGTGCAGCCACGACGTTGACGATGGCTTCAAGCCACAAGTAAACCGTAAACGTTTCTTTAGATGGTTTTGTTTTTTAGTTCGTCCTTCATTTTTCTTTCTACCATCAAATGCCTGCCTGAGCTTTCAGTCAGTTGCTCTCCATACCCTTATGATTTTGTTTTTTTATTCCTCTCCTGATACCTTCTTCCTCACCACTGGTACAATGTCTTTATAAAATAAAGAAAGCTCGTTGTAATGAAAATGAAAAAAGAGCTAGTGAATAAAATAAAAGAAGCGAAACACCGAAAACTTCTCAGCTGAAAGCGTCTTGTACCAGATATTAAAGGAAGAAACCGCTTTGGAGCAGCATAGCATCGTAACACTGCCGGTAGCATAATTTTCATAACAAGAGCAAAACCAAAGATTTGAGACGTAAAGGAATGAGAGCTAAAAAAACAATAAGAAATAAATATAAAAATGATGAAGAAAATAATCCATCCACCATCCATCCAAGACTAAGAGCCCATGCGCAAAAAGTTAAATAGGAAGGTGTGTTGAGTAAAAACAAAACCATACATGTGGACAGCGCAGTTAAGAACGAAATGGTTAGCCCACACGACTAAACGTCTGCTGCAAGACAAACTTAGGTTACGGATTGGACGAAAAGCTCACGGTGTACACCTGGCAGGGCAGATATTGTAATGAATCTTAATCTGTTTGGTTCGAATGAAGAAATGAAAAGTATTGGTAATTAGCAAAAGTAATTAACGGAAAAGGATTTTGGACACAAGAAAATGGTAAACTTTTCAATCTCCGGTAAAAAGAATCTTCGATCCGACTATTCAATGATTAAATTGATAACATTTTGTGGTTCTGCTTGATGACCACTACGAGTAGGATAAAATTAGTTGTTATAAGAAGAAAAAAAACTCCCGTAAGAATAATTAATCAACTATTCTACGTACAATTGTAGCACTACTGCACAGCGCTGATGTATGAAGAGAGCGATGAAAAATTGCTTTGACTTTTTTCCCTCTCGCTTACCATGCGAACTTCTTCAGAGACCCATACGTCTCATGCTAACCCGTCCACACTGTGGGCTTTCTAATAGGTCAGTAAAAAACATCTTTTTTCTTTGTTAGCGAGGTAAAATAAGTACGGGCCTTAGGGTAGCCAAGTAGTACCACCGCCTTCCCATACGGAAGAGAAGAAGGATGTTGGAACCTTCGAAGCAAGAATGAAAAATTATCATGTTCGGTTAATTAAGCTGATTGATTAATTAGTATTTTAAATTGCTTCCACGTTTCCAACGGCACCAAGCTTCTAAAGCAAGCAACATGTTCTCATGCTTTGAGCTCTTTCTTCTCTTGCCACAAACGGTGAAAGGTTAATATTGCAAAGAGCTTTCAGTTGAATGCCCGGCTAAGGATAGCAAAACCTTACTCCATTAGCACATGATTATGAGAAAAATTAACTAACATCATGCACACAAACATACATAGGCCACTAGAGTATGCCTTGGTGACGTCTAAACGTTAATAAATGACCACACCTTTCGTACCGATAAAAGACAAGTGGCGGGATCGATTTCTACCTCTCAAATGAACATAAAAAAACGTTCTTTCTAAGCACACTATTACAGTGATAAAGCTTGTATTATTGACATTCTTTTTGAAAAATTCTAGTCAGTATGAAGTTCAAGGTTATCCATTAATTATCATCTTTCATTTGTCCTCGTTGATTTGATGTAACAAGATTTAATCCCTTCTTCTTCGTATTGTTTAAACATGCTATATGTTATAAGTATGAGTAAACCCCGGTTCATCATAGGATTATACGGCAATTAAAAATAACAACTCGTCCTCCCAATATGCTTTCTTAGAAAGTGCAATAAATCAGTGAATATATATTGAGTTCAACCATTGAAATTCATTTAACAGCCGAATTTCGCGCAAATATGAACAGTATATACCGTAAGGAGCAAAACGTCCTTTTAACCGATTTCACCTTCCTTATGACTGTGAGAGCTCACCGTTATTTTATATTTCCAGCACTTTGCAGTTTAATAATCAATACCAATACAATACTATTGATGTTCAAATATTGCATAGCAAAGGAACGCCTAGAAAGCACCACGCCCTTTACTATGCATTACAAAATTGAAGCAAACCCCGTTTTGCTTGTCTCAAACAACAGCACAATTTTCATACAATAACACTAACCTACTCTTGTGTGGCTTAGTTCTTTTGAATGGCAAAGGTCGTATGTTTTGCGGCAAAAACCCACAAGAGCAAATGAAATGCATACAACTTTGTTATTGTTTTGTTTCGTTTCACACATGCGGAACACAACGCTCTCCTATCGTCGTGCTGCCAATACACGGAAACGGTGGCACGTTTCTTTACATACTGCTTGCTTTAGCATTGATTTTATGCTGGCAAATTGCTAACCGTAAAGATGGCTGGCTCGAGTATCCAGACCCATTCACCCACAATAACACAACAGAAAGACCCAGAATTCATTCATCGAAAGGCTGGTGTAATCCGCCAGTGTCCGATCTAAAGCTTTTTGTTCCGCAGGTGTGATAGTCATTCAAAGCCGTGTTTATAGGTTCAATGTTCCGAAGGGGGCCTCAGGTTCATCCATTCATTCATACAGGCGGCCATTCTCTGACGGATGGCAGTCATAGAAGGGCACCGCCATCTACCAGTGGTGTAATGTTTGCGCATTTCAAAAACGGCTCATCATCGACAACGTTCGCGGCAGATCATCATCACCAGCAGCAGCAGTAGCTCTAACTTTACAAGAGCAATTGAAGAGTCCCTCCTCCTCGCCATTCTTTTTCCATTCCTCACCCTTTGCCGAATGTTCGCATTCATTGGTAAAATCCATTCGGCATGCCAATGATCGATAAAGTCAACAAATCGACTTGTGTTGCCTAGTAATAGTACTGTCACAGGCGCTCAGACTACTCGTGATTCCTTGTTTTCCGGGCGTGGGACGATTTGATACTCAAGTATAGAACACGTGAGGATTGAAATGAGCAGCATGAGCAGAGCAAATGTTACATCTGTTTGACACATATTTCCCACAATGGCAAGCAACAATAAACACAGTTTGTAATGTGCTTTAGTCCAGCTAATTTATCGATTATTGAGTCTACATACCTTAACAGGGCCAACTTTTGAAGCAAGATATTGGAGAAAAATGCGTTATCGTTGCTAAAGATGTTGTTTTCAGCGACGCTAGCCATCGTAGTAGTTATGGGTGACAATGCAGGCTGCTGAAGCTGATAGCGCAGCACCGTTTCCAGAACATCCTCGTCTTCTGATTCAAACATCTTCCTCTCTTGGGCTGCTTACAGGCTGCCTAGTATTCTACGGAACAAGCTTCGGTCGAAACCAGGGATGTATTTTAGTGAAAACTATAAAAATATTGTTTTGGTCAGAAGATGTACACTATACGTGGCCAAAAAAAAATGGAATAATCCAAGACCTAAAAAGGAGAAAAGGAATAGATAGGGTATAAAAAGGGTATAATGTAGCAAATATTGTTATCACGTATTTGGTATAAACATAATTTTCCATTTTATATACAAACTCAGAAAATAAAATACGAATTCGAATATAAATATTTTCTTTATAGATGGATGTGCACGTGCTTTTTAAATGACTTTACGAATTACAATATTACGTACAAGAAGATGGTAAATCAAAGTAATGTTTTTAATATACATACATCAAACTCACACTTTAATATGGTTCGAACAAGATGCTGAAGTTTAAGGATTATTAGTTTAAAAAAAGTCATTTTCTTCCTCAAAAGAAAGTTCTAAAAATATCTTCGTCTTCCCTTTCGGATCTGGATGAAATTTTGCCATAGCTGGTATTGTGCCATGCTGGATTGTGCCGTCACTTCTACAATCAGACCCGGCCTCGCGCTAATGAATGACTTTGAATGTGTATCAGACTGGGAAAAATGTTACGTAATCATAACGCATTCCATGCAGTTTTAATTTCAACAACAACATTGACTACAATCGTTCATAACGCCAATCGATTCATGGTATGGAGTTGTATAAAGTTGTATACATAATTACGAATAAAGTGCACATGGTAAAAAATATATAACCTACAATTATGCCATGAACGTAATTGCGTGGTAAGCAGCACTCCACGCAAAAGAAAAACTATCAAACTAGGCACATTAATCCCTTGCATTAGTTTGTCTTAGAGGAAACCGATTTAAATGCACACTTTAATATTGTTTTCGGTATTAAATATGGCCAGGCAATTCAGAACGCATGCTTACCTGCTTCAATCAATCCGCTCTTAACAAAAGAAACTTGACCTTTCTTCAATCCTTCCGAAACAATGTGGCACTTCCTGCTAAAACTGTTCTGTGTTTGCTTTGATTGACACTTCTTTGCTCGGCATCGCATGGTGGCCAACAGAACCCGCACCTTGATTGACCAAGATCAATACATGCAGGTGTTTGGGAAGTTTGACTATCGTAAAATAACGAAAATAAAAACTTCCCAACAATGTTAAGTGTGATTTTTAAGTACTTTATTCCCTTTTGAAATTTTGTTTTCATTTTAGGACAGTAGCGAAGGAATCACATGTGTTAAAAACCAAACAAAAAATCGGTGCCATCGATCTCTCCGTTGGAGGTCACTGTAGCTGTCAGTTGCGAATGCGCTTTGTGATGATAACAAACGGCTTTTGTTTTCAATACGCGATCGTAGAAAATGGCCTACAATTGTGCGGTGGCGGTTCATTGATTCATACCGCATTTTGTTGCATTTCTGTGATAAAAAGTGTTTAAAGCTACAAAAATGGACAGTGTCGCTGAAAAACGGTCTTCAATAAGAAAATCTGTATTGGTGTAAAGCAAGAAACACAGGAACACTCTATATGATTACAAGTGATGTGAGCGGCTTTCGTAACCGTAACCTATTTGCACGTATTGACTAGTTTTATTGTTTTTCAGGAAGCAAAAATGGTTCCTCTTTCCTGTGCCAGTTTTTCAACGGTGTGTGATGGAGCTTTACAGATGGCTGGTACACTCATTCGCAGATCGTTTATGGATAGTGTTGAGAACGATGAAAATGGCCTTTATCGTAAAGCTTCCTTCATTGCATGGTAAGTGAGTAAAAGCATTATTTTTGGTAATATCGTGCGTGCAGGAGCAGTTTTATTTACACTTTTTGGCAATGCATTCATACAGAAGGTAAACTATTGCTTTTTTTAGAATTAAATGAATGGATTGTATTGAAATTCTGTTTGATGCATGTATTTACCGAGATAATGCTCAGTAAAAGACTCTGCACAACTTGAAACTATGTGATAAGAATTGCCAAACCGCTGCAGAAATGAAACGCATAGTCCTGAGAAGGGATTGATTGAAACATGCCCGGGTGCCGCAAAATAGCGTAAAACCTAGTCAGCGTTAATATAATCAACGAGGATGAAACAATTTTCCCATTGTTGCAAGAAGCTGACCGATGCGAAACGGTCTACCCCCTACAAGCAAACCGTTGCACCAGCAAACAAAGCTAGTTAAAAAAAAGGTAGAGCAAATGAAATCCACAGAATGACGCTGTGGTTTTTGTGTTTGCGCTGGAGAATAGCGTAAGCGATACCAATTTTCCAATTATTTGTCACGTTCACTTCTTCCTCACCAAGATCGGACTGAATTGATGCGAATGCAGACAGGATGCGAAGATGTGCTGGCGAATCGGCGAATAAAACAGCCATCTCACGACGGTTCCGAATTGGCTGGTCAATCATCGGCTTGAGAAGTGAATGGTGAGAAGATTTTGCAATGTTTGCACATTTCCTTATGCTTGTGCCGCGCCGACACAATTCTTTCCAGGGGAAGAAGAAACTATAGCCCATCCCAATCAAGATTGATGTGGATTGGGTAAAGTGAATGAATTAGTGGTCCGGGGAAGCAAATCTTTGCTACTGCTGCTTTCGGATGGGAATGCAGCAATTATGCGATGGCAAGTGGTGCACGCTTTATTTACTGTGCCTTCTTTTGAGTTATTTGCTGTAGCTTCGTATTTCCTTCGTTTCCTTTATCTCGCGAAGAAATTTAATTTTTTCGATCACTCTTAGGTTCAATATAAATTTAAAACAAGGGTTCACACGTTTGCATTGTTTTTTTTTTTTAAATAACAAATTGGTCGAAATTCACGTTTACGCATTTTTGATTTATTACTAGCTACAGGAAACATAATTCCACTCGAATCAAACTCTTTTTAAAATGTTAGTAATACATCAACAAATGAACTCAACTATAAATCCTTTTTAATTTCAATGACTCGCCAAAAATAAGCAAGCCAATGATAAAGCTTTTGATTTTTGATCTTTTACTTACATTCACGTTCGCCCTGGAGGAGGAACAAAACTGGACAATTTAAAATAATCTTGCAACTATACACTTTCTTTAGGAGCAGTGTGTGTTGACTCTTGGAAAGCATTAAAGTTTTCTTTGTCCTTACTTGAAGCTCGTTGTTTAATATCACTTTTATCATTACGAACACCACCGTACATCGTGCACCCTTCATTTTCTGCGTACATAAAATGAATGGTTTTATCCGATGCTCCGGTTTACGACTGGTGCTTTTTGATTTTTGAACCGTTTTTCTGTGTCATAAATTTTTAACCATTTTATGCTTTATTACTTTATGGTTTTATAGTCACTCCTGGGTACGTATACTACCGATCGTAAACGGAATCACTTTAACGTATGGGAAAATTCTGCTGCAACTATTGTTGATGAATAATCTCTGTATGGGAAGATTCAGGATCTTGGGAAAGTGCAAACTGTATCCAGGTGAACGGGTTTCACTTTGTTTGAAATCCTCGGGTCCACGGGTTTGAAATCCTTTTTCTTTTATTTTAAGTACATTAATTTGATTAAAATAAATTACAAAAAATCACACTCAAACTGAGCTTCAAGAGGAAAGTAACATTGGTACGATTCGAAATTAACTATTATTTCAATGCTGTTTAATTGCATTACATACATGTTATGCTTCTAATTGAAAAAGTAGAAAAAACAACTGTGTTATTCGGTCCACTTCATTCATTTCTTTAAAAACGGCGCTGCTCAATTTAAACCGATCATACCATATATCCGGTGGGAATGTGAATAATGCTTTGGAATGGCCCCTTTTGGACCGATCGATTTCTTTTCTATGTTTTGGAGATTTTGTGACATTTAACAAAATCCTTGAACATAATTCAAGTCCTTTCTGCTTTGTCTGAAGCATTATTCCACCATTCTGTGAACTTTTTCCTGGTAAATTACGGCATCCTACCGTGGGTAGGAGACGAAAACTGAGACAATCAATGATGTGTGTGTGTTTACCTTCCTTTACCGTTCTGGTATTTTACAGTGGCCTTTCTGAGGATGAAATAGAATACAATTCAGTTAAAAAAAACACTTTTTCTCTAGCTCGTTCAGTTTGAAGCTAGCCGTTGAATGCCTTCCTCGAAATGAGCTCACTTACGGTGGTGCCATTCATAAATGAAATAGAGAGAGATTGAAATAGATTTAGATAGATGAAATAGAGAGAAAGACGGAAGATTGCAGTAGATTTTTCAATGAATTCATTCATCACTTCAGGAATAAGACTTAAGACTTCATATCTCTTCAATCGTTGCAAAGGCGATGATGATCTATAATAGTATATACCAGTCTAGCAATATTTTAATCAATTACTATAACAAATGGATCGTTTAAACTCATTAGTATATATATATATATATATATATATATATATATATATATATATATATATATATATATATATATATATATATATATATATATATATATATATATATATATATAAATATTGATACTCAATCCATACACATTCATGTTTGTAATAAAATCGTGCTTTTGTTATATGAATGACTTGCCGTCGTACTGAGCGAGCCTGTCCAAATATGCAAATATGCAAATATGAAAGTATTTACCATGCGTGTTAAGCCCTCATATGTATATCCTTTTTGAGGATCAACTTACTGACACCGTCATATTTCCTCGTCACACTGTGCGCATTAAATATTGCCTCAATTCACTTTCTGCCTTAACCGCGCAGCCCTTCATTAAGTTCCCTCTGCTTGTTGCGGGATGAATTGTTTGCGAAACACCATCAAAACGCCCTCTGTCCTCCGCCCTCCTTGCAGGACTGATGGGAGAGGGAGGCAGAACTGATCGAACCATGGTGGTAGCTCTGTAAAATCTTCGTGTTGATGTCGGTCGGTACTGGTAGGTTGATTGGTTGTGCCGAAGGACCGTAATCATGGCGCAATTAATTTTCCTACGCTTAATTACATGTTCCGGACCCTGGCGATGGTCGGTCCTGCTGCCTTCGATCAGTTGACAACTTGTTATGGTTGATTGCATTGTGGTGTAGTCCCTCGCTCTGCCGATCTAGCCCCAGCGGAGGTCGGCCAACTAACTGTGCAAGTAAAAGTCTTTAGAAGAGAAGGGTGTGGCGTTCCGTGCAGTGATGTCCCATGTGTCCTCCCGGGACTTTTTCAAATCAATTTGAATGGAAGATGTAGTTCTGTGTCTCAGTTTGGGATGAAATTTAAGGGAGTTACAGCAAACAAACATTACATGCTGTAGAATTAGAATGCATGCCTCTCAGTAGAATGCATGCCGAATTACAAACTTTAAAATGAGACTTTGTAATTCGGAAAAAGAAAAACGTGCCCATATGCTACTCCGTTGCTTTTAGAGTAGATTAGAAAATGGCGTTCAAAATCGAAAAACAGTAATGAAATCTTGGCTGCACACGGCACCACTACAGTTCTTTCATGCTTGATGTTATCATCGACCCGACATTAGTGCAACCGCACAATACGGTTGTGTTCACCCTTCAAAAAACATAACAACAGCAGCAGCAGCACAAGAGTGTGTCCTGCAAACGATCTTTGTGTAATCATGTTTATTGAGGGGAAAAAATTAAAATGTACACAATGCACGCTTGATTGACGCGTTACGCCCCCCGAAAATGGATCTCAGGATTGAAGGAGTGTAATTTTCATATCTTCAGCCCTTCCGAAGGTTCTTACCAGATTCCTAGAACGGATGCTGGCTAGATTTGGGGAAGGTTTATGGTTCATTACGAGTAGAAGAAGGGCTGGAACGATTGTGCTTCAGTTTTACGGTTCACATCGTTAGATATCTTGGCTTTTGTGCTACGCTTGTTCTAATCGTTTATGTTGTATACTGGAGTTACATTGATTTCATAAAATGATGTTTGTTTTTACTATAGTTTTGAGCCACATTTACAATCGATTTTTGAATGTTTGATTGAGCTTCTTCATAGTTAACGTTGGCGATCAATCATACGATCGTTCAGAGAGATTTGGATCAATTCTAATTAAAAAAAAATATACATTTTTTATACTCGTGTGATTACTACAAATGATATCAATCAATAAGAAAGAAACAACTGTGGGATTCAATTAAAAATGCTGCTCCTTAAATACAAATCAAACGAAAAATGATCTGCAGCAGAAAAAGGATACACTCATGCTGTCGGTAGCATAAGTTTAGAATCGTTGAACGTAATATAAATCTGGAAAGCAGCAAGCATCCTTATGGAGTAGAGTACACCCCGAAATTCCCGAGAATGTGGCAGGGCAAGAGGACATCACACAATCCTCTCTGGCTACAGACCGCCGTAAGTTTATCGAGGAATATCTCGGCTTCGCACTGAAAGCCCTTCAGGATCAGCAGCATCTTTGCTGCATCTTTCTCTCTCTCTCTCTCTCTCTCTCTCTCTCTCTCTCTCTCTCTTTCTCTCTCTCTCTATGTCTCTCTGTCTGTCTCTCCCTGTATTTCCTTTCCTTGTGCGCTTCTCATGCACCTACATCTTTTTGCCATTGTCGTTGCCCAGGATATGCAGCAATTTTTTAGGTCCTCCAGTTCCATTCTGCATCGGGCTTGTGAAAAGATTGTTTTTCTAGTTTCCAGCGCAAGGCGGTATTTTCCATCCCTGGTGAACTATCCCTTGATACCTTGATTTTGTGTTTGTCTCTCTCCGCTTGTCTCGATGATCGTCGAGTATTTTTTTTTTGTTATGTTCCACACCGAAAACTGTCCGTCCGCATCCACTCACACGCTTCACCAGGGACCGGGGTTTGTGCGCGCCGGTGGTTGTGGTGGGGGCCGGTGCTGTGCGGGTGGTGACGATGGTAGCAATTATTTGAAACCTAATATTTCCAAGAATGTAGGCTTCCTTTTGTGCAAGATTTCTGCGTGCACACCGGTGCGTTTTTTGCGCCTTTGATTTCCGAGAACCCTTTTTAAAGGTCCTTTTTGGTCGTCCCTTTCATTTCCCATTCTCGCACTCGTCTCTATCGCTCATCTTACCAAAATTCTGGCAGTGGGATGGTTTGCTTGGAGCGTTGCTGCCCGTATGCGAAGGTAGAATTAAAAAAAAAACATGGATATGACAAGAGGACACGAAAATCGATACGAAAAAAATGGAATTCAGTACTAGTTTGTCAAACAAATTGTGGAAAAGCTTAGAAAGAAAGATATCGATCGTTGTTGATTCAGTTTGACTAAGCAACATAAAATCTTTCAAAATTAGTACTTCGTTGCGTCATGAATAGGTTGTAAATACAGAAACAGTTTTAAATATCCTAAGACAATGGTTATAAAATGAAGCAATATTAATTTTTTTGTATTTATTTATAAATTCACACGACGTTCATTTTTGTATACGATAAGCTCCGACAGAATTGATTGAATTTGATATAAAAAAATCTGTATGACACAATCCTTTGAACGGGAAACTTAAGGAATTACAACTAACCCAAAGGAACAACGCCTAGACTGCTTGGCTGCAGTAGTGACCTGCCCGCGCGAAGGGTATGTTCTGATATGCGGTTGGACATCGGTTCGCCTTAGATGAATGAAAGATGAATTATTACTTCCTTCTCAGTCGTGAGACCGACCCATCCATCTGACGAAGGACGGGTTCAAAACTTTTCCCCATCCCCTCGGTAGAGCTGTGCAGAGTGTGTAAGAGAGAGAGAGGGAGAGAGCAAGGTAACACGAGGTAATGCGGAAAGGGGTTTTCTTAGGCTTATTTTCGTCTTGCTTTACCCGCCCGACACGCTCACATACACACACATCCTGGTGCAAATTAATCATGCCACAAAAATGTTACGCTTCCATTAATGATGGCTGAAAGTGTCAAAACTGACTCGACAACGACGGCACCCAGCAAGTTGGCGAGCTTTGATTAGCTTTGAGATCAAGTCAGGCAAAATTCCCCCGGTTCGGCTGTGACGCAGTTCGTAATGTGGCTGCATAGGGCATGAGAGAGATACATATACGGAGGTTGTGGTCTGATCCGTTTGAACGGGATCCATGCGCAAAGGCCTTGCGTTACTTGCTATCATTAAATTTGAATTTTCACACCTAGCTTCAGTTCGCATGGTACAAAAAAGAAGAAGATATTAGTAGGTTAGCAGTCTTTGAAACCTGTTAGGTTCTGGGGGGTTCCCTTTGCGCACCTTCCTTAATCCATATTAATGAGCTGAAGTTGTACTTATTCGTGCACATAGGGGTTTTTTTTTCGTGTGTCTCTATGCCCTCCAAACTGCGTGCTCCGACAGGTAACATGTTACTTAGCAGTAGAGCGACAGCGTACCGTGGCAAAGTGCACTGCCCCGTGGTTTTTTCTACCATGTATCATTCGGTGGATGATGGCAAAGACAAACTATTAATCATCCCCCAAACAATGGTGTCAAATCTTTGCGGACAGCCCGCTGATGATGGTGGTGGTGGTGATGTGGTGTCCACATTTGTCCACGTCGTTTGCAGTCCTTGAAGGAAGTGGTCTCAATTCGAAATTCTACATTTGTTTGCGGCACACGTAATGGCATCGTTCGGGGGCTGTAAACTTCCCGCGCACCGAACATTGATGATGTATGAGCTATTTATCTTTATCCGAATGCATCGCTACATGAAAATCGCTGCTCATAAGCTAACAAAAAAGAGAGGAAAAGATGATGAGATACATTAGTTCAACTTCTTGATGGAGTATTAGTGGGGGTGTGTAGGTGCGCGCGCGCCTATGTCGAATAGCAATCATGTTTCGTAGAGATTCCTGAAATTTCTGAAATATTGCTTCAGCCTAAAATTAGTTATATTGCTACAGGTTCTAGATAGTATTTAATTGCATTTCTCCCCTCCACTGAAGCCTTCCTCACCTCAATTAACACCTGACAGGCTAGCGATCTAATCGCATGTGCCTGTTGTAATAAAACCTTATTATCCTGTTGCCAATTCCGTTCCGTAGAACGCCCGGGGTGTGAAACATTCCGCGTCACGCCATGAACTCTCACGCCAGCAGCAAGCGCTTCGTGACTTTGCCGGGTGAACTATGTAGTCAATGAAACGAACAAAACAAAAATGCTCATTGCGATTGCGAATATTAGAGATGGTAAATTCCTTTTCCCGTTGGGATTCGATTTCAATATCGAGCTGTGTGTGAGCACAGTTGGAGTTAGCTTCGGCTATGTGTTCCGGGGATCAGCTTAGGAGGGTGAGGGTTTTTTCACTGAGGGTTTTTTTCATTATGTGCC